>NC_142870.1:6957000-7268900 GCF_051225735.1 Oryctolagus cuniculus | reverse complement strand
AACCACGGCTCCTCACCACCCCAACCATTTCAGAATTGAGACCAGAACGTCACTGGCCTCAAAACTGGAGGTTGTTCTTTTGGTTGCTTCCCAGACATTTAAAAGCCATCAGTTCTATCATGAGAATGACTGATGGTGGGAGAATACAGGCTGAGAAGGTTCGGGCTGGAAATTCTATTAGAAAAATCAGAAATTATTTAAGGAAAAGAAAATCTTCCCTTTCAAATAAGGTACCAACGGTGCACTTATGCTTTTACTAAATCTATCAGCCTTCTGAAAACTTAGCTTTTTCTTGTGTTTTCATGCTATGGATTCTGAGTCCTAACAGGATATAGGCAACCTTTTCAAAATTTCCTCAAATTGGTTCACTTTTAAAATTTTTTTAATTTTTATTTAAAAAATTTTTTTCAAGCTATAGAGTTAGACAGTGAGACAGAGAGACAGAGAGAAAGGTTTTCCTTCTGTTGGTTCACCCCCCAAATGGCTGCTATGGCCGGTGCTGTGCTGATCCAAAGCCAGGAGCCAGGTGCTTCCTCTTGGTCTCCCATGCGGGTGCAGGGCCCAAACACCTGGGCCATCCTCCACTGCACTCCCAGGCCACAGCAGAGAGCTGGACTGGAAGAGGAGCAACCGGGACTAGAACCCAGCACCCATATGGGATGCCGGCGCTGCAGGCAGAGGATTAGCCAAGTGAGCCACGGTGCCGGCCCCCACTTATTTTTTTTTTTTTTTATCTGGTTGTCAGGAAAGCCTGGGCATCGAGGGAGCATCAATGAACGCTGACTAATTTTTCCAGCAGAAAAACCTGGAATCTGTGACGAGTGGAAAGACAGACTGAACAGCTCCCCGACCTTTCTAAGTCACCTGAACAGGAGTGGTGCTGCTTCTGCTTGAGTGACAGAGCCAAAGGTAGCATTAGAAACACATCAGAAGGCCGGCGCTGCGGCTCACTAGGCTAATCCTCCGCCTTGCAGCGCCAGCACACCGGGTTCTAGTCCCGGTCGGGGCGCCAGATTCTGTCCCAGTTGCCCCTCTTCCAGGCCAGCTCTCTGCTGTGGCCAGGGAGTGCAGTGGAGGATGGCCCAAGTGCTTGGGCCCTGCACCCCATGGGAGACCAGGAGAAGTAACTGGCTCCTGGCTTCGGCCATTGGAGGGTGAACCAACAGCAAAGGAAGACCTTTCTCTCTGTCTCTGTCTCTCTCTCTCACTGTCCACTCTGCCTGTCAAAAACAAACAAACAAACAAAACACATCAGAATCCAAGGTCATGAACAAAACAGTTTTCCATTTTGGCTGGTTAAACTGTTAAGACGTTTACCCATGTAAGCGTGCCGCTCATTGTGTGGGTGGACTGTCTGTTAACCTGCACACTTAGCACCTGGACGGACCCCAGAGTTCAGAAGGCAGGGGCTCAGTCCTCCCGGACACTGCCCTTACTTCAGGGGCCAGCTGCATGGTGAGGGTACCTCTCCTACCTATATTTCCGACCTATGCTGCTGGCTAGAAATGCTGGGTTCCTGTGACCCCTGTCATGTTCAATAAAGTCCTAGAACGATGCACAGCACTTGGCAAAGTGCTCACCCTAGGACTACCCTGGTATTATAAAGGATACAGGTAGGTGAGGCCTGGGAGTCCCCATAATTTTCATGGCTTGGTTCCCGTGGACCGGGGTCGGGGTGTGCCACTATCCAGGGACTCGCCAAACAGGAGGTGCCACTGGGCTTTGTTTATAGTGAGCTTTCAGTGCCCAGGCACAAAGAGCTGAACAACAGGACCCACGTTGGAGCTCTATCTCCAGCCCCCTGCCCGCCTTGGAAACCCTCCCTGCTTGGACAGCTCCATCCTGAAGCCATCCAGGGACCCGTGGAGTATCAGCTCACAGCCCAGGAACGGCACTCTTACCCCTCAGGAAACTCACAGGATTTTTAAGCTCTGTGCCAGGAGGTGGGGACCAGGACCAGCTACATCACTTACTGTACCACCGTACGCGAGTAATTGACCAGACAGGCCCCCGTCTCACTTCTGCCACGTTGGGCACCTGCTGCTTTGGGCGCGCCATGGCCAGACGTGTTACTTTCCCTCCAGCATGACTGTCAAGTGCCTAACCCTTTCTGTGGCTATCTGTTTTGATTTCTGCCAAAATACATCAAGTTCCGTGACACACAAGTTCTGCCCTCTTTAATGTCGCAGTTTTAAGCATTTTCAGTCTTTTTCTTCCCCTCTCTAACCCTGATTTTTATGTAAAGCTTTGTACCCTCAATATAGATATTTGCAATCTTATTTCTTCTGTATTTTTTTCTCTCACTTGGACCAAATAATTCAACCATTAATTTACTTCCATGGAAATGAGATTCTTTTTTTAATGAAAAAAAGTAGAGTTAAGGCATTTAGGAAATTCAAGGATGTCACATCCTTTTCCCTTACAGGACACTGGAAAGCCCTCAGGCAGATCAGACTCGGAATGGGCATTGTGCCCTGAGGAAGTCCTACGCTAACAGGACAGGTGGACTCCTCTGAAGTGCAGCGGGACTTTCTGCTTCTCAGTCACCAAATCTTTGAGGCAGAGACTTTGTTCTTGGCTTCTCCCAGCAAAATCATCATGCAATGTTGTTTAGACAGCGACAGTAAACCCTTTGTTCAGGATATTAAGCTTGGTCTTATTCTTTTTTAAGTTTTATTTAAGTTATTCAAGTCTCATGTACTTCATATATGCAGATTTAGGAACAAAGTGATACTTCCCACCCTCCCCTCTCCCCTGCCCATTCTCCAACCCTTCTTCATCCTCCTCCTCCCATTCCCACTCTTAAGTTTTACAAAGATTTATTTTCAGTTTACTTAATGACTGTGTAGTTAACCCTACACTAAGTAAAAGAGTTCAACAAATAGTATGAAGAAAAAAAAACACTGTTCCTCAACGGAAGAGACAAGGGCTGTAAACATTCATTGAATCTCAAAATGCCTATTTCATTCTGATGCATTGCATTTTAGCTACTCTGTTAGTTACTTTGGATCAGGGAAAACATTATATCTGCCTTTTTGGGACTGGCTTATTTCACACTTATTTCACTAGGTATGTTTTCTAGTTGTGTCCATCTTGTTGCAAAAGACAGGACTTCTTTTTTCTTTTCTTTTTTTCTTTTCGTTTTACAGCTGAGTAGCACTCTAGTAAATATAGACCGTAATTTCTTTATTCAGTCAACAGTTGATGAACATCTATATTGATTTCATATCTTAGCTATTGTGAACTGAGTTGCAATGAACATGGGGGTGCAGATAACTCTCTCATATACTGATTTCTTTTGGTTTGGGTAAATTCCCAGGAGTGGGATGGCTGGGTCTGTACTCAGATTTCTGAGGTATCTCCACACTGTCTTCCACAGTGGCTGCACCAGTTTGCATTCCCACCAACAGTGGATTAGGGGGTGTTTTCCTCCACATCCTCACCAGCATTTGTTATTTGTTGATTTCTGTATGAGAGCCATTCTAACTGGAGTGATGCGAAACCTCATTGTGGCTTTGGTTTGCATTTCCCTGGTAGCTAGTGATCCTGAGCATTTTTCAAGTGTCTGTTGGCCATTTGAATTTCCTCTCTTGAAAAATGCCTATTACATCCTTTGCCCATTTCTTAACTGGGTTATCTGTTGTTGTTGAATTTCTTGAGCTCTTTATAGATTCTGCATGTTAACCGTTTGTCAGTTGTGCAGTTTGAAAATATCTTCTCCCATTCTGTTGGTCACCTCTTCACTTGGCTGAGTGTTTCTTTTGCAGCACAGAAGCTTCTCAGCTTGATGCTGTCCCATTCGTCAGCTTTGGCTTTGATTGCCTGGGCTTCTGGGGTCTTTTCCATTGCATAGGCAATCAAATTGCATGTGCCAATGACTTACAAGGTTTCCCCAATGTTCTCTTTAGTAATTCAATGGTATCAGGTTGCAGATTTAGGTCTTTGAACCATGTTGAGTGGCTTTTTGTGTAAGGTGTAAGGTAGGGGTCTTGCTTCATACTTCTGCATGCAGAGATCCAATTTTCCCAGCATTATTTGTTGAAGAGACTGTCTTTACTCCAGGGATTGATTTTAGCTCCTTTGTCAAAGATAAGTTGGTTGTAGAAGTGTGGATGGAGTTTTGAAGTTTTTACTCTGTTCCAATTCGTCTGCTTTTGTGCCTGTACCAGGCTATTTTGATTGTAGCTGCCATGTAATATGTCTTGAAATCAGGTATTGTGATGCTTCTAGCTTTGTTTTTGCTGTAGAAGATTGCTTTAGCAATTCGGAGTCTCTTGTGTTTCCATACGAATTTTAGCATCATTTTTTCTAATCTGAATGTCATTGGTATTTTGATTGGGATTGCACTGAATCTGTAAATTGCTTTTGGTAGTATGGACATTTTGATGATGTTGATTCTTCCAATCCATGAACATGGAAGATTTTTCCATTTCTAATGTCTTCTTCTATTTCTTTCTTTAGTGTTTTGTAATTTTCATCATAGAGATCTTAGACATTCTTGGTTAAATTTATTCCCAAGTATTTAATTCTTTTTGGAGCTACTGTAAATGGGACTGATCTTAAAAGTACTTTCTCGCCAGCGCCGTGGCTCAATAGGCTAATCCTCCACCTAGCGGCACCGGCACACCGGGTTCTAGTTCTGGTCGGGGCACCGGATTCTGTCCCGGTTGCCCCTCTTCCAGGCCAGCTCTCTGCTGTGGCCAGGGAGTGCAGTGGAGGATGGCCCAAGTGCTTGGGCTCTGCACCCCATGGGAGACTAGGATAAGTACCTGGCTCTTGCCGTTGGATCAGCACGGTGCGCTGGCCACAGCACGCCGGCCGCGGCGGCCATTGGAGGGTGAACCAACAGCAAAAGGAAGACCTTTCTCTCTCTCTCTCTCACTGTTCACTCTGCCTGTTAAAAAAAAAAGTACTTTCTCAGCCATGGCATCGTCTGTGTATGCAAAGGCTATTGATTTTTCTGTGTTGATTTTATATCCTGCTACTTTACCAAACTCTTCTGTGAGTTCCAGTGGGGCTCTCGATGGAGTCTTTTGGGTCCCCTATATATAGAACCATGTCATCTGCAAAACGGGAGAGTTTGACGTCCTCCTTTCCAACTTGTATCCCTTTGATTTCTTCTTCTTGCCTAATGGCTCTGGCTAAAACTTCCAGGACTGTATTAAACAGCAACAGTGAGAGTGGCAGCTCGTCTGGCTCTGGATCTTAGGGGGAATGTTTCCAGCTTTCCCCCATGCGATCTGATGCTTGCTGTGGGTTTGTCATAAATTGGCTTGACTGTGTTGAGGAATGCTTCTTCTATGCCCATTTTCCTTGGTGTTATTCTTAATCAATTTGACAAATACAAAGATTCTTGGTTTCTTTTTAAAAAAGATTTTTATTATTTAATTTTCTCCATTGAAAGGCTTAGGATAGAAGTGGACTAAAAGCTATGTATGTATGTACACACACTAGCCCTTGAGGGTATGGCTTGTTTTGCTTAATTGGATTTTCTTGTTAACAGAGACTTAAGTATAAAATAACCCTCTGTGCTTAGCATTTTTTCTTGTTGAAAATTTTAAAAATGGGCCTGGATGCTTTCCTTGTCTCAGGAACGTGTGAAGAACACGCAGTAACTTTCCATTGGTGACTGTCGCTCCTGCTCTGCCCCGTCTTGCAGATACCACCACATTCGCTCTTGCATGGCTGGAAGATGTGACTAAACTTGGTCGGACCCCAGGACACCACGAAACAATATGGACAATAATGAACTTTAATTGCAGTAAGATTCACATAATAACAAATGGACAATTTTAGCTAAGAGTGAGCAATTCAGCAGCATTTAGTACATTCACAATGCTGTATACTCCTACAAGTCAATTTAATCTTTGTAACCCATCCACTAACAAATGTTTGTTCCTAGTGTGATAGGGACTCACGGGGAATAGTTATTTTCTTGTCATTTCTTACTTTTCCTAAATGTATTGTATGTGGTCACAGGAAGACTCCAGTTAACAGAGCATGGTTAGTCAAATAGTAAATTCTACTCCATAGGTACAGTGTATAGTCTTTATTTTATCCAGCAAAATGGTAGATGCGTAGAAAATACATAGTAAATGTTGAGTGACAGAGTTTTCATGCAATGGGATTGGATGAGAATTCTACTGTCCGACCACTGTATTGTTTTGAGGATTTCTTTCGTCAGACATTAGTCATTAGGACGAGAGATGTGATTTCACGTCTGAGTCAATGCAAGGACTCAGCAGAGGAGAAGCATCAACGCACAGGCACTGCTGTCCTAACCCTGTTACTCACAGGGCTGCAAGTGACGCACGATGAACCCAGCAACTTGCGGCTGCTGCTCCCAGATGAACCCATGCCTAAGGGCTGCCCTAAGAGAGAGAGACAGGTGGAATAAGCATGCAGGTGCCTGTGGAGGATGGCACACCCCTTGTTACGTAAGCTCTTAAGGTTGAGGCGTGGCCTTGAGAAGTCATTTCACAGGGAAGAGTGTGTCCCGGTGTGACAGGCACCCTGCTCCTGATGATGGGGAGGGTTGGGTGCTGCTGGAGCTGTGACCAAGCACCTGTGCCCCAGCTCCAGACTGCATCCGGCATCCTCAGACCAGCCCAGAGGCACCTACAGCTCAGGAGCTCTGATACCTGAAAATCCACTCAGCCTCTGACCGGCTGCAGACTGCTGGCTGCCAGATTGTGGGGGGGACACTGCCAGAAGAACCTCTTTTTTAAAAAAATTTTTTTTGTTTGTTTATTTGAGAGGTAGAGTAACAGTGAGAGGGAGAGACAGAGAGAAAGGTCTTTCTTCTGTTGGTTCAGTCCCCAAATGGCCACAACGGCCGGAGCTGTGCTGATCTGAAGCCAGGAGCCAGAAGCTTCTTCTGGGTCTCCCACATGGGTGCAGGGGCCCAAGGACTTGGGCCATCTTATACTGCTTTCCCAGGCACAGCAGAGAGCTGGATGGGAAGAGGAGCAGCCGGGACTCGAAACGGTGGCCATATGGGATGCCAGCACCCCACGTGGAGGATTAACCTACTGCGCCACGGTGCCAGCCCCTAGAAGAACCTCTTTAATTATGCTTTCCTCCATATGGACACTATGAGAAACGGTGACTTGATCTGCCCTTGCCCTGACTGTTGATGAACAACTTAATACGTTATGCCTCTTAGTGTTTTTTTTTGTCTGTTCTACTTAATACTATTGGTTTAATTCTGTAATTAATACACAGTTACTCTTAAGTGTTGAAACTTAACTGAAAAGTGATCCCTGTTAAATATAAGAGTGGGAATAAGAGAGGGAAGGGATGTACAATTCGGGACATGCTCAAACTGACTTGCCCCAAATGGCAGAGTTAGAAACATACCAGGGGATTCCAATTCAATCCCATCAAGGAGGCATATACCAATGCCGTCTCACTAGTCCCAGTGATCAATTTCAGTTCACAATTGATCATAATGATAGGACTAAGAACCAAAGGGATCACATAAACAACACTAGTGTCTGCAAATATTAACTGATAGAACAAAAAAGGGAGAGAACGATCCAACATGGGAAGTAGGATACGCAGCAGACCCATAGAATGGCAGATGTCCTAAACAGCACTCTGGCCTCAGAATCAGCCCTGAAGGCATGTGGATCTGGCTCTAGAGCCCATGAGAGTATTTTAGGCACGGAAAGCCAAGAACTCTGGCAAAAAAAAGGACCTAAATGAAAGATCTCTGCGAGTGAGATCCCAGTGGAAAGAACGGGCCATCAAAGAAGGAGGTACCTTTCTCTGAAGGGAGGAGAGAACTTCCACTTTGACTATGACCTTGTCTAAACATGATAAGAGTTGGTGAACTCAAAAGGCTTCCATAGCTTTGGCAACTCATGACTGGAGCCCAGGGAGATTACTGACACCATAAACAAGAGTGTCAATTTGTTAAGTCAACAACAGGAGTCACTGTGCACTTACTCCTCATGTAGGATCTCGGTCCTTAATGTGCCGTACACTGTGATTTAATGCTATAACTAGTACTCAAACAGTATTTTTCATTTTGTGTTTCTATGGGGGTGCAAACTGTTGAAATCTTTACTTAATATATATTAAACTGATCTTCTGTATATAAGAGAAATGAAAATGAATCTCAATGTTAATGGAAGGGGAGAAGGAACAAGAAAGGGGAGGGTTGCGGGTGGGAGGGAAGTTATGGGGGGGGGAAGCCACTGTAATCCATAAGCTGTACTTTGGGAATTTATATTCATTAAATAAAAGTTAAAAAAATATGCTTTCCTCAGCACTGAAGCTATACACTTGCTGAGCAGTCACCTGACAAGACAAGACACCTCTCTCTGCCTTAGATATGAGAGTCTATGGCCTTTTTAGAGCCTGCTTACAAAGACTAATGTGTGGGGAGTTCACCCTAGACCTCTAACCTCCATAGATCCAAGTCTCCTTTCTAATGCTACAAAAATCCACTACTTGATGAAGCTCTGGGTCTCCTGGCTCTTGCTGTTGGCCATCTTCAGCGGCAGCCAATGCAACCATTTGAGGAGTGAACCTGCAGAAGGAAGACCCCCACCCCCCATAACTCTGACTTTCAAATAAATAAAATAAATCTTAAAAAAAGTCAAAGATTTTTGCATCAAAGTTCATCAGGGAGATTTGTCTATAGTTTTCTTTCTCTGTTGAAGGGGCCATCAAAGAAGGATGTACTTTTCTCTGAAGGGAGGAGAGAACTTCCACTTTGCTTATGGCCGTGTCCAAATACTGAAGGAGTCTGTGATCACAAAAGGCTTCCATAGCCTTGGCAGCCCACGGCAAGAGCCATGATCACTGACATCATGAATAAGAGTGTTAATTGTTAAAGGAACAACAGAAGTCACTGTGCACTTACTCCCCAGGTAGGACCTCCGTCCTTAGTGAGTTGTGCTATGAGAATTAACTGCAAATCTTGTCCTCTGTACTCTGTACGTTGTGTGTGTGTGTGTGGGGATACAAACTGTTGAAATCTGTACTTGGCATAGAGTTGGTCTTCTGTATATAAAATTAAACTAAACATGAACCATAATGAAGAGGGGGATGGGAGTGAGAGTAGGAGGTGGGACGGGAGTTGGGGTGGGAAGGTGGGTATGGGGGAAAGAACCACTATCTTCCTAAAGTTGCATCTATGAAAAATGCATTCATTAAAAAAAGCTTAAAAAAGTTAAAAATAAAAGTATTAAAAATAACTATAGCTTTAGTAATTTGTTAATAATTTGTTATATAAAGTATGTAAACTGTGACATGTACCACAACATGTAAGAGGAGAAGGTAATGTAGAGTTTTTTATGTGCACTGAAGTTAAATTGCTATGCTCTTAAAATGAAGCCTCATGGTTACCACAGTGAAAAAACCAGAGTAGAAAACAAGAGATAAATAGGAGGGAATCAAACCAGGCCACTACCAAAAAATCACAAAGGAAGACAGGAAGAATGGGACAAAGGAATTACTAAACAATTATTAAAATGACAGTAGTTAGTCTTTACTTGACAATAATTACTTTGAATGTAATTGGTAAAATCTTCTAATCAACAGGCAGAGTGGGGCCGGTGCTGTGGCTTAGCGGGTGAAGCCTCTGCCTGCAGTGCTGGCATCCCATATGGGCGCTGGTTCGAGACCTGGCTGCTCCACTTCTGATGCAGCTCTCTGCTATGGCCTGGGAAAGCAGTGGAGGATGGCCCAAGTCCTTGGGCCCCCGCACCTGTGTGGGAGACCTGGCGGAAGCTCCTGGCTCCTGACTTTGGATCAGCGCTGCTCTGGACATTGTGGCCAACTGGGGAGTGAACCAGCAGATGAAAGACTCTCTCTCTCTTTCTCCCCCCACTTCTCTTTCTCTCTCTCTGCCTCTGCCTCTCTGTGACTCTGCCTTTCAAATAATAAATAGATCTTAAAAAAAGACATAGAGTTATTGAGTGGATGAAAAGGAAGAGTGGCTTCAACAACAGGCTGCATATCAGAGACCTGTTCTCACTTTAAGGACACAATGGCATGAAAGTGAAGGGACAGAGAAGGCACTGGACACTGATGGCAACCACAAGGGAGTGGGAGGGACAAAACAGACTTGAAGTTGTCACCTGTCACAGGAGACAAAGAAGGTCATCACACAGTGATAGCAGGTCAACTCATCAATAGGTTATACCAGTTATGAATATATATTTGTATCCAATATGAACAGCACTTCAGTGAGAAACAGACAGCAATAAAGCAACAGTACAGGGCTTCAGTACCCTGCTTTCAGCAATGGGCACATCATCCAGACAGAAAATCAATGAGGAAACAACACTGAAGCCCAAATGGACCTAACAGACATACACAGAACATTGCATTCAACAACAGCAGAATCCGCATTTCTTTCAAGGACATACGCAACATTCTCCAGGACAGATGATGTCATGTAAGGCCACAGAACATCTCTTTATAATATCAGGCATCTTTCCCAACCATAATGGTATGAACCTAAAAGTAATAGGGGAAATCAGAAAATTCAGACATATATGGAAATCAGGCAGCACGCTCCTGAACAACCGACGTATGAAAGCAGAAAGCAAAATGAAATTTAGAAATGTCTTCAGACAAGATGTTTTCCATGAAAATAAAAACACAGCATTTCAAAACTTATGGGATGCAGCAAAAACATTTCTAAGGGGAAAGCTGTCATGGTTTGAGTGTCACCTCTGAAACTCATGTTCTGAAATATTTTTTATGTTTTTAAAGATTTACTTATTTATTTGAAAGTCAGAGTTGGAGAGGGAGAGGGAGAGGGAGAGGGAGAGGGAGAGGGAGAGGGAGAGGGAGAGGGAGAGGGAGAGGGAGAGGGAGAGGGAGAGGAGGCCCAGGTCTCCAACAATGAACCTGTGGGAAATGAGCTACACCCAAATGCTAGGAAGGAATATTTCCAAACTTGTTTCATGAGGCCAGTGTAACCCTGCTACCAAATCCAGACAAGGACACTACGACATTCCTGGTGAACACATATTATGTTAACAAAGTGAATCCAACAGCAGGTTAAAAGGCTCACACACCACGTTCAAGTGGGCTCCCTCTCCGGGATAGTGCTGATAGTTCAACACATGCCCATCAGTAAATGTGATAAACTATATAATGTGAGAATCATACGGTCATCCCAACAGATGCAGAGAAAGTATTTGACAAAGCTTAACATCCTTTCGTGAAAGAGACGCTCCACAAGTTATAGAAGGAACATACTTCAGCACAACACAGGCCATGTAGGACAAGCCCACGACCAACATATACAATGGAAAGAGCCGGAAGCTTTTCCTCTAAGACCAGGAATAAGAAAAGGATACACAGTCTCAACATTTCTCTGCACATGGCACTGAAAGTCATAGCCAGAGCTGTTAGGCAAGAAAAACAAATAAAAGGCATCCAAATTTGAGAAGAAGGAGTAAACTATTTTCCATTTAGAGATGTCATGATTTTATATACAGAAAATTCAATACTCCACCAAAAATTGTCAGAACAACTGAATTCAGTAAAGTTCAGGGGTAAAAAAAAAAACATGCAAAAGTTAGTAGCATTTTGTACACTAACAATGAACTAACTGAAGCAGTCAAGAAAACAATCCCATTTACGATAGCATAATAACTATGAATACATTTAACAAGAGGTGAAAGAACTGTACACTGAAAATTGTACAAGACTGATGAAAGAAATCGATGAAGACACAATGAATGGAGAGGCATGCCATGTCCACAAACTAAAAAAGAATCATTATTAAAAGTGTCTAACCACTGAAAGCAGTCTGCAGATTCAGGGAATTCCTTTTGGATTTCCAAAGACTTTTTTTCCCCATAGAAATAGAAATATAATTCTAAAATTTGTATACCACCCAACGCAATCTTGAGAAAACAGCAAAGCTGGAGGCATAATATTATGTGATTTAAAAATAATCTGTAATGGGACTGGCACTGTGGTGCAGTGGGTTAAAGCCCTGGCCTGCAGTGCTGGCATCCCATGTGGGCATTGGTTCGAGTCCTGGCTGCTCCACTTCTGATCCAGCTCTCTCCTGATGTGCTTAGGAAAGCAGTGGAGAATGGCCCAAGTGCTTGGGCCCCTGCATCCATGTTGGAGACCCAGATAAATCTCCTGGCTCCTGGCTTTGGATTGGTTCAGCTCTGGCCATTGTGGCCATTTGGGGAGTGAAACAGAGGAAGGAAGACCTTTCTCTCTCTGTAACTCTTTCAAATAAATAAATCTTTAAAAAATGATAATAATCTGAAAATCCACAGTAATAAAAAAAGAAAACAATGGTACTGGCAGAAAACCATATAGATCAATAAAGCAGAATAAAGAGCCCATAAATAAATTCACACATTTACAGTTAACTCATCTTCAATAAAGTTACTAATTTTGATAAAGTTATCTCAGTTAAGGCAATCTCTTCAATAAATAGGAATACTGGAAGTCCATATACAGAAAAATGTTATTGTCCTTTAGTGCACAACATAGAAAAATTCTACTCAAAATAGATGAAAACCATGACACTGGCCTGGCAATGATTTATTGGATCAGCTCTCAACAGCAACAGAAGCAAAAACAGCAACGGAAATGACCTCAACCAAGAAGCTTCTCACGGCAAAAGAAACAATCAACAGAATGAAGTGACAGCCTACATCATGGGAGAGAACACTGGAGACCAAATTTGCAATAAAAGGTGAACCCAAAATATACAAGGAGCCGAAAAACTCAATTACAAGAAAGCAATCCAATTAAAAGTTGAGCAAAGGACCCAAACAGGCATGTCTCAAAAGACATACAAATGATCAACAAGTGCTAAGCAAATCTGAACATCACCAATCATCAGGGAAATGCGAATTAAATGCCTAATGCCCTATCACTTCACACCTGTTAGAAAGGCTATTACAAAAAGGACAAAGATAGGAAGTACTCGGGTGGGGATGTGGAGGAAAGGGAATCTTTGCACAGTTTTGGTGGGAGTGTAAATTAGCATAGCCACTTTGGAGAACAGTAGGGAGTTCTTCAGAAAATTGAAACTAGACCTGCTGTACGACCTGCCACGCCTTCCAGGTGGTACATATCTAAAGGTTAGGACACCAGAGAGCTGAAGGGAGCTGCACCTCCCCATTCACGGCAGTGTTATTCATAATAGCAAGATGGGAATCAAACTGAATGTCCCTGACAGGAATGGGCTACTGTTTGGCCTCAGATAAAGAAAGAGCCTGTCATTGGTGACAGCACAGCTGAAGCCGGGGCACACTCTGCCTGGGAAATAAACCAGGCGTAGAAAGCACAGTGCTGCATGATCTTACGTATGCGACTGGAACGCAACAAGGAAGCAGACAGAAAAAGCTGTTGTCAGCCACTGGGAGAGGGGACTGGGAGACACTGGTCAAAGACTACAAAGTCCCAGTTGGGCTGGGTGGGTAGTTAAGATTGGGGAGTTACCGCACGGCGTGACTATAGTTAACCATAGTGCCGTGTACTGCTGCACATCGCTGAGAGTTTAGATCTTCAAGGTTTTCACCTCGAGATGATGAAGTTTATGAAATGATGGATATGTGTACACACATTCAAATAGCACAGCATTCACATAAATACTTTAATAAAGCAGAGAAGGGAAAAAAGAAACTCATGCATAAAACAGGGGGAGATATGAACCCAGGCATTGTATCTGGGACGTGTGCACCTTAACCCCATCACAGCCTTTGGATGTTATGATGGTGCACAGTGAGGCCATCCGTGGAGGCCACACTTTGCTTTTTGAGTTTGTAGCTCTTCCAGGCTGGCATTCTGTGATCTGAGGGCAGCTGCCAGCCAGCCCCACGGGCACAGAGGAGAAGACCCATGCTTGGTGGTGTGCTGTGTGCTGAGCTGGGAGGGAGGGCAGGGGATAATTTTCCATTGACAATCATTTTATTGAGACAATGGTAAGTCAAGGGGCATTGGATTTCCTTACTTAAAAGCCACAGTCATGCACCTCATAAATACGTACAAAGATTATGCACCAATCAAAAATGAAATCGGCGGAAGAGTCCAGTGTTGGTCAAGTGCACCTGTGCTCTCTTGCTTCCGTTTACTTCTCCTAAGAACCCCCACTCTGTCCCTTGCCAAGGCTCCCATGACCTGCAGTGTGGTCAGGCTTTGCTCTCCGTCTTAAAGTCCTGTGTGTTCTCCACTGCTCAGCGTTCCCAAAGCCTTTCTGGATCTCTCAAGAAAGGATCGCCCCATTTCCAACCATTGGCTTCGACGTGGAGCCCCTGCCTGAGGACCGATAACAATCGGACAGAAATATGCACAAGTAGTTCCTTCTTCATTTCACACTGAGCAGCTTCTGGGCAATCTGGACTCTGCTCTTGTTTTTTTTTTTTTTTTTTTTTTTTTTTTTTTTTTTTTTTTTTTTTTTTTAATGCAGGAAGGCAGGAAGCAAAGACTGCTGCATCAGGTCAGGGTTCCTTCAGGAAAGGGGCTGTTGTGAACTGAACTTCATCTGATATTGAATCTTGGTTTAAAAAGAGCGGGGGCAGATGGGATCTGCAGGTGCACCCCACCCCCTTGGAATTTTATAAACTCCCTTATGACAGCTCTTGTCTTGTCCAAAGCAACGTTCAGCATTGTCTGGCAGCCTTGGGAGTCTGCCCCTGTTTCACAACTTACTGCCTAAGGCACCCACTGATGGACACTTAAGGATTACGGGGTTAATTGTGGTTTACATGTAAAGCCTTTAGATGGTTTTCTAACAGGGTGCAGGTGCGAAAAATGACTCAGGAATACAGCTCTTAGTTTACTCAGAGAAATGACTTCTTCCTTGAAGGTGAGAAGAAACATTTACAAATCCGACTGGAGAGAATGGAGAGAGGACCCTAAGGGACAATCTGAGATGCTTCCAAGCTGTTCTTCTACAAAGCTAAGGAAAGACAAAGAGGCACATGCACAGGGAGAGGGGATCCTGGGTGTTGCTGCTGTTCTGGATCTAGATCTCTCTCTCCCTCTCTCCCTCCCCCCCCCCCCCATTGTCTTACAGAGGGTTGTGTGGCAGCAAAGGGGCCCTGGGGATTGTCTCTGGGTACAGGGGCTCAGCAACACAAAGGAGACGATGATTTTGTAAGGGGATTACTTAAGAGTCACAGCCCACCGTTCACTGGGTCCTTCGACGTAGCTGAGGATGGGAACAAGCATGCCAACCAAGTACGTACCAACTAGGACAAACATCCCCAGCAACCAGTGGAGAAATACTGCTGGCTTTGGGTTTGGCTTCAAATTGATTTCTTGGCTTCAAGAAATCACCAGTGTGCCTTATCTCTCTTAGTTCTGGAGCTGGCCACCTGAGTTCAGGAAGTCAACACCCTCAATCCTCCCACCTGTCCCAGAGGAGTGTCTGGCACTGGGCAGGAAGTGTGTACATATTGAAAAGATCGCTGGTTGCTAACAATGACACCCACAGGTAGACTTGGGGCAGTGATGAACATTCCAGTGGAAGGGGCAGCATTGTCAGAATGAATTTTAGGTAACAAGCGCCACAAAGCAAAATCCCCAAAGTCATAGAAATGAGTCAAACCATGATTGTTTAGTACCTAATGCCAACTGTTAAAATGGTACAGCCATGCTACAACCCTTGGGTCTCTAAGGCAGTGAGTATAGTCAGCAGTGACAAAAGTTGACAATATGACTATTCTGGTAGTGGACTTGAGAGTAGTAAGTAACACGTGGTACGGAGAAAATGGTTCCTTTTGTTTTGTCTTTACTTCTGTTTTGAGTACTTGTTGTGGGAAGTTGCTATGTTAAATAGCTTCTGTGCATTATACGTTAGCATTCAATATATAAATACACATTCAGTGTTGTGCGTTAGCTTTCAATGTACCTACTAGTTTATACACACACATATACATGCCCAAATGCCATTACTTCTACATTGTTATATACATAAATACACATATTAGCTCACCTGCACATAGCCATTAACCTTGTGTGTATTATCAAAACCCTGCCGGGGAGTTGTTACACTCAGCTTCAAACTCCGAGAAGACGGGTTAAGTGATTTACCTGCAGCCTCGCAGGTGGGAGATAGCTGGGTAGCAGTGAGACCCAGCCCTGTCTGCATCTTAAGACCACGCTAATGTGCCTCGAGGGATGAGGACCCTGCCCTCCATGGCTGTCAGGGATGTTTGCATATTGTATCCAATTCTGGGCAGCGAAGCAATTCTGTATCATATGTAAACACCAAGAGCCCTCTGCTCTGAGCTTGAAATGTAACATCTTGTGAGAAAGATCACAGCCGCGCAGAAACGCAACAGCCAAGTTGTCACTGCAGGGTGTCCCCGTGGCGTTTTCCTCTGAGCACAGCCATTCAAGCAGGTGACGGTCTCGCCTGAGTTCCACCTGCCTCAGCACCTGCAGAGCCAGGGTTCACCCCCTGCCTGCTTTCCCTCCCCAGACAACAGGTGGCTCCTGGGCTGTTCTAGCTCACAGACATCATTGCAGGGAAGGGCAGGGCTGGGAGGTGGGTGGGTGGGTGGCGGCAGAAGCAGCCCTGGACAAGGGAACAAGAGGGTGACAGACTACTGATGAAAATTCCCCAAAGAGATGGGATTTTTTTTCCCGTGGGGTGGGGTAGAACATGAGGCCAATAGGGCTGCACCCTGTAAAATGCCAATTCCTCTAACCAGGTGTCGGCACCCAGGTGTTTCCCCAGCGTGGGACAACGCCCCTGGGCTGCGCCCTGAAAGGCTCCGGCCCTGCCCCTGTTGCTGCTGTCTGGGGAGTTTGAGCCTTCGGAATTCAGTGAGCTTGGCTGCTCCCCGCACACCCACACCTGAGTGCACTCCTTGCTTCCCACCCCGGCTGCGTGCTCTTCTGCTGGGCGCTGGCCATCTGTTTGCACCACCTTCCTTTCCCATGGATGTGGCTCGGGGAATCTCGCCTGAGTTTACAATTCCTCTCGCTCTGCTCTCGGAGGGCGCAGAGAAAAGCCTGGCCCCGCGAATGCCAGTCCCAGGCCTGGCCCGGCTGGGCCACCCCAGCAGAAGACCTCTGCTTCCTTGTTCTGTCTTGCCTGGGTGGGGGGGGAACCTGTGGTGAGGAGGGGGAGGGATGGAGCGGAGGGAGGAGGGCAGGGAGGATCCTGGGCTCAGTGGCAGGTGGTGGGAGGTGGAGCAGGCGCTCTGAGCCAGGTGGCAGCTTGTGGGAGGAGGGAGAAAAGGCGGTGGGAGGCAGGGAAGGCTTGGAGGAAGTGTGCGGCAACAGAGTTTAAAAATGTGTTTGTTTACTTTTCTCCTCTGGGCTGGAGCAAAGGCAAGTGGGAGTGGGCGTGTCTCCCGTTCCCTGCGGGAGCTGGGTCTTCACTCGGATCAGGGGCAGAAGCTGGGGCTCCTGGTGTCCCCTGGGTGCCCCCACCCACCCATCCATTGGCTGGGAAAGAGGGCTGAGGGGCTGGAAGCACAGCTTGTGCAGGGGGCTGTGGGTGCAGGGGAGAGGGGATAGAGCCAGAGAAGCCGAGGGGGTGGGAGCTGGCGGCTGCCTGGCTGGGACTGCTGCCTGGGTTTGCCAAGCTGGGTGACAGTATGGTTCATCTCACGAGCAGTGGCCTTGCCCGCAACCACTTCCCTAAAGGCACTGGAAAATCAGACGATCAAAGTCCTTGTGACCCCGGATGACAGAGGAGGGCACTGCAGCCAAGTGTGCCATGGAGAGCCTTGCCTGTGACCTCGGTGCCCTGGAGATGGGGCAGGTGGAAGAGGTGAAGGAGGCTGGAGGGGATGAGGCTGCCCCAGGGCTGGACTCTAAAGGACTGATGGCTCAGAAACCGACGGCAGAATGAGTGACAGTGATTTCAAGGGCTATCGGTGAAGTCATGGAGGTCCTAAAAGTGCTGACTTGGAAAGCATGGCACTGGTGCCGGCTTCTGGAGCCGCCTCCTCCACCCGCCCACGTGCTGCTCTCCTGGCTCCACCGGTCCCCAAGGCTGAGGGATTTCCCACTCTCCTCTTGAATGCTGTCACCTTGGAAAAACCATGTACTCTTTGAGAACCCCAATGGCACTGTCAATGAAACAGACGCACTGACAGCTTGGTTGTCTCTGCAGGCAGGCAGCTCAGCAAACAGCCGCTCCTGAGAGCCCCCAGGAGTGGCTTGGGGTGACCATTCCCCAGTGAGGCGTGGGCAGCCGCGCTGGGGTTGACCGTGGA
Source organism: Oryctolagus cuniculus (assembly GCF_051225735.1). NCBI lineage: Eukaryota > Metazoa > Chordata > Mammalia > Lagomorpha > Leporidae > Oryctolagus > Oryctolagus cuniculus. The sequence goes on along the minus strand of NC_142870.1, from coordinate 7,250,721 downwards.
AACCGCAGGCCTGGGGGAGCGTCTGGGAGCGACACCCAGCTCCGCCCTGGCTGTAAATGACTGTGCCTGCTCCTCCTTCCTTCTTCCGACTTTCACCTGTACCAGTGATTCTCAGCCTCTCCCCCTGAGCACAACCTTGCTCCCCAGGGCAAACGTAGCAAAGCCTGAAACACCTGACTGCCCCACCTGGGGCACCGAGTGGGCTAAGGTCAAGGGCGCTGTCAGGCATCCTAGGATCCAGAGGCCTTCTCAGTGTTGCCCAACCCCCAGAGGTCAATGGATGGAGATCTTCCTAGTGCCAGAGGGTGGGGGTGGGGGGTCAGAAAGGCTAGCTTCTCACGGGCCAATGTATCCCAAGGGAGGTGCAACATGACCCCCTAGGGATGGCCGAAGGAAGGGAAAGGCGTTTGAAGGAAGATCAAGAGTGACTTGAATGAACATCAGGTGTGATGAGGCTGAAAGGGACTCACTGGTTTTGCTGCTCTGTGCATCCCTGGATGCTTCTATCAGCAGAGCCCTGGAACCACGTGAGAGTTGTGGACATGACAAGGGAGGCTGCTGCATCCTCATTTGGAGCTGGCCATTAGGGGGAAGGCCCTCAGCAGGAGACCGCAGAGCATGGAAACCAGAGAAGCAAGAATGTGTCCAATCTGACATATCTAGAGGCGAGAAGACAAGGTGACCAGGACGGGCAGGATGCCCGCCGGCATGGAGACGCAGCCCGGGCATTCACCTGTGTGGAGGTTTTTGTCCACTTAGGCCACATCGGCCTCCAGGCCAGGGACGCTGATTCCAACTGAATCAGTTTCAACCAGGAAGCCACTATCTATCAATTTGAAAGCTGGTTTCCTGTAGGAACACGTGTGGGTCTAGTGAGAAATGTGCAGCTTGGGGCCAGCGCTGTGGTGCAGCGGGTGAAGTAGCTGCCTGCAGCACCGGCATCTCCTATAGGCACTGCCTTGACTCCTGGCTGCTCCACTTCCAATCCAGCTCCCTGCTAATGCACCTGGGAAAAGCAGTGCAAGACGGCTCACGGTCTTGGGCCCCTACACCCACCTGGGAGACTCAGAAGAAGCTCCAGGCTCCTGCCTTTGGATTGGCCCAGCTCCAGCCATTGTGGCCATTTGGGGAGTGAACCAGTGGATAGAAGAGCTTTCTCTCTCTCTCTCTTTGCCTCTCCCTCTCTGTAACTCTGCCTTTCAAATAAATAAATAAATAGATCCTTAGGAAAGAAAAAGAAACATGAGCCGCTTTGCAGAGGGGCCTACGCAGGGAAGACACTGGCTCACTTGCTTTTTACCAAGGGATGCTTTTCTCCCCAGTTCGGGGCCTGAGCTGACACAATGCTTGGGGACTGCATTCAGGTGACCAAGAATAACTGGTGCTTCCTCTGCCCCATTTAGCATTTCCGAACTTCCCTCCCCAGTTCCTGCAACGACCCAGAAAAGAAGGCACAGCAGGGAAGCTAGGCCAGTGAGCAGGTGGGAATTGTGGCAGATTACTATTTAGCTTTATTTATATTTATTTATTTAGCTTTATTTATATTTATTTTAGTCCTGGGAGAATGGGAGAACCTGCCTTGGGCGTTCAACCCATTCCAGAAGCACAGATAAGGTAAGGTACCTGTGCTTTCAAATCAAAACCTGTGCCCATGCTGGCACCTGTGTCAGTTCACCTGCACAGGCACCCAGGCCTGTAGCTCACCTGAGTCAGCAGCTCATAGTCCCAGGGCTGCACTCCTGCCACAAAGGAGGGGGACTATCCAGAGAACCTTGGGGCGATGCAGTCATGACACATGCCTACCCCAGAGGAGGGAGGCGAACAAGACAGACTCTGGAAAGAGGAAAGACAGGAGGCAGAAGGGCCACGCAGCAGGGGAAGGGAGACCTCATGCTGCCATGGAGAGCTGAGGGAGATGGGGCCCTGGCAGCGAGGACCCGGGCCTGCCTTCTAAAGGGTCACACTGCCCCAGTGGTGGCTTTGCAATGCTCTCACTGTGCAGCTCACGTAGATAACGACCAGGAAGGAAGCGACGGTGCTCAGAGTGTGATTGAGACCTGAGGAGCCAGGGGCGGGCAGCTGCACCCCCATTCAAGTTGGCTTTGAGGTGACATCACTACAACGTGGGTGCACGTGAAACTGAGAGACAGCGGTCAGGGTGTGCTGGTGGACCTGCTGGCACCCGGGTCCCTAGGGGATTAATCTTCATGTCGTGCCCTCAGGACGCCATACAAAGAATCACTCCACCCTCTGAGAAGCAGCCCAGTGTCCTCCAAGCCCTGGCCACCCAGTGTATCTGAGAGGATGGGGGCATTTTCTCCTGGTTGGGTCAGGGAATTAGCTTACAGGACCCCAGCAAGCAGGACAGACCCCTGTGGCTTGAGTATAAAAGGGAATTGTTCTTCAGTTCTCCCATTGTCAGGAGCCCTAAGACCACAGGACTCAGATCTAGAAATCTGACAACTGAGACTGGCGCTGTGGCACACAGGGTTAAGCCACTGCCTGCCATGCTGGCATTCCTTATGGGTGCTGGTTTGAGTTCTGGACGCTCCACTTCCAATGCAGATCCCTGCTAATGCACCTGGGAAAGCTGGGGAGGATGACTCAAGTGTTTGGGCCCCTGCACCCACATGGGAGGCCTGGATGAAGCTCTGGGATGAGCCTGGCCCAGCCCTGGCTATTGCAGTCATTGGGTGAGTCAGTGGCTGAAAGATATTCAGATCTCTCTCTCTCTCTCCCTTTCAAATAAATAAATCTTTTTTTTTTTTTGACAGAGTGGACAGTGAGAGAGAGAGACAGAGAGAAAGGTCTTCCTTTTGCCATTGGTTCACCCTTCAGTGGCCACCGTGGCCGGTGCGCTGCAGCCGGTGCACCACGCTGATCCGAAGCCAGGAGCCAGGTGCTTCTCCTGGTCTCCCATGGGGTGCAGGGCCCAAGCACCTGGGCCATCCTCCACTGCACTCCCTGGCCACAGCAGAGAGCTGGCCTGGAAGAGGGGCAACCAGGACAGAATCCGGCGCCCTGACCGGGACTAGAACCTGGTGTGCTGGCGCCGCAAGGCGGAGGATTAGCCTAGGAGCAAGGCATTTCCCTCCCCGTTCTTGGCCTCTGGAGGAGTCTCCTGCAGCGACCACATTTCTGTGTGGCTCCAGCGTCCACCAGCTGGGGCAGGGGGCTGTGGTTCCAGTGCCGGCCCCTCCCTCCAAGGCCCTGCCCCAGGGCGACAAGTGGCCCTAGCACTGCTGGTGACTGGCTTGTCTCCCTGGCCTGGGGCTGCCTCTCGGGCAGCGTGCAGTCCAGTTCTCTGTCCTTGAGTGACCGCCATCCTCCTTCCCCACAGAGGGTGGAGCCATGCCTCTCCACACTGCAAGACAGACTTGATTTCTTTGGCTGATGCAATCAGAGAAGCGAACTGTGTCACTCTGTGTGCAACTGCAAGACACTGTGTCAATACGCCACAGCCTCCACCCACCACGCCGGGTGATTCCAGGGTGCCCAAGGCAGGGCTGACCAGTGTGCACAAGCGGCCCAGGGCAGTGAGAAGTGGTGTGCATATACCTGTGTATGTGAGAGCAGTGCTGAGCCCCACAGCCACTTCTGTGACTGCAGCATGGCTGGCTTCACGGTGCTGATGAGCCCATCCCTGCCCCATGTGGACCCCGGAGCGCGGAGCATCCTTTCGCTGAGTCATGCTGACTGTGCACCAAAACCGGCCGCAAATCAGCGAAGTCAGTACCGCCCACGTACAGATCCTAAAGCCAGTACATTAAAGCCTGAGCCCATCACGGAGCTCCTTAACTCTCTCCTCCTCCACCTGCATTTGCTGCACCAGGGGCTGGAGGCATTGGCCAGGCCCCTGTCCGAAGCTCAGAGCATGGGCAGCTTCCATCTTCAGGTCCTTCCTCTTCCTCTACCATATCCCACGGTCACTTCCTCTCGAGTGTGTTTCAGGTCCTCCCTCGAGCGGCCCCAGAGTCTCTCGGCTCGTCTGCTGTTCCAGCTCCTGGCTTCTTCCCGCCACCTTTCCCCAGCCTGCAGTGCACCCCGATGCAGTAGGCAGATTTCTGGAAAACACCTGTCTGCTTAAAAACCACACGCGCTGCCCCCTCGCCCCCAGCTGCTCACAGTCCTTGTAGGATTGGACCCTCTGGCTCCCCCTCATCCACCATCCTTGCTTTGCTTTTCTTCACCCCTGTCCTCCCCAAGCTGTGCCCCCAACCCTGTGCCCCGGCACGCACATTCACATCAGCTGCCTGGCAGAACCCCGCTGGCCTCGGGGGGCCGTCTGCACCCAGGGACACACACTGAACGCTGCGGTGACTGCTCAGCGGCTGCTGCAGGAGCCCGTTCCCCGGGGCTCAACAGTCTCTCCCCTGTCCCCGGCCGCCCAGACACTGCACAGCGGTGCAGGCAGGGCCTCTGTCTCCTGCTCTTTCCACCCTCACACTGTGCTGGAGTTATAATAGGCACTCCATACAAGAGTGAATAAATGATTAAAAACCACTTTGCTTTAATAGAGCTAATTTAATGTGCAGTGATTATAATTGGTTCTCTCTCCTCATTTTGACACAACAATTTCATATCTGTGCTAAGTTTGAGCTGTTTCTTTAATCGTAGGAGGAATTCCCTGTGTTTTAAAGCAGAGAGGCCACACAGAGCAGGTCCCTGGCTCCTTGAAGGCAGCTACTTGGCTTTCCCTGGCTGCACGGGGCTCAGACCCTCAGCTACGCAGACTAAAGCTGCAGCTCTGACACTGTTTAAAAACGCAGCTGGGGAAGCCTTCTCACTGCCATGCAGGTGGGGTGTGCTGTGATGTCAGCGTGCACCATGCAGGGGGGGCGCATCCTGGGTGCACGCCTGGTCAGGTGACCACAGAAGACGCATTCACTGCCAAGACGCTGCGGCTGGCTTCAGGGAAGCCTGGGGCGCGTGTGCTCCATGGAGACCGGCACAACGGGAAGAGGAGCTAAGTCTGCTGGCCACAGTGCAGAGGGGACTGCGCGCAGCCCTGGCGGTTCCCCCCTACCGATGCCATGAGGCTCGCTCAGCTTTCTCGTGGCTGGGGCAGAGTATGAGGTTCGGGACATTAGCAGAACATGAGATGCGGGGTAGGGTTGAGAAAGGGACCTGTTATCATGGAGAAAAGGCTGGTGCCAGATCCCCCAACCTGCTCCACCCTGGAAACCTGATCACCATACCCAGGGCCGGATACCCGACTTGCAATGCCCAGTATCAATGGAACTGTGTGCTGAGACCTGCTGAGCTCTGTAGGTTTTGTTTCCAAGAGGTGGGGGTGGGAGTGATATGGCAGCAAGCAATGACCTTGAAGCAAATTACCTACGACATTTATGAAAGTACAGTCTGCAAAGGTACTCTGTGGGGACCATGGTTCCAGAACCCCCGGGCTGTTTGCACACCAGTGGATGGTTCCAACTTGTCACCATCTGATTAGATCCCAGAGCCTGGGACAGAGCCTGCTCCAGCGTCACCCCTGATGACACAAATGCCTATTTATGGACAGGGCAGGGAGCCTCCGCTGGGGCCGGGCTTTCAGTCAGTCGTCAGGCGGGGGAGTACTGGCTGCTGACAGGCACACACAGAGTGACTCCCTCCACGGTATGTATGTATGTATGTATTTATTTATTTTATTTTATTTTTGACAGGCAGAGTGGACAGTGAAAGAGAGAGAAAGAGACAGAGAGAAAGGTCTTCCTTTTGCCGTTGGTTCACCCTCCAATGGCTGCCGCGGCCGGCGCACTGCGCTGATCTGAAGCCAGGAGCCAGGTGCTTCCCCTGGTCTCCCATGTGGGTGCAGGGCCCAAGCACTTGAGCCAACCTCCACTGCACTCCCGGGCCACAGCAGAGGGCTGGCCTGGAAGAGGGGCAACCGGGACAGAATCCGGTACCCCGACCGGGACTAGAACCCGGTGTGCTGGCGCCGCAGGCAGAGGATTAGCCTAGTGAGCCGCGGCGCTGGCCCTCCACGGTAGGTTTTCTGGCCGCCCCACCAGGACCAGGGCTTCCAGTGGCCTAAGTATGAAAATATCCACGCCGAAGATGCAAACAGAGATTAACATTTCAAAGGGCAGTATAAAGAGATGGATGGCCCCTGAAAGGCTGCAAGTCCTGGGGGGCTCCCGTCTAACATGCTGCTTGTTCATCTTTAGACTTGGTGGAATCTTCCTCTGTTGGCAACACTGCCTGTCCTTACCCATCTTCCCCTGCCCCTTGTGATTCTCTGAGTCCTTTTCCAGGTCTATTTTTCCCATTTTTCTTATTCGTGCTTTTGCTCTTTCTCTATCTCTTCTTCCACATGTTTTTCTTCTTTTCTCTACAGTTTTCCTTTCCTTATCCTACTCCCCCTCCTTCCAACAATGGGACAAAGAAACTCCAAGGCAATTTCAACAAGTTCATGGAAAAATGGAATTGACATGCAAGTTTATTTTGGTATGAAAACTCTGGAAATCCACACAGTTTGTTCATAATGCACGTTTTCTTGAGCTTCAAGACGACTCCTTATATGTGTGGATCTCACAATTTATTTGCATTGAAGTAATCTTTTAATTCCATCTTCCATGAATGTTTTGCAGTATTCTCATATTTTAAAAGTGTCTTTAATGTATTAAATAAAGTTGCTTTTAATCAAGCAGATAAACATCTCTCAAGGTCTTGCTTGCTTTTAAGAAAGTGACTGCATTGATTTTTCTGAGGTGGTCGATTACCGTCTCACAATGAACACAACTACGCCTCGTCCTTGTCCTAGAAGGTGAAGGGGGTACCTGGTCCCCATTCAGCGGTTTGCTTAGCCAGCAGCAGCAGCTGGACTCTTAGGGTGAAAGGAGGAGAGCTACTCAGCACCTGCGTGCAAGACCCAGAAGAAGCTCCAGGCTCCTGGCTTCGGACTGGCACAGCTCCGGCCGTTGTGCCCAGCTGGGGAATGAACCAGTGGATGGAAGACCTCTCTCTCTGCAACTCTGCCTTTCAAATAAATAAATAAATCATTTTTTTAAAGAACTGTTAGACTCACAGGTTGTGTGCAACACTACCTGGTTTCGTTTGCTGCTCCACTAAAGACTCAGTTCACTGGGAAGGATGCTAGACTCCAAGCCACTGATCTGTCACCCAGGGAACCCGTGGGCCATTTGGACTCATGACTGTAGACACAGAGGCTAGAACGAGACGGGGCGTTTCTGCGGAGCAGAGATCAGCCGGCGCTGTCCATAGTTCTGCTCCGTGTGTTCGCGACACAGCCTCCTTTGTCAGTGCACTGGTCACCTCACTATTTCCCCCATGTCTGGGGAGAGCACCTCCCTTGGCTTTGAGATACGTTCATTCTCTGAGAAGCAGTTTTGGGTTTCTCCAAGCAAGCGGTAAATCCTCTGAACGTATTTCAGCCACCAAAACTAGACGTGGAAAAGCAAGACGGAGCAGAGAGCAGGGTAGGAGATGGTACAGAACACGACAGGAGAGAGCAGTGTGAGTACCGAAGGGGGTTGTTTTTATCTATTCCCTTATCTACTCCCTGTGAGCCACTGTGCTGGGTGAGGTCAGCATGCAGTCAGGACTTGCGTGAAATTACAGAGGTTTGAGTTTAGGAATTAAAGGAATGCAACGCATAGAACTTGGGGAGGGAAAAGTACTGAGGAAAAAGGTCCATTGACTTTACGGAGAGATGCTTGAATTCAGTAGTCTCCCGATTTGACAGGAGGAGGGGGAACGCATACAGTTACATGTCGGCATGATGAATGGTTAATTCCACAGACCAAGTTCAATAAGGTGTTCACAGCCCTGATGATAACGAAGAAGTCAGCATTTGCAAACCTCCCATAACTGTACCCGTGAAATCCAGCACCAGGAGCAGTGTGGACAGTCCAAGGGAGCGATCTGCATTGTCTGTTTAGTCCTTGTCTGTGCAGTCTTTCATATTCAACCGTCAACAGAGGAAATTGCATTTCTCATTTGTAGGAGGATTTAGTATAATTAAATCCCCTTTCCTATTAAAAATGCATTGTGCGTCCTGTTTATTTAGCTTAAGGGCTTAGAGCATTATAACACTGATTCAGAACGTAAATCTGATCACAAGCTCCTTATATCTCAAGCACTCATTTTTTAATAGTTCTGTTTGAAATTTCCCGACTACACCTGGAAGGTTTAACAATAGATCATCATTCTTTTCTCCTTTTAGATCATCTGGCTCATGGGACATCCACACAGAAAGCCCGACTTATCCTAAACCCCCTAAAGTTCAGATAGAAACGATGTGGGCCCCAGCCCTCGCTGTGTTGCTACAAATAAGATCCATTTGGATTCATCAGCTCCAAACTTTGAGAAAACAGTTTTAGCATAGGATTTGACGCCACATAAGACAAATTCTGAATAATGCATAAAATAACCTCAACACCATGCAGTATCCTTCGTTAAACAGACCTTGGCCAACGCACAAGCAAAAAGGGGCAACTCAGATAATTATAAGGAGATGTGATTTTGCACAATTTGGTGTTTTTCCATCAAAACAAAAATAAGTAATAAATTGCAGGTTACTCACTCATGGATTCTGTCAACTTGGCCATTGCTGTATGTTTCTCTTTGTGCTTTTCCTGGGGGTAGAGGAAAAGACAAGACAATTACTTACAGAACTTGTCTTAGAATGAATAGGCTACAGCCATCCTTCCCTCCCTCGTGTGTTTTTTTTTTTTTTTTTTTTTTTTTTTTTTTTTTTAGGTCAGAACTTGAACGTCAGTGATTAAATGAATAAGGAAAATCTCGTGTTACAGTTATATTATCAACTGATGACTGCAAAGAGATTTTTAGAGCATGAAAACCCTTCCATTGCTCTTGGAAATGTGTGCCTGTCCCAGTGATCGCAGATATATATAATTGGTGACACATGACCAATTTTCAAAACCTCTTTGACACTGGATTTTTGACATCCATATGCCAGCTCTCTTGCTATTTGCCCTAGTTGAAGCTTTTTGGTATTTTTGGAGCTGGTATTTTTGCACTCATTTGATTTCCTTTTCCCAGAAAACTGAATGGGTTTTATACATCTCTCTTTATCTTACTTTCTTGGGTTCTTGAAGTCTTATGAAGGTTTTCACTTTTGGTGGGTTTATAACTTTATCTATTCTGGACTGAAAACACGCTTTAAGTGGGAAATAGGTTATAGCCCACGGAGTCTGAGAGCTGGAATGATACACAGAGAAATTGAGTTAGGGCTATTAAGGATAATATCTCTACTGAGAAGATCCTCTTCACTTTGGGTTTCTTTAGCTTCTTTGAATTTCTATGATGTCAGGTTTCTGAAATGTTGGTCACTATTGTTTCACTTTTTTTCAGCCTTGTTTTTTCTGACCATGAAACCAACATGTGCACATTATTTAAAAACTTCAGTAAATATTTTAACAAATTAGAAACATAAAAGCATGGTCTGTTCATAATGCTAACCCCTAGAAGAAATCACTGGTACACTTTGGTGAAAACTTACTTTCTTTCTTTTTTTTTTATTTAATGAGCATAAATTTCCAAAGTACAGCTTATGGACCACCCCCCTGTATCTTCCCTCCCACCCACAACGCTCCCCTCTCCACTCCCTCTCCTCTTCCCCTTCACATCATGATTAATTTTCAATTATCTTTATATACAGAAGATCAATTTAGCGTATGTTAAGTAAAGATTTCCACATTTTGCACCCACACTGAAACACAAAGTATAAAATACTATTTGAGTACTAGTTATAGCATTAATTAAACACCTAAGAGTAACTGTGTATTAATTACAGAGTTCAACCAATAGTTTTAAGTAGAATATAAAATGCATCTTTTGTATTGTTGTGGCTTCCCCCCCCCGACTTCCCTCCCTCCCGTGGCCCTCCCCTCACCCACTCCCTCTCCCATCCCGCCCTTCATCACGTTTCATTTTCAATTACCTTCATATACTGAAGATCAACTTAGTGTATACTAAGCAGGGATTTCAACAGGTTGCACTCACACAACCGAACCAGGTATAGGGTATTGTTCGACTAGTAGTGTTGTTTTTGAGTTTCATAGTTAAACATATTAAGGACAGAGATCCTGCGTGGGGAGCATGAACCCAGTGACTCCCGTTGTTGATTTAACAATTGGCACTCTTATTTATGATGTCAGCAATCACCCGAGACTCTTGCTATGAGCTGTCTAGGCTATGGAAGCCCCTTGAGTGGTGAAAACTTACTTTCTAAACCCATTTCTATATCTGTGAATATTTACAGCCATGGAAATATGAGCCCGTTTTTATGAACATAAATGTCTATACTATCCACACAATGTTGTAAGGCACTTTTTCGCTTAACGCCGTATCATACACCTTTATTGTGTCAGTAAAGAATGAAATCATGCCCTCACTTTCAGTGACCACATGGTGTTCGTCATGAGTCACAACCAGATCCCAGTGGATTTATTTGCAGCTTTCACTGTTTTATTAAATACCATGATCAGCATCCTTGAACGCACATCTTTGTGCACTTGTCCCGTTACTGAGGACAAAGCCTAAGGTTAGACGTGACTTGGTCAAACCATACAAGTATCAAAAATGTTGACATGGATCACCCAATAGTGCCCCCTAAAGGCTGCATTTGGCATAGTTTAAAAGTGTTTCTTTCTTTGCATTATGCATGACATTAATACTACACTCCCACCCTACACTTCTCACCCCTAATATTTGACCAACTGATAGATCAAAAGGGCTGGCGCTGTGGTGCAGCGGGCTGAGCCACCACCTGCAATGCCGGCATCCCATACGAGCGTCAGTTCAAGTCCCAGCGCCTCTGTTTCTGATCCAGCTCCCTGCTAATGCGCCTGGAAAAGCAGCAGAGGATGGCGCAAGTATTTGGGCCTTTTCCACTCACATGGGCAACCCAAATGGAGTCCCAGGCTCCTGGCTTCAGCCTGGCCCGGCCCTGGTCATTGGAGCCATTTGGGGAGTGAACCAGTAGATGGAAGATCCCTCTCTTTCTCTGTCTCTCCCTCTCTCTCTGTCACTCTGCCTTTCAAACAAATAAATAAATCTTTTAAGAAGCAGTACCTTGGGGCCGGCACTGTGGCTCACTTGGTTAATCCTCTGCCTGTGGCGCTGGCATCCCATATGGATGCCGGGTTCTAGTCCCAGCTGCTCCTCTTCCAGTCCAGCTCTCTGCTGTGGCCTGGGAGGGCAGTGGAGGATGGCCCAAGTGCTTGGGCTCCTGCATCCTCATGGGAGACCAGAAGAAAGCACCTGGCTCCTGGCTTCGGATCGGCGCAGCGCCGGCCGTAGCAGTCATTTGGGGAGTGAACCAATGGAAGGAAGACCTTTCTCTCTGTCTCTCTCTCTCACTGTCTAACTCTACCTGTCAAATAAAAAAAACCAAAGAAATAGTACCTTGTTATTTTATACTGTCATTTTTCCTCTGAACAACCGCAGTGACTCCTCATAGGAGTGCCGCCTTGTTTACTCCTATGTGTTGTAGTGTTCCAGCTTTCCTACCACCAGCATTCTGAGCTCCCAGAAGCCCAGGTGGCATCTGTGCCTCCCCATGGCCCTAGCCCAGCTGCTTGCGTCTGAGCTGTCACCAGGTGGGCACTGTAGGACAGTGGAGCAAACCATGTCCACCTGCTCGTGACGCTACTCTCAAACTAGGAGGGTGGGCTTTTTTAATTTTTTGACAGGCAGAGTTAGACAGTGGGAGACAGAGAGAGAGACAGAGAGAAAGGTCTTCCTTCCGTTGGTTCACCCCCCAAATGGCCCCCATGGCTGGCGCTGCGCCGATCTGAAGCCAGGAGCCAGGTGCTTCCTCCTGGTCTCCCATGCAGGTGCAGGGCCCAAGGACCTGGGCCATCCTCCACTGCCTTCCTGGGCCACAGCAGAGAGGTGGACTGGAAGAGGAGCAACCGGGACAGAATCCGGCGCCCCGACCAGGACTAGAACCCGGTGTGCTGGTGCCACAGGCGGAGGATTAGCCTAGTGAGCCACGGCGCCGGCCTGTGGAGGGCGGGCTTTTACTGATGGCAACAAACAACTCTGTACCTCACGAGTATTCTTGATTTCCACAAGTCCTGTCTTCACAGCAATGCAATCAGGACACCACCTGACCCTTGAGAACAGAGGTGCTAAGGGACTGTGACCTAGCGACCCGTGTGCTATGACATTTAGTCTGCTGCACGGTTTATACTGAGATGCTGAAAAACAGCATGGCACAGGCCAGTAGAGAAGCTAAGAGAATCACGCAGCAGAGACAAATAAGGCAGGCAAAGAGGAGCTGTCACAGAAGCGGTGTCACCGACAACTCAGCAGCTCCACGGCAGGAAAACCGTGGAATTCAGCCTTGACTTGCAGGAGCCTCGTCCCTCCTGGTTTGCTCTGCCCTCCGCTCCCCATCACCTTGCAGCCCAGCTCCGCACACTCTCGCCTTGTACTGTGGCCTATGACCTAGTCTTCCTTTACCTCGTGGCTCCGAATCCATCAGTCCTCACTCTGAATCAATGGCCTCGTTAGGTCGGCCTTTCCTCTGAAGGCCAGAGCAGTGAGACCCCCTCCAAAAACAAGCACCCAGACCGCAGCCCTGCACCTTTAAAACCCTGTACCAACTCTGTCCACCCTGTGGGTGTCACCGCCTTACCTCTGCCACCCCAGGATCCTGCCACGGTTTGGAGCCCGTCTAACCGGTGGGTGGTCCTTGCAGCCCTGGTGGACATTAGAGTCCTATTTGTCCTGGAGAAGGCCGGTCCTGCCGGCCCCAGCCTTCTTGTCCTTCCTGGAGTCGAAGGAAAGTCTTCTGACACCGAGGTGGGAGGGGTGCCGTGAAACCCCAAGTGTAGCTCTCTCAGACTGACTCATCCATAGCTTAGCTTATGGTGGGAACCAGCACATAGGTTTTGTGTAAGTGGTTTAGTCATTCTACGGGATGGCTTCAACTCCTTCTGTCCCTCCTCATTATCAGAAGGCTGACGCTTGCAATTGCAAGGCGCACACACCCCGCAAAACATTTGCATTCCACTCCTGGTCCCGAGCGGGTTCTCCTCTTTATCCTACAGCCAAGAGTCTCCTCCATCGTACGTTCTCTGGGTGTGGATTTACATGGCTGAGAAGAGATTTTTGAATTAAAGCTGCAAGTACTTCTTTCAGAGACTGTCAAGTGCAACCCCCGAGCGACAGAGCTGATGAGACAGAAGCTGGAGAAGAGAGTGGCATTCCAAGGAAGGGATTTGCGTGGAGCCACTGGCTTCCTCCACGCACAACCTCCTCTCCCCGAGATCTCGGCGCCCAGCACGCCTGAGTCAAGATTCCTGCAGTGGTCCCAGTGCACTGTTGACGTCCATAGACACGCTCTGTCCCTTCTCCAAGAAGTCCCCTCTACGACCCTGATATTTCACACGTGGTGACTCTGGCCCTGCCCAGCGTGGTCTGTTTATGGGACTGTTCATACGGCCTCCACTTGCCTCCCCCTGCCTCACGGCCTCACCTGCGGCCCTGCAGGGTTATCCTGAATTGCCCCGGAGCATAACAGAGGCACCGCTCATTGAAATCGTCCGCTCCCTAGCACGTAGGATGGAGCGCTCACCTTCAGCTCTGTCTTGTCTGTCCACACTCTAGTGGCATACAGGTCCTCGCAGTCCGTGGCTGTTTTGCACCTTCCTGCTCGGTAAGCACTATTCCCCTCAACACCCCAAGTCCTACCTCATTCTGCTCTCCTTAAGCTCATCAGTAAGAACTCCACTGGGCGCCACCCCCAATCCCTGTAGTCTCCCTCCTCTTTCTGATCAAGTCTTATTTCTCATGCTATGTTCATGTGCAAATGCAACCATGTGTCACATGGCAAAATTTGTGATGGGACCAAAGGATTCCGGGGCCTTTGGGAAGTTCAAGAGTCCCACCTCCCAAAACCCTCACCTGGAGCCTCCCTCTGCCCCAACCCTCAGAGCTGGGAGGCAGCACGTGGCAGACAGGAAGCCCTGGCCACCGGCAATCCCTACGACCCCAGGCAGCTCACTCTCTTTTGACAGAGTTTTCCGATCTGCTCGTCTCAGAAGTGGTTGGTGTCAGCTGAGGCCACCCCCTTTCTCCCAGGGTGATCAGTTAGGTGAGGAGGAAGCCCAAACACGCATCCTTTGAAATAGTGACTACTGTGCTATTTTAAGGTAAAAAAGACAGTGTGTTTGCTTCAAGAACGTTCTTGAGAAAGGTGTTTCCATGGGGAAGCCAAGGCTTTCAGACTGCACGGAGCTGATCATCATCTCACGTCCTCCACCCCCAGTGGGCGGGAAATCAGAAATCCAGGAGTCTCTTGTCTGGAGAAAACGGATGACCTTTGCCCAAAAATGTATTGTTTTTATTTATTGTGCTTTCTTGTTTGGATATTCTCATTACTGAGAGAGAGAGAGGGAGGGAGAGGGAGAGGGACAGGGACAGGGAGAGGGAGAGGGACAGAAGAAGAGAAAAGAGGACGAGGAAGGGAAGGGAAGGGAGGGGAGCAGAGGGGAGAGAACCGTGAGTTTGGGAGCTTGGACCTGGAAGGTTCCGTTTTGGCTTTAATATTCCTTAACCACTTACCAATTAACCTCAGAAGCCTCAGTTTTCTCAGTCGTAAAGTGAGGACACCCTGCTCTGAGTTCTCGCACTCCCAGGTCTGCAGGGAGGGATGAATGAGACCGTGTGTGTGCATACACCCATGTGCATGTGTGCTATCATGATTCCCTTGTACTGTGTAGGGGCCCAGGGTTAGAGCCTGCTGCTGCGATCTGAGGACAAGTACTGACCCATGGCATTCATGTCTAAAATGACAGAGTGGCTTTCCCTGAAGAGAACAACACCCGGGGCGCCCTACTCCTCAGAATGTCCACAGCTAGGGCCTGCACTGTGGTCCCGCAGGCGAAGCTGCCACCTGCAATGCTGACATCATGCGTCAGAGCACCGGTCTGAGGCCCAGCTGCCCGGCTTCCAATCTAGCTCACTGCTAACGTGCCTGGGAAGGCAGCAGAAGATGGCCCAAGTGGCTAGGCCCTTGTACCCACGTGGGAGACCCGCAGGGAGTCCCTGGCTCCCGACTTCAGCGGGGCCCAGTCCCGGCTGGTGGATGGAAGATCTTGCTGTGTGTCTGCCTGTCCTTCCTCCTTTCTCTCTGTCACTCAGCCTTTCAAATAAAGACATACTTTTTAAAGGAATGTCTAGAGCTGGTGACACGGCACCCAGAATGCAACATCCCTGAGCGCCGGCAGAACGTCTGCTCCAGTAGGTGCTCTGCTCAGCCGCATCGCCACACACGGAGCAGAGTGACAGAAACACGGAAAGTTCAGGGGACTCACCATGCTGCACTGGTACAAAACACACCCACGGGTGCTGACAACGCCAGGGTGCCGCTAGCACCATCCCCCACTCCTCGGGTGTGGCACTGACGCCCAGGGCGGGAGTGCTGAATTCTCCCCCTGCTGGACTGTGATCCTCTTCCACGCTTAGAATGACAACAGGGGCTCAGCGGTCAGCCCGGTGAGTGCCTGTGTGTGTGCACGTGTGTGCATTCACGCATGTGCGTGTGCGTGTGTGTGCATGTGCATGTGTGTGTGTGGGGGGGCGGAGTTGGGTGACAGATTGCTTCCCAGAAGCAGAGCGTCTGGAGAGGGTGGGAGGTGCTCCTTGTATCTGAGGGCAGGGGCTGGCCGAGCGGGGGCCGCCCGTCTCCCCGGCAGGCTGTCTGCACTTGGGAAGCTCACTGGGGTTGGTTTTTCAACACAGCCATTTCTGCATCTGGGGTATTTTTGTCTCCCTGGAATGTGTGCTTGTATTCATCGGAAAACAGATTCTACTCCTCCAGATCACAACCGCTGACAGGGACACGGCGGCGAGGCAGGACGTCCTGTTAGGAGCGTGTGTCTGCAGCTGGACGTCCCCTCCAGGCTGCGACAGGTCCTCCAGCCTCCCCCGGGTGCCAGACGTGCCCATCAGCGCCCTCCCCCTCCTTCCTGACACAGGCTAAGGCAAGTCGCCTGAGGACTGAGCAAATGGGAAAGTCCACGTCCTCAGACAAGCTGACCCAGGGAGTGTCGTCCACACAGCGTAGCCACCACGTTGCTTTGAGAGCTACGTAGTTGTTCACAAGGCCAGCACTGCACAGACGGTGTGTGGCAATACAAATCTATAAACACATGTCAAGATGTAAGAACATAGAGTATACAAGTGTAAAATGAATAAAATATGCACATAATACAAAATGCATCAACTAGGCAGTCTTAGCGTTTACGTCACACGTCTCGCAGGCTGGCACTACATTGCTGGACCATCTGATTTAATTCTCACCACAACTCTACGAAAGAGGCACTTTCATGCCCACTTTGAAGATGACAAGACTGAGGCACCGGGCTGGCAACTTGTTTCAGGTCACACAGTTGGCAGGGGGTCGAGGTGGGTGTCCCACCTGCATTCAGCCCTCCCATGCCAGCTCGGCCATGAGCTGGGGACGACCGGGAGCTGAAGGCTGGCTGACGCCAGGTGGAAGATGCTCCCTAAATACCCAGTTGCATTCGGTGTACAGGAAACTGAACGGGGCAGGTCTGGGGGTGGGGGTGGGGTGCACAGACAAAGAAGGCTTTGCACTTGCACTAGGGAGCTTCCTGTCTACAGAGGAAGGTGAGATGTGTGCGCTAAGTCACATGGCATTGAAGGGAAGCTCCCCAAAGGGTTCGGCAGGATATCAAAGTACCGACTGGCAGCAGGAGAGAGGGAGGGGGCAGGGAAGGGGAGGAGGAGAGCAGGGAACAGAGAAAGCAAAGGAAGAGGCGGCTGGGAGCCAAGTTCTCATCCAGAGCCCTCGGCAGGCTTCATGGGGGAGCAGCGCACATGTCAAGACAAGAAAGAAGAGTGACGGGCAAAGGGGAGGGGCAAGAATATTCCAGAATATTCCAGAAGGAGAAACAGCATGGGTAGATGAGAACCTTGGTGAGAGGAAGGGCAGGGGAGCTGTGGCTCAGAGCGAGGGCAGCAGGAGCCCGGCTGGGGAAAAGCTGCAGTCTGGCGGGAGGCGGGGCTTGGAGTTGGGGGGTGTTTGCGGGAAGAGGAAGTGAATGGTGGGCGTGCCCTGGTGTTGTCTGGGGTCCAGGGAAGATGGTTTGGGGGTCTGCGGGGACAACCCAGGAGTGTCCTCTCCTGGAAGCCAGGGACAGGGGTTTGAGGAATCACAAGGCTGCCCGTGAGAACGGGCTGTGGTTTGACTGCAGAGAGCTAGCTTGTGTCACAGATACGCTCAGGAAGTGTTCCTCTGGTGATCAGAAATTTTCACGATTTGGGGCCAAAGAGTCTGCGTGGTGCAGTTGAAGGGTGGGGTGGAATTCTTCTGGATGAGCCATGCTGACTTGCAGAACTGCATAGACCCCTGTCCCGCCCAGGCACCCTTTAAGGTCCCTCACGCACATACAGGTCACCTGTGTGGTTCCTCGCTGGCCTGGCTGGGCAGAGCTGACTCACCCAGTGCTGGGATGCCAGGTTCAGCAGACCCAGGTCTGGAGCCGTGCTTGGGCTGAGAACACCCCAACTCCCCCAGCTCTGGGGGACGTCTTTGGAGGGGGAGGAGAGGGTGTGGAGCACCATGTGGGCATGGCGAGCACTTGGGCTTCTGCCAGGAGACACAGGCTCTGGGAGACTAGAGTGAGAAGACTTCGGGCCCCCTGGGCTGCCTCAGTTTCCCCAGAATCCAGCCTTGCCTGTGCCCTCCCCAGCTGAAGCCCTGTGGACCAAACTCTCGACTCCCAGGCAATGCTTCGTGAATTCCCCAGTGAGGCTGGTTTCTTGGAATAGTGATGAGTGACTCACTCCTTCTTTCCAAGAGCTCTTGAAGTGTTTTGAAATGTAGGACAAGAGTGATCACCAAGGCCCGGCCAGCACGCTTCCTTCCAAGGCAGCACTGAGCCACGCTGCACAGAGGTGCTTGGGACGTCTGGGTAGATGCTGCTCCCAGTCCATGCCCACCGCCCCTTCCCCAGGTAGGCACTGCTGCTCCCAAGGTGCACCTGCTCTGGGCTTGGGCCTCACCTCCCCAGGGCTCAGCCACAGTTGCTGAATCTTGGAAGCAGCCAGAAAGTTCCTCTGGAACTGGTTCTGCCCAGCACCTCCCTGGGGGCTCCTGTCCTGCCTCTGCGGCTGCCCTGGGCCTCGCCAACACCTCTCCCACCTGCCTGCACCCACGACAGAAGCTTTGCGGAGCCTTCTCTGTTTATAAGAGGAAACATTGCCAATGTTTCCTTCCTCTGCCAGAGGCTTCCACAGCCACTCTGCAGGGCTTGCTCTGCCCCATCCCACGGTGAGTCAGGATCCTCCACCCCTTCGTGAGTTCTCACCATTTCTGGCTTCCACCGGCTGCTCCGGTCAGATGAGCCCTTCTGGTTCTTGGACACACGGGGGGCTCCGTCCCTCCAGGCCTGCTCTCTCCTCCTGCAAAGGTACCTCTACCTGTGCAGCGTGACCTGCTCCTCAACCTTCTCCCTGGTGATTTCGTGCCTGTCCTCACCACACCCAACCTCAGCCAGCCTCAGCTGTAGGACTTGACACCCTCAGAGGCCTGGGCATACAAAGTAACGGAGCAGGCCAGAGGCCACAATCTCAATGACCTGGGAAATAGCAAAACCTTAAGAGGGCGAATGTCTTTGTTTCCAAAGAAAATAAATGCGAAGTCCTCAAACGACAGCAAAGGTGAGCAGCACGAAGTCTCCTTGGGTAGTTGAGGGCTTCCTGACATGAGATGCTGGCTGGTCATTTATCCAGAATTTTCCAAGAGAATTTCTGCCCCAAGAAGAGGTGTGACAGAATGACCCAGAAGACCCCCTTCTGAAATGGGTTCAGAGGTGCAGTGATGATTCAAGGAAAAGACTCTGAAATCATTTAATTTTGTTTACATGGAGTTGTTTCTTGCATGCAAGCACAGGTGAGTGGGGGGCTGTGGGGTTCAGGTGGCAGTGATGATAGGGAAAGAGTGACAAAACAGGAGGGCAGGCTGGTTAGTTAGTTTGACAAACCAGGTACGTTTTGAACAGTCTCCTCACTGGGCAAGCCGACCCTGGTGTGAGGAGTCACTCACATCCAGTGGTGAGGTTGGTATGGCAACCAGAATGCTTTGTTTATCTGAGGATGCCCTGGCGTCTTAGGGAGCCTTGTGCAAAGGCACTGTGGCAGACTCTTGATTTCCGGCTCCTGGTTCCTTGCTACACACACACACACACACACACACACAGATCCTTCATCTGCTGGTTTACTTCCCAATGAGTGCAATGGCCAGGGCTGGGTGAGGCTGAGACCAGGAGCCAGGCGCTCCTTCCAGGTCTCCCATGTCAACAGAAGGAACTCAAGTACTTGGGCCATCACCTGCTGCTTCTCAGGCACCTTAGCAGGGAGCTGGACTGGAAGCTGAGCAGCTGGGACTTGAACTAGCACTCTGATATAGAATGTGGGCCTCCCAAACAGCAGCTTAACACTATGGCACAATGTGTGCCCCCCGGGGTGAACCCGAGGCCTGCAGTGCCCAAGATAGGAGCCCCCCGACCAGACAGGAAACCCAGCAGACAACAGTGAACAGTGCCTTCCCAAGCCAGGCCACTCCGGGACACTGTCAGCCCCAGAGGAGTGGTGCGAATGTTTGTTCTCAAAAAAAGAACACTCTCCACGCAGAATTCTGCCACAGCAGAGCCAATGGGGCAGCTGAGAGCCAAGGTACTGGCCTTGGTCCAGGAAGTCAGCCTGTTCCTTATGCATGCGAGAGAGACTGCGGGGTGGAAGGAGATGCGATTCTTCACCCGCTCATCTGTGTCAACCGTCACACCAGACACGAAGTCAGGGGAATATTTTAAAAATGATGCTTGGAAAAATTCAATTTTATAACCAAATGTGACATTTACTGGGCTGAAGATTGAAGAAAACGTACAGAGAGAAACCGTATCATTTTCTCCTGCTTCTTTCTATCTCTTCTCAGCGTGAACTCCTGTTTGGGGAGAGGAAGGTGGGGAGGGAAGTGGCCTCTCGGATAGGTACCTAGCGACTGATGCTCAGTAGCAGATATCACAGAAGGAAACGAGGAACCAACACTCTCACCTCTTCCTCTTGTGGTCCCCTTCTCTCTTGTTACAATGAAGCCCCCAATTCCAACTTCTGGGAAGATGGCACAGGCACACTTTCCCCTTATTTTCTTTCCTTTTTTTTTTTATTTGACAAGTAGAGTTATAGACAGTGAGCAAAGAGACAGAGAGAAAGGTCTTTCTCCCATTGGTTCACTCCTCAAATGGCTGCCACAACCGGCACTGTGCCAATCCGAAGCCAGGAGCCAGGTGCCTCCTCCTGGTCTCCCATGCGGGTGCAGGGCCCAAGCACTTGGGCTATCCTCCACTGCCCTCCCGGGCCACAGCAGAGAACTGGACTGGAAGAGGAGCAACTGGGACTAGAATCCGGCGCCCATATGGGATGCTGGCACCACAGGCAGAGGATTAGCCTTGTGAGCCACGGCGCCGGCCCCCTTTTCCCTTATTTTCTCACTGAGTACAAATAACAATGCTTGGATGTTATGTAGCAAACAGACATGGGAAGACTTTGGGAAGTGCAGACAGGGGGGCGGCAGGCCAGCCTGGGACTTGGGTCCAAGGACCAAGATCAGGTCGAGTTCCCTGAGTCTTCTTTTTGCTTTGTGTTTTGTGGACTGGACACTGGAGAAGCCGGGAAAGCGTTTGCATATAGACAAAAACGCCCCAAGAAAAGTCTACTCTCTTTAGGACAAAGTGCTAAGAAATAGGTAGCCTAACAAGACAGAGAACTTCTGGACAACCCCACTCTGAAAACCGAGACTGCGTGGGGAGTTTAGGCTTCCAGCCCTGCCAGGCTGTAACGAGACATCCCGAGCCGGGTGGTGTCAGAGAGACCGAGCGAGGAGCCTGGGTTTTCACCTTTGCAGAGGGGTAACAGGACCAGGACTGCTTTTTTACCCCAAACTGGCAGCAGCAAGACGACCCTCCCCATTCCCACCGGCCAGCACACAGCGCGAACATTCCCCACCATCCAGCAGAGACGAGGTCACTCCCCCAGTCCATCTGTGGAGACCACGTGGGCAGAGAAGGAGCCCTTCCCTGCACTGCTGGACTGCTGGAGGCCCCGTGGGCAGCCTGAAGTCTCACCCCATCCAGCAGAAGCAGGGATACTTTTCTCACCCTGTGCCCGCGTGATAACGAGTAACGAGACAGAGCCCACCCTACCCTCATCCCACGAGAGATATGACAGGAGGGCTGCCATCAGATGAGATTTAAATACGATCCAAAATGTCTAGTTCCATCAGAAAAAAAAAAATCCCTTGTCATACCAAGAAACAGAAAGAACTGCAACAGAACGAGGATCTTAGAATTATCTGAGGATCCTACAACAGCCACCACAAAATGCTTCAATCTGCAATTACAGACATTACAGACACAATAAAAAAGTCAACAAAGAAACAGGGAGCCTTTGTGAAATGATGACGATAAAGAAAAACCAAATGGAAATCTACAGTTATTGAAATCTACAACTCAACGGATGGACTTAATAGCAGGGTGGAGCAGACTGACAGAACAGGAGAATCACCCAGTCTCAACCACAGACAGAAACAGGTTAACAAGTCAGCAGGTGTGCTGCAGCAATCAACGCACCAGCGGCAGAGGAGGACAGGAGCTGGGACTGAAAAGGCTGTCAAGGGATTAGTGGCTGTAAACTTTCCAAACTTTCCAAAAGCAAAAAAATTAACCTATAGGTTCCAGAAGCTGAATGAATTCCATGTTAAAAAAAAAAACACAAAAACAAAAGAAGTTTATGCAAACTTTTGACAGCTGCCAGAGAAAAGTGATGCGTTGCCTCCCAGGGATAAGTGGCTCAAACCACATTGGATTTCTCATCAGAGGATTTTCTCCTCAGAGCAGAGTTTTCCACGGTTGAGAATAAACCCTGTCAGTTCAGAATTCTGTGCCAGAGAGAGCACCCTTCACACATCCAGGGGAATTCAAGGCAACCTGCTCTGAGGGGGAAATGGGGCGAATCTGTCACCAGCAGCTCTGTCCTAACAGAAAGGAATTTCTCTGAGCTAGACGGAAAAGAAGCAACCCTGAACATCGCACAGGTAGACGGGACATTGAAAAGAGCAAATACGGTAGAATCCCCTTCCCCAGGGTTGTCTAAACTACGTCTGATGCTCAAGCACAAAACACAGCATGGTGTACTGTGGTTCTCAACATACTTAAAGGAGACATTTAAAACAATTATGTTATAAATCAGGAAGTAGATGAATGTAGAGAGAGATAAGGTTTCCACGCTTCATTTGAATGACAAAATATCAATACCAATAGGCAAGTTATATGCATGTAGTATAATGCCTAGAAAGTCCACACAGAAATACTCTGAAAAATACTATAGAAAAATAAAAATGGAATCCTAAAATAATGCTCAAGTAGCCCACAGAAATTCCACTAGCATGCTAATAACTATAATAAATGTAAATGGTCAAAATAGATCAGTTAAAATACTAAGATTACAGAGCACATGAAAAGCAAATCCAACTACATGCTGTTTAAAAGAAACTCACTTGACTGGGGCAGGCATTTGGCAAAGCAGTTACAATGCTACGGAACACCCACATCCCATGCCAGAGGGCCTGGGTTCAATCCCAGCTCTGCACAAGACTCCAGCTTCCTGCTAATGCACCCCTGGGAAGCAGCCCATGGGTCCCTGCCACCCACATAGGGGACTCAGAATGAGTTCTCTCTGGACTTTGGCCTGGCCATACCCCAGCGGTGGGGGGCATCTGTAGAGTCAGTCAGTAGGTGGTAGATCAATCTCTCTCTCTCTCTCCATCTTTCAAAATAAATAAATAAATAAAAATAAAAATTTTTCAAAAAAATCCTCACTTCAAATATAAAGATATAGGTAGGTTGAAAGCAGATGAAAAAAAGATATACCACATAAACATTAATAAAAAAAAACAAGTATGGCTATGTTGTCATGTAAAGCAGACATCAGAGCAAAGAAAGCAGAAGGGATGGGACGAAACTGTACAGTAACAAAGGAGCCCATATGAGTACTGTTTGCATCTGGGTTGTTCCACTGCTGATCCAGCTCCCTGCTAAGGCGCATGGGAAAGCAGCAGAGGATGGCCTGAGTGACGGGGGCCTGCACCCATGTGGAAGCCCAAGTGGAGCTCCAGGCTCCTGGCTTCAGCCTGGCCCAGCCCTGGCCATTGCAGCCATTTGGGGAGTGAACCAGAGGATGGAAGACCTCTCTCTCTCTCTCTCTCTCTCTCCCTCCCTCCCTCCCTCCCTCCCTCATTCTTCCTTTTAAATAGATCAAATAAAATCGTAACATACATATAAAATGAAAAAGAATGTACAGCAAACGTAATATGCATGCACCAGTGATACCCGATTTGTGAAGCGAAGCTGATGGAAATGAAAGGAGAAATGGAAAAATCCACAAATACGTCGAAGACATCAAAACCTCTCCCTTAAAAACTGTCAGGACAGGGCTGGTGCCGCGGCTCACTAGGCTAATCCTCCACCTTGCGGCGCCGGCACACCGGGTTCTAGTCCCGGTCGGGGCGCCAGATTCTGTCCTGGTTGCCCCTCTTCCAGGCCAGCTCTCTGCTGTGGCCAGGGAGTGCAGTGGAGGATGGTCCAAGTGCTTGGGCCCTGCACCCCATGGGAGACCAGGAGAAGTACCTGGCTCCTGCCATCGGATCAGCGTGGTGCGCCGGCCGCGGGGCCATTGGAGGGTGAACCAACGGCAAAGGAAGACCTTTCTCTCTGTCTCTCTCTCTCACTGTCCACTCTGCCTGTCAATAAATATATAAATAAATAAATTGGAAAAAAAAAACTGTCAGGACAGCTCGAGAGGAAATCAAAGAAGTCAAGGAACTCAACAACCACCAACAGCATCCAAGCGACATTTATGACAGAACCCTCTGCCTTGTGTTATTTTAATTTGAGAGGGAAAAGGAGAGACAGAGAGAAATACAGAGTCTTCTATCTGTTGACTGATTCTCCAGATGCCTGCAACAGCTGGGGCTGGACCAGGCTGCAGGTGAAAGCCAGGAACTCAGTCCAGTTCTCCCTTGTAGGTGGCAGGGACCCACGCACTTGTCCAGGTCTCCCACGTAGGTGGGAGGTGGACTCACGCACTTGTCCAGGTCTCCCTTGTAGGTGGCAGGGACCCACGCACTTGTCCAGGTCTCCCACGCAGGTGGCGGGGACCCACGCACTTGTCCAGGTCTCCCACGTAGGTGGCGGGGACCCACGCACTTGTCCAGGTCTCCCACGTAGGTGGCGGGGACCCACACACTTTTCCAGGTCTCCCTTGTAGGTGGGGGGGACCCACATACTTGTCCAGGTCTTCCATGTAGGTGGCGGGGACCCACACACTTGTCCAGGTCTCCCATGTAGGTGGGGGGGGGAACCCACGCACTTGTCCAGGTCTCCCACGTAGGTTGGGGGGGGACCCATGCACTTGTCCAGGTCTTCCATGTAGGTGGCGGGGACCCACGCACTTGTCCAGGTCTCCCACGTAGGTGGCGGGGACCCACGCACTTGTCCAGGTCTCCCACGTAGGTTGGGGGGGGACCCACGCACTTGTCTAGGTCTCCCTTATAGGTGGGGGGGACCCACACACTTGTCCAGGTCTCCCACGTAGGTGGGGGGTGGACTCACGCACTTGTCCAGGTCTCCCACGTAGGTGGCAAGGACCCACACACTTGTCCAGGTCTCCCTTGTAGGTGGGGGGGACCCACACACTTGTCCAGGTCTCCCACGTAGGTGGGGGGTGGACCCACGCACTTGTCCAGGTCTCCCACGTAGGTGGCGGGGACCCACGCACTTGTCCAGGTCTCCCACATAGATGGCAGGGACCCACGCACTTGTCCAGGTCTCCCACGTAGGTGGCGGGGACCCACGCACTCAAACCATCACCACTCCTTCCGTGGTGCCTATTAGCAGGAAGCTGGGTTGGAAGTGGAGCCTGGACTTGAACCCATGCAGGCATCCTCACCACTGCACCCAATACAGTCCCTACGCATCCTTTCCCAGTGCTCCCAGAATATATACCAAGATAGACCATACCGTGGTCCATAAGACAAACTTAAAAAACTGGCTTCCTACAGTTCTCTGACTGCAATGGAATCAACCTGAACAATTCTTATTTTATCTGCTTTTCCCCTCTTTTTCTTCTTCCTCTTTTCCACTCTGTGTCACCCCCATCCTACTTCCCAGCACTCCGGCCCGAGCTCACGCCAGGTGTTGCAGGGAGGGCGCAGCTCTCGCAAAGGTTCTGGAATTCCCTTCATTCTTCCTTCTGGAACCTTCTCTCTCCCCTCGGAGAAAGACCATGGCCCCCACCTTGCTGGACTGTGACTCTTTCTAGAAGCTCTGTCCAGAAAACCAGAGGGGACAGGAAGATGGTGAATTTCTGAGTCTGTGTCACTGAAGATGAGCTGGCACCACATGCACAGTTTAGTTTTGTGATAGAAAAAACAATTAAATAGAGTGGAAAAATGGCTTTCCTTCGGAGACCAAAACACTCAACAGGAAACCTGCAATTCCCAAGGCGGACATCAGAGGCGTGGTATCTGCAGCATCAGCCCCCCGCCCCCGCCCCGCCCCGTGCCAGTTCTTGCATAACCACCCTGCGTTCACGTGACCCCTTCCAGGCTGCTGAGCCACCAAGCCTGCCCGGGTGCAGTGGCTGTTTCTCAGGACTGCATCCTCAGTATTGGCCTTCTCATCGACAGTCCTGTGGTTCCCTAGTCTGTCTCTATCCGCAGGAAAGAAAAAAACGACTTCCTCCACCATGGACTGCGAGGTGGGCTCCAGGCCGGGGGCCTGGGTCTCTGAGCGCCAGCAGCTGCTCAGGCGCTCCGTCCCAGAGGACAGCAGAAGGCAAGAGAGGGGGCGGAGGCAGATACAGGGAGCTCCAGGCAGGAGTTCTGTGCCACGGCGCGCTCCTCCCTGGGGCTGGGTGCTGGGGCAGATGGTGTGTGCTGTTCCCATCGCTAAGGGAGCCGCGGCCAGAGAGGTGGGGGCAGGAGAGAGAGGCAGGAGGTCCAAACATCATTTCTGGAAGCGCTGCAGGCTCCCTGGATGTTAAAGCCACAGGATTCTGCTCTTGCAACACCACAGAGGCAATCGCCTGCAATGCCGAGGCGCTGACTCACATCCCGGCGCGGCGGAGGCAGCTGCCGTGCCCAAGGCAGCACTTGCGTTTCCATCCTGTGGCTCGCAGCCTTCACCGGGAAACTCTGCTGTCATCTTCCTTGTCCTCTCGCTGCTCCTGAACTGACGGACTCCATGCCTCTGCTTTGAGGGGGAACCTTGTGCCCAGTTCTCCGCCTCTACCCAGATGAGGAAGTCAGGTCTGGGGACCAGCTGGACTTGAAATCAGGGTGGAGAACATTCTCGTTCTCAAGAGATACATGCTTATGGTGTGGCCGGCGCTGTGGTGCAGCAGGTTAATGCCCTGGTCTGAAGCGCCAGCATCCCATATGGGCACCGGTTCGAGACCCAGCTGCTCTACTTCCGATCCAGCTCTCTGCTATGCCTGGGAAAGCAGTAGAAGATGGCCCAATTCCTTGGGCCCTGCACCTGCGTGGGAGACCCAGAAGAAGCTCCGGGCTCCTGGCTTCAGATTGGTGCACCTCCAGCTGTTACAGCCATTTGGGAAGTGAACCATCAGATGGAAGACCTCTCTCTCACTCTCTCTGCCTTTCCTTCTCTCTGTGTGTAATTCTGACTTTCAAATAAGTAAATAAATCTTTAAAAAATACTTACGGTGACATGCCTTGATGTCTATAACCAACTACTGTCAAATGGAGACACACACACACACACACACACAGACACTGCATAAAGTAAGGCAAGTAGGCCCAACGTTGACAGCTGGGGGAATGTGGGTGAAAGGCCCATGTGACCCTGTACTATGTGATTTTACTATGTGAACAATTTCAAAGTTTTTGGATGGGAAAATCAGTGCGGCAAGCATCTCTCTTTGGCCTTAGATCTGTATGCTGGTTTCTGCCCTGTGAGTCAGGCCACGGGTGGGAGGCTGACTGGCAAATGCATCAGTGACCTGGTTGTGTTCCGGCAGGAGGCCCTGTTCTGGCTGGGGGCCTGTCCCGGCCGGAGGTCAGCCTTCGGGACTCTCCAGGCAATGCCCCGTGTGGAAGGGGCATCCTTGCTGCTTCTGGCCCTTTCGGAGACTTGGTACACCTGTGCTTTGGTTGCAGACCACCTGCTGAAGCACAGTCTCTCAGGACAGAAGGAGGACTGTGCATCTTCCAAACCATTCTCTAGGAAAATGCCTGATTTTAAGATTGTAGGGCAAAGCCTTCTTTGTCTCCTTTGGAAAACAGTGAAGAGACTGATAAACAGAAAAGAAATTCTCATTTTCTTTTTAAATTTGCGCTTGCAAGGGCATGCATTTGGGCTGAGCAGCTAAGCTGTTGGTTGGGATGCCTGCATGCTATACAGGAGTGCCTGGGTTCGAGTGCTGACTCTGCTTCAAATTACCCCTTCCTGCCAATGTGCACCCTGAGGGGCAACAGGTGATGGCTCAAGCACATGGGTCCCTGCCACCCACATGGGACATCCGGACTGAGTTCCAGGCTCTTGGCTTCAGCCTGTCCTAACCCTGGCTGTCACAGGCACTTGGGAACTGAACCAGTGGGGACCTCTCTCTGTCTCTGAAATACATAAAATTCTTTTAAAAATGTCCATTTATTTGAGAGGCTAAGAGACAAAGAGATGGGGGCAGAAAGAGAGAGAGAGAGAAAAGAGTAAGTTCTCACCTGCTGGTTCACTCCTTAAATTCCCATTCAGCCTAGACTGGATCATGGTGAAAAGCCAGAGCTGGGAGGGAACTCAATCTCAATCTCCCAGCTGAGTGGCATCACTGCTTCCTATCATGGTCTGTCTTAGCAGGGAGCCAGAGTCAAGAGTCTCAGCCAGGAATGAAACCCAGGTACCCTGACACGAGATGTGGGTGCCCCAACTGGGTCTCAACCATCAAGCCCATTGCCCATCAGAAATCTTCATTTTTGATGCCATGAGGAAATGTGTATACTCTCAGACTACTCGTGTAGAGCGAGGGCTCCTGTTCCATGTGGCAGAAATTGGGCCAGGATGAAGGCCATGGGCAGCGAAAGGTGACCAGGAAGTCTATGGCACATCTGGCTGGCGGTGGGCTCTCCCATCATGGGACCACATCCAAGGCTGGCCAGTGTTTAGAACATGATGAGGATGTGGTCTAGGCTGTGGGAGCTTCCCACGAAGAGTGTGACCCACACAGGGGCCAGAGGATGCAGAAGGAAGGGAGAGGACGTGCAGGCCTGCTCTTCTGCAGCAGGAAGTCTCTCTGCACGGCTCTGCGGAGGAGGACCCAGAGGCGTGGCTGGTCTGTGGCTGCCAATCTTCATCGGTGGCACTGTCCTCTGATGGAGCTGGCGTGACACAGAGCTTTATTCTGAGCCCGAGGGTCTCTCTGCCACAGGCTGCACTTGCTGAGCATTTTCAACGCTGTCCATTCACGACCCAGTGATCCAGAAAAAAAGCCCCTCATTCACAAGGACTCAGCAGAGAAAAAGACAAAGCAGAGACTGCCAATGACTTTGAAAAGCAAAGTGAAGAGTACATAGCAAAGTGAAATCAGAGAGTGAATGCAGAAAGAGTAAAGTGAATATTGTAAATACATAGAAATAGAGGCCATCTTGGCTTGGGAACAAGGAGAAAAAACACTGATAAAAATATAATCTTGGATATGCAGACTTGAGACAGTAGAGCAAGAGAGAAAAAAATAAAACAAAAATATTGAACAGAAAAAGATATGGAAGACAACAAGATGACTGAACAGATACATACAGTGTGTCCTTAGAGAAGAAAGAATAAGTCAGCAGAAAAAAAATGGAATCATATCATTCAAAACAATTTCCAGATGAAGCTGAGTTCTTAACACTGATGGGGAAGGGGGAGGGGATTCATGGGTGCCGATTCATATCCTGATACCGTTACTGGATTGCAAAGAAAAACAATGGTTCTACAGCATCCATGTATAAAGAACACACCCAGAAGGGGGAACAGAGAGACCTTCCCTAAAGTTCTCCCTAAATACATTCGATGACTGAACACAACAGACAATGGGCTAAAGGCCATAGGGGAAGATCATGAGACCCCCACAATTTTATACCCAGCCAAGCTGACATTCAAGCACAGTGATACCTGAGCTGTATCTTTAAGGATGTGAGCACTAGGGGAACACAGTACTCCATGAGCCTGTTCGGATGATGAAGACAAGCCTCAGCCAGGAAGGAGAGAAGACTGGAGAAACGGGACAGGCTGCAGTGCAGGATAGGGCTACTCACACACATCTCTGGAAAGAAAACTTCATGGAAATTCTGGTTTCAGAAAAGAACAGAGAAGTGAAACCATGCTGATGTTGGAATAGTCGAGAGATCACTCAGGGAACTGTGAAAACACTATTTAAGGGAATGAAGGTATATGTCAGGTGAACTAGGAACCACAGCCTGACAATCAAAACCAGGCAGAGGAAGAGGAATATTGAAGCTTGATGTAAATTGAAAACCAAACAGTCCCAAAGTAAAAAAAATGGAGTTAATGGAGGGGTGACCACAGATTCAGCTCTAAGTGTGGTACCTACGATGAAAGGGGAAGTGAGACAGCAGCCCAGGGAACTCGCAGCATTGCAAGCTGTGAGAAACACAAACCAAACACGCAACATGAGATGAAGACGAAGAGCAAACACGCCTGCAAGGTTTGGCGACTTAAGGAGAGTAACAGCCAATAAGTAAAAGACCAGAATACAGCGTCCGGAAATCGTCGTGGGAAAAAAGAGCTGCAAGCTGTATTGTCAGGGAAAAAGCTCTTGATGAAAGAGCGCACGGCGACATCCTTGTGGACGGAGGCAGAGACAGACTTTAACATCCCCCAGGAGGGCTCACCAAGGCCACGAAGTATGCATATCACCCCTGCAGGATGAGCACCTGCAGAAAGAGACACAGAACCACAGCGCGGGGACGAAGGGTTGTGAGCTGGAGTCTGGCTGCAGGTGGGTTCCCCATCTGCGATTGGTGCCTTGTATTTGAACTGTGGGCTTGGATTCCTTTTTTCAAGAAATTATACACCACAAAAGCTCCACAGGTGACTCCCACCAGCGTCGGGGGCTGAGCAGCCCCAGCGTTTCATGTCAGGGCTTCTGATAACTTAATGGTGGCTTTATTGTATCTCCGCGGTAGGGACCGAGAGGCCGACTGCCGCGTCTCTATTTCATGCGGGGTTTTGGCAGATCCGCAGATAGCCTTATTGATTTACTTGTGTCTGAAATTTCCCGGTTTCCAAAGAAGATTACAGTCAGTTGGAAAAATAAAAAAGGTAAAAACAGAATCCCAGCAACAAAGTTACAGCGTACTGGGGTCTTGGGTTCTCTGGGTACCATTTAGGCTCTGGTCTTAACATCAGGTGCCTCCACTTCGACACCACAGCTAGTTACAGGATCTCAACACTGTGCACCTGTTCTTCCAGCCACGCGCCCCCATTCCTGCCCTCCTGGGGCCCTTCCTCACCCAGGCTCGTTTGCCCGTGGTGCACGCCCAGGGTAACTCGGCCCCAGTGCCCGCTGCTCCCGCGGCTGGCCATCACATGCACGCTGCCTACTCTCATCTGCTCCTGCAGCCTCCCCGGCTGGCAGTAGCCCAAAGCCTCCTGCTGTGCAGCCCTCCACGGAATCCTTTCTTTCCCCGATCCTATGACACTTACAGGGAGCATCTCACCATTGAGGCATCGATAATCATCCATGGACTTTTTTTTTCCTCCAACTTGATTTTCAGCTCCTTTAGATGGAAGAATAGGGGGCCCTATGGTCTAACAGGAACAGGATGCTAAAAAGACTTACAAAATCCAGTT
The DNA here is from genome assembly GCF_051225735.1 of Oryctolagus cuniculus. NCBI lineage: Eukaryota > Metazoa > Chordata > Mammalia > Lagomorpha > Leporidae > Oryctolagus > Oryctolagus cuniculus. The sequence continues at coordinate 7,219,777 of NC_142870.1, read as the reverse complement.
GCCCTGACCTGATCACATGTCTCTGCCATGGGCAGCTCTGCGCAGCTCCGAGCCAATCTGGAGCCAGGAGTACCCAGATGCTAACCTCAAACGACCTCCCTACTGCCCTGTCACGGCCTTTCTCAACCTGGCCGCACATCCAAAACAGCCCAGGACAACCCAAATACGACCTTGCTGGAGGGGCAGCAATGAGGAACCCCACCATTCTGAGCGTGTCGTGTGCAAAAGGAGAAACCGGGCCTGCACAAAACACCGCGCCAGGTGCGAACCAAAGCATGGTGCACACAGGGGGGATGAGACTGAGCCGACGCAGCCACGCCTTCCCAGCCTGGGAAAAGTCACAGAGCTCTGCTCGGCTCCTGCAGGGGTGCCACTCAGTGGGACTGAGCACAGGCGCCCAGTAAACAGAGTCTGGGCTGTGGTCTGACCACTCCTCATCTGCTAAAACCAGCGAATCAAAGAACCTCAAGTTGGCAAAATACGCAGATCCCAAATCTGGCGACTTCCCATGACCCTCACAGGCTCTTAGTTCGAGACACCATCTTTCTTCCCCGGTCTGCTCCTTGCTGGTCTCCTGGCCCTCTGCCTGGCTCCCTACTGTCCAGTCTCTACCTGGCTGCAGCCCTCGTTGGCTCTGAACTGGAAACCAGGTCATCTCTCTCCCTGGCTCAGAACCCTCAAGGGCTCCCCAGCACTCCGACGACAAATCCAAGCGGCAGGTGAGCGCTACGTCCCCGCAGGGTCTGCCTGGGCTCCCTCTGCCCTCATGGCCGAGCACTGCCCCGGCCCTCACTCCCGCGGTCTGGTCTCCTGCATTCCCGCACCTGGCAGGCCCCGTCCCTCCCTGGAGCCCGGAGAGCTTTTCCACGGCCTTCTTGCATGGCTTCCGCGCCACGCTGCTCAGGCCATGGTCAAGGTGTGTCTCCCTGAGGCCTTCCTGGCTTCGTATCCGGTGTAGCACCCCCTGACCCACCCCACTCCCAGCCCCCATCTCCATCCCTGCCTAACCCAGTCCCTGCTGACCTCACCTTGCACTTCCCTCTTCACTATGCCCGTGGAGGCAGAGCCGAATCTCGCCGGCTTTAAATCTCAGCCCCATTACCTAAGCCGTGTGACGGTGGGCAAGCCCGGAACGGCCTTTTGCCTCACTTTCCTCATCTGTACAATGGGACAGCTTGTGGGATTGTAGTGAGTAATACACAAAGGACTTAGCAAGCTGGCAGGAGGTGAGGACCACATAAGTCTTTGTTGCTTTTTAAAAATTAGGTATGTACTTATTCATTAGTGTCTGAATTCGTACCCTGTTAGCTCAGACGGCCGGGACAAACTCCACAGTGGAGAAGACATTGCACGGCAGACATTCACGGTCTTGCAGTACTGGGGACAGAGGTTCAAGGTCAAGATGCCAGCAGGGCAGGATCCCCTGAGGTCTCTCCTGTTGGCCTGCAGATCCTTCAAAGGCTGTCCTGCATGTGTGTTTGTGTCCCCACCGTAGGAGGACACTGGTTAGACTGGATTAAGGCCCCCTTAGAGACCCCATGTTCAGGTAATCACCCATTCAAAGGCTCTGTGCCCGACTGCAGTCACACTTGAGGGGGCTAAGACACAGGAATGGGGGGCACAGTTCCTCCCACGGCATCTGCAACATGAGGATTCCCACCAGTGGGCTCCCCACCTGGTGGGCTCTCACTCTGCAGTTAGAAACCGACCCAGCGCAGGTCAGCTTCTCAGTAGGGCCCCGTGGGGCCCTTACTCGGTGCCTGGGGGCTCGGGGGCTCTGGGCACTGAGCAGAGGAGGCACCACACCGGGGACGCCCCTGCCTCAGACCATGCCCCTAAAATCTGAATGATGCCTCCACAGTCTGGGGGAAAGCTGGGGCCCAACGGCCTCTCTGGGTGCTCAGGACTCTTGGCATCTCGGGGACTGGACAAGAGCGGGAACACAGGTCAGCCGACAGCTGAGCACTCTCCCAAGCTAAGCCAGCCGGCCCTGCTGGCCGACACCCTGACTGGGGCCGGGACATGGCCCTTCTTGGATGTATTGTCTGATCTCCCGCACGGCGTCGGCAATCAGCAGTGGTTGCAACTTCTCCCCCAGGTGCTGCACACAAGGCCTCTATTTCACTCACGTGCACTCAGGCAAACCCCACTCCGTACAGCGTGCTCTTATGCACAGAGACAACGTCCCAAGATTCCCTGAAACCACAGAGCTTGCTTTTCCTATACATAGGCACACGCGACAATAAAGTTTAATTTGTAAACGAGGCACAGTGAGAGTTAAACACTAATGATGAACTTGGACAGTTATAACAGCCAATGAATCGCTTGTGTCTGGCATTTTCCATTGGAGATTTTCAAGTCAAGGGTGACTGCGTGTAAACCAAACTCCAAACAGCGAACTCTGGGATAAGGAAGGACGAATGCCCAGCAGGTGAATTCCCCACCAGTCCAAAGCTACCTGTAAGAGGCAGGGCTGCAGGGACCACATCTAAACCCAGCGCCCACCGGGCCTCTGTGCAGCAGGGGCGTGTGTATTTAACTCTCCTGTTTTATAAATACAGCCCATACACACACACTTGTACACACACCCATTCACACTCACACCTATATATACTCTCATACGCGCATACACTCACAAACATACACACACAGACACACACCGGTATACACACACACACACTTATACACACTCATACATTCATATATAGACGGACATGTACACACACCACTCACATTCACAAACACTTAAACATACTCATATGCACACTCACATGCAAATACACACACATTTTACACACACACTTGTACACACAGCCATACACACTCACACCTATATATACTGTCACACACATATACACTCACAAACATACTTACACACACACACCAGTATACACACTCACACACACACTTATACACACACATACATTCATATACAGACACGTACACACACCACTCACATACACATTCCCACTTAAACCTATTCATATGCAAATACACACATGATACATACACTTATACACATACCCATAAAAACTCACATACACACATTCACACACAGTTGTACACACACTCACACACACTCACACCTATATATACTCTCACACGCATATACACTCACAAACATACACACACAGACACACACCGGTATACACACTCACACACACACTTATATACACTCATACATTCATATATACACAGATACGTACACACACCACTCACACATTCACACTAAACATACTCATATGCACACTCACATGCAAATACACATTTTACACACACTTATACTCACACCCATAAACACTCACATACACACATTCACACACACACTTGTACACACATACATTCATATATACACTTACATGCACACACTGCTCTCACACACATTCACACACTTAAAGCACTCACATACACTCACATGCATACAAATTCACACACACTTATACACACACCCATATACACACTCATACACATTCACACATACTTATGCACTCATACATTCATATATACACTTACACCCCCACACACCACTCACACACACACACTTATACACATTCACACCCATATACATTCTCACACACATGCACTTGCACACACACACACACACACACACAGCCCTTGGCCTCTGAGAAGACCAGATCTCCAGCCCTGATTCACCTCTCCAGGGAGAAGCATTAGGACGTAGCTCCAGTGTAGGCAGAGTTAGGAGCAGGTGCCAGCTGAGCACCAGGAGAAGCCTGGAGGGAGGCGGTGCGACGCTGCTGCCCCTGGGCGGTGACCAGGTCACTCCCTCTCTGCAACAGAAGCGGCAACAGGTGGGGAATGGGAAGCAGCCGGGTTTCTGTGTGTTCCACGTGCAGCAGGTTGATTGAGTTGAACACATGTGGGTGGTTTTGTGACACAGTAAACTGCGTTGACATTTTACACCGCTAGATTGTTCCACTCCAAAGCCTGGGGCTTCCATCGGAAAGGCAGACATCCCGGTGACATGTGACATCATCTGTTGCCACTGTAAAGCAGCAGAGAAAATTGGAGACAAAGGGCTCCGATCTATACAAGCGCAACCTCGGCTGGCAGACGGTCCCAGGAGGTAGCACAGGCATTCGTAGAAGACTGGAATGATGGCAGCAGTAAGCTGAGTGGTTAGAGGCTGGTTACGGTGCCCACGGCCCACATCGGAGCGCCTGGCTTTGACTCCCGCTTCCTGCCAGTGCAGACCCTGTGAGGACGCAGCGACGGATCAGGTGATTAGGTCCCTGCCACCCACATGGGAGACCTAACTGGAGTTCCCAGCTCTCTGCTCTGGCCAGGCACAGCCTCAGCCTTTGCAGGCATCTGGGGAGAGAACCAGCAGATGAGACCTCTCTCTCTCTGTCAGTCTCTCCCTGCAAGTAAAAAAAAAATTTTAAAACACTGGAAAGTGGGGCTGGTGCTGTGGCACAGTGGGTTAAAGCCCTGGCCTGCAGTGCCGGCATCCCATATGGGAGCTGGTTTGAGTCCTGGCTGCTCCACTTCCAATCCAGCTCTCTGCTATGGCCTGGGAAAGCGGTAGAAGATGGCCCAAGTGCTTGGGCCCCTGCACCTGCGAGAGAGACATGGAAGAAGCTCCTGGCTCCTCACTTTGGATCAGCCCAGCTCTAGGCATCGGGGCCATTTGGGGAGTGAACCAGCAGATAGAAGCCCTCTCTCTCTCTCTGTGTGTGTCTCTACCTCTCTGTAACTCTTTCAAATAAATAAAATAAATCTTAAAAAAGAAAGAAAGAAAAAAACCCCACAAAACACTGGAGAAATTCCCACAAGGAGGACTCAAGGGAAGAAGGCGCCAAGCAGAGTTCACGACAAGTCTGGATCCTTGATCTCAACAGCTGGGAAGAAAGTGCGGCCGGGTCAGCAGTAAAATCGAGGGAGGAGGCAAAACAGGTTTTGCTTTTCCTTTAAAAGTCTTGCTTCCTCTTGAATGATTTGATTCACTCATCTTTTAGATGGGATAACTCCCAATTGATTAGTAGACTGTTGCTTAAATGAGTAGGAACAGGCCGGTGCCGCAGCTCACTAGGCTAATCCTCTGCCTTGTGGTGCCGGCACACCGGGTTCTAGTCATGGTTGGGGCGCCGGATTCTGTCCCGGTTGCCCCTCTTCCAGGCCAGCTCTCTGCTGTGGCCTGGGAGTGCAGTGGAGGATGGCCCAAGTGCTTGGGCCCTGCACCCCATGGGAGACCAGGAGAAGCACCTGGCTCCTGCCATCGGATCAGCCCGGTGTGCCGGCCGCAGCGCGCTGGCCGTGGTGGCCATTGGAGGGTGAACCAACGGCAAAGGAAGACCTTTCTCTCTCTGTCTCTCTCTCTCACTGTCCACTCTGCCTGTCAAAAAAAAAAAAAAGAGTAGGAACGCGAAGCGGAAAAATTTCAGGCTCTCTGTTTGAAATTCAGAGATGGTTACGTCTGGGAGACTTCCTGCGCTCCCCCAGGTAACCAAGGCAGCAGCCTCCAGGGGCCGTAGGAGGCCTGAGGCTCTTCAGCCATATGCTGTGCCCTCAGCTTGCTAAATGCGAAGTGTGCATCACAAATTCCAACTTAGAATTACTGCTAAGTTGGCGCAGAGTAGGGTGCAGAGGACTTTCTTGAAAGGGGCTGTGTCTACTTTGTTACTGAGCCCTCAGGAATTTATTTTTTAGGAAGAACATTCAGTGCCAGGCATTCATATTTTTAATGTTTCAGATCGAGTTGTGCTTTGTTATTCACAGTTTGTGGCTGACATCTAAAATCAGTTTTTGTGCTTAACAAAATAACATTATTAAAATATTATTACAATAGGTTTCCACGGGCACTTTGTACCCGTGACAAAGTGCATAATTAGCCGGAGTCAAGAACTAATGGGTTTATAACACAAAGGCTTCGCTTCTCAAATAAAGTTCAACCGATATTTGTATGTGCTGCTTTGACTTGCGGAAGAAAAATGGTTCCATGATTTGCAACAGTCTCACTGCTTTGAATTATCTTTCAGCAATTAAAAATACAGAGCTTGCTATTTTTGGTGAGGGGGAGCAGAGAGGAGGAGGGTGAGCTTCTGCCATCTTGGTAGTTTGGAAGTCGAGCTTCAGTTGCCTGGTTTGAGAGGAAACCAGGGAGACACCAGCTGAAACTGGGGGCTCTTAAGAGTCAGGAGCCACCAGGCATCCCCAGCTGTGTCAGGGGCGGAGGCCGGCTTTTAAGAAAGTCTGCATCATCAGATGATGGCTGGTTGACAGACAGGCAGGAGAGGGCTTCAATTCTTTCATAGTCTTCCTTTTTTTTTTGGCGGGGTGGTGGGTGGTGGGCATGTTAGCACTCAAAGTAAATACGTGTGCGCTTTTGTCTGATACATGGCAGGACAAGTCGGGGGAAGGAGGAAACCTGCACTGAGCTCACCAGTGGCTTCCCCAGCCCAGTTCACTGCTTCTGACGGTCAGGGAGCCTACAGTGCACAGCTCTGAAGATGGACCGGGATTTCAGGGGTTGGAGGGAGCCCCTTACTTCTAGGGGGCCTCATGTGACTGGGTTGCTTTATTTGAGTCACAGGGGTGACCCCTTCGAAGACACCTGCTCTGAGCAGACACCCTGCCAAGGCCCCATCTGCCAGTGGAGGGGAACACTTTGCTTTGTTTTCACTGCTACTGAAGTGAGGGCACCACGGTAGGGCCTCTAGCGCAGCCAAGTCCACCAGTCCCTAGTCTTTCCCAAATGAACGGAGAAGTTAAGCAGAAGTAGCTGTTCTCTAAGCTCACGAGGCTTCCAGAGAAGCTGGGATCCCTGTCTTCCCGCCTTAGACTAGACCCAGATGGGGCATGAAAACTAACCCCAAACCAACCTGTGCACAGGAGGTCTCTGAAGGAGCATTAGAATAGATAGCGTCACCACGGACAATGTGCATGCAAACTGTTGTAAGGTGTGTGCCAGGAGAGCGGGCGAGCGGGCTGTGGCTTTGATGTGATACTGAAGTCGCTCAGAAAAATTCTGCTTCAGTTGATGTGAGAAACAGGTCAGCAGCATACAGAAAGAAATGGAGGAGGGGTGGGCGTTGCAGGGCCGTGAGTGAGGCCACCACCTGGGGCTCCTGCAGGCCACATCAGAGGGCTTCACCTCCACTTCTGACCCAGCTTCCTGCTGATGCACCTGGCAGGTGCAAGGATCAAGGCCCAAGTACTCGGCCCCGGCCATCTCCATGGGAGACCAGAATGAAGTCCTCTGCGCCCAGCTTCAGCCTGGACCAACCCTTGGCTGCTGTGAGCATTTGGGGAGTGAACCAGCAGATGGAAGATTCTCTCTCTCTCTCTCTCTCTCTCTCATTCTGCCTTTCAAATAAATAAAAATGAATAAATAAACACACATCTGAAAAGAAAAAAATGGAGGAGGCACTGTGCTAACATTTCAGATCACGGTGAGTATCCTTCTCTGCCACCCAAGGGCCACCATGTCCACCTCTAGTGCCTGGTCTTTTGCAAAGAAAAGTAGGGGGCAAGCACAAGGCTGGGCTAGAGGTGGGCAGTGGACTTGTCCTTTCTGACCTTGAACAGTCCTGGTTCATGGGACAGGATCCACTGCCTGGGAAAAGCCAGAGGTAGAACCAGCAGCCTTTGGAGACTCTCTGTAGCTTATGTGAGCCCTCATTCCATACATGGGCTGCCAATGTAGAAAGACTGTGTTCACATTATCTTACTGGGATTTGGATGGAAATTCCCTGCTAGGACTAAGAAGCTGTGCAAGAAGTGCTCTTGCTGACCCTGTAACTTAGAATAACGTGGGAGCTTGATCCAGAACTTCGGTTTCCATGGTGTATCCAATGATTTACTGAGTTATAATTGTATTGAATGTATATAACTGTATTGAACTGTATTGTATATAACTGTATTGAATGATTCTTTTTATGCAGAGGAGGAGTGAATGCTGTCAAAACGGGGCCTATGTCAACAATGCAGTCTCTCAGTGTCTTAGAGACCAGTGAACACATATCCTCTAACTGGAGCAAAATGCAGTCTCTCCTCACGGCAGCCTGGTGAGGTTGACGGAAGCATACACTCGAAGAGTGAGGTATGGTTTCTCATGATCAAAGAAATGGGAGAGAAAGGAAAAAAACACCCTTCAAGCCAGCTGTACGAAGCTGAGTTTTACGACATGCAAGTTCTGCACACTGAGGGTCTCTGTTTTTTCCCCTTCTCCAGGCAGGCGAGGTGGGGGTGGTGGGATCCTCACGGTTTCTGAGCTGCAGAAATGGACAAGTAGGGAATCAGCTTCTCTCTGGTTGGTTGGCATTTAGTGTTAGGGCACTGACACTCACACAAACCTGGATCTGATGTTTTCTCTAAATGGTTCTTCTTGACCATGTCACAGGACGAGGGAGTAAAATGCACCTGCTCTTCTCCTGGCCTCCTCAAACCCCCTCACCCATCTAGCCACCTGTCTCTCCTCTGCAGGTCCACTCCCACTATGGAACAGGTTACACAAGGTAATTTGTTAAAACCTGAAGATGTCCAGTCAAAAGCCAACTGGAAGGTACATGTTATGTATTTCTAGTCCACTGCCAATACAGACACTAGCAACAGCACCCCTCCTGAAAATCTGGAGATCCGCACCCTGGCCAGCTCAGTAGAGCAGGTCCCTATGCTGATGGGCTATGCTCATTTACAGATGAAGAAACAGATGTGTCTAGCATGGTTTCAGTGACAGGATGGGGTCTGGGACCCAGGGTTTGTGAACACCACACACCCAGATGGTTGTGTTTTGCAACACAGCACCAACCCACTAGTAACATCAACTCAGCTGCTCATTTCTCAAGTGCCAGGCCAACTTGGCCAGGCCAGACATTAATTTGGGTGTTGCTGCGAATGTATTTCGTAGAAGTCCTTAGAGCGACTGCCAAGAAGGGAGATTATCCTAGATAATCTGTGTGCACCTGACTCAGTCAGTTGAGATTCCTCCCTGGGGGGAAGCTTCCCTGAGAAAAGAAGAAATTCTGTGCCTATGGATGGCAATTTCAGCTCATGCCTGAGTGTTCCAAGCTGCTCTTCTTGGTGGCTTGGCCATTTGCATGAAATAGCCCTTTGCATAGAGTCTATACATCACCAGCTGGTTCTGCCCCTCTGGGTGAACCCTGGTTACTACTCCAAGGAAGCCACTGCCTCTAACACGAGGCTCTGACAGGCTGGGGGTCTATCGTGAGTTTCCACAGATGGGTGGGAAGAGGACGTGGAGGCCTGGGTGGACATCAGGCACTGATTCACGGAACCAACTTCACAGAACCAGCAGCCTGACCATTCATCTACTTTTGTACAGCTTTTGCCAAAGGAATGGACATGGCCCTCGCTGGACAGGAGACCAGAGTTGCATTCAGATGAAATGACTGCTTGGGCACTGGCCCCGCTGTCCACTGGATGGAAGAAGGAGAGTGGGCAAGAGCTGTGTGCGAGAGCAGGTCAGTACAAAAGGGACGTGGGTAATTCCCGGGAGGCTAGGATGTCATCTGCTGTGGGGCCAGGGTCAAGAGGGGCTCTGTTCCTCGAGACCTGGAGCCCAAGGGATGAACTGGAGACCACAGTGGGTGCCACAGCGAGACAGGAGGATGCAGCCCAGGAGGTCAGACGGTGTGAGTGGAAATTCTAGAACAGGCAGCGGAGATTACGGGGTGTCTTCAATGGAAAATGATGCGTTATTTATAGAGTCTATCCTTCTAGGTTTTCCAATCCTAGCCTCTCATTGTTGATGAGCTATTTTTACAATCTGCAACTGATGGCAATGTGGTTACAATCAGCAATGCAAAATAATGATTGGCCGTAACCTACAAGCGAATTCCGGCAGGCCGATGCTGCACTGATCTGTCTGCATTGCCACACTTCTTAACGCTGCGGAATTTGTCATTCTTTGACTTCTTTGATCCCGCTGTGACATCTGTGTGAGTTCCCTGTTATTTAATTAATGAGTTAAGTAGAAATCTTTGACACATTCATTTGATATTTGCACGGGAGTCATGATCCTACCCTTTTTGGAAAATTATACTTGAACCGTACCTGGGTGTCTTGGGTACACACAAGGAGTGCTGTCGCGGGCTGCACTGCCTGCAGAGCCAGAGGCGAGGGGTCGCTGTCCCCCAGGAAACCCAAGCAGCCAGCCAAGCATGCAGCAAAAGCAAAGGGAAGAAAAGTCAACTATTTTATTTTTATATTTTTAATGAAGACAAAAAGCAGTCCTCTATCTTGCTCTTTGAGATTAATATCAAGAGAGGCTTTTAAAATGGTTTGAAGAGCTCAGTCCACTTTATCTCTATATAAACCTTTGTTTACATACTTGTAATTTATAGTCCACTTGCTTCTAAAACCCACATCGGAAACAGGCCTACGGGCAGCCAAGGGAGAGTAATAGCTCGCGTGGCAGCCCAGGCCTCACCTTGCAAAGAGCAATGCCGTCTGCGGAGCCACGGAGCAGATGGTGCGAAACCATATGATAAAATAACAGAAGGCTTCATGGTAAATAAATTACAACAACAATCAGGCAACTAATGGGGCCGAGAAGCAGAGAGAGTGAGGCTGGGGCGGGTGGAAGGGCCGTCCAAGGTCACCAGTGCCGTGCTATCCATGGCCCTCATGCGTCAGCTCTATGCTGTGAAGCCTCCTGCGAAGCCAGCGTGGCTCTGCTCTCCCTACGCCTTGGCCTTCACACTGGAGGTGAGTGGGGAGGGGCAGGAGGCTGCAGCCCTCGGACAGCAGATACTGAGAGTTCTTGTGAGCAGCGAGAACTCCGGGCAGGAAAGGGGACCACCCCTTCCCTGGGACCTCGACGCTGGAGGACGAGTGAGGACTGTAGCCCTGCACTCCATCTTGGCTGGGTCCTTTCCACATGGCCACCTTGCCTCCAGCAGCATGGTGACAGTGGGGGGGTGATGTCAAGGGTCAGCGGATGCCTGGGAGACAACGGGATACATGGAGAGCAGACACGCACCTCCTGCTATTTTTTTTTTTTTTTGACAGGCAGAGTGGACAGTGAGAGAGAGAGACAGAGAGAAAGGTCTTCCTTTTGCCGTTGGTTCACCCTCCAATGGCCGCTGCAGCCGGTGCGCTGCGGCCAGCACATCACACTGATCCGAAGCCAGGAGCCAGGTACCTATCCTGGTCTCCCATGGGGTGCAGGGCCCAAGCACTTGGGCCATCCTCCACTGCACTCCCGGGCCACAGCAGAGAGCTGGCCTGGAAGAGGGGCAACCGGGACAGAATCCGGCGCCCTGACCGGGACTAGAACCTGGTGTGCCAGTGCGGCAAGGTGGAGGATTAGCCTAGTGAGCCGCGGCGCCGGCCTCTGCTATTTTCTTAATAAACTCAACTGTAACTGGAGAGAGGATTACCACTGATTTCAGGGAGAGGTGCATGAGATCTGTGATGACAGATACTTGTTCTACTGCTCAGAATATAATTAAGCATTTTTTTCCAAAAGGTCTTTTTAAGGAGACTATCACATAATTAAAATGAATGTATGCCTGCACTCTGAAAAATCGTGTGCTTTCAACAAGCAAATTGCACGCTTAATCAAGAAAGGCATTTGGAGAGCTAAGATAGAGTGCTGCTTCTCTGACGCTCCGGGGGCTGCTGTTCAGAGCAGGAGCCGGACGAGAGCTGTGCTCCAGACAGGGAGGAAGACCACCTCTCTGGGATGCGTGGGGAAACACAAGTGGGAGATCTGAGGTCACAATGGGAAGAGGGCACGGAGTGCAAATGTCAGCCAAGGAACCTGGAGCAGGAGCCCCAGAGGCCGGAAATGGAGCCTCAGGGGACTACGCACAGACCCATGGGATGTTCTAGAATCCCACGGTGGTTCGAGCAGGACCAGGTAGGAGGGCCCAGGAGCCGGCCGCCTGCGGCAGCTCCCTCTGCGGCTGACAATTCCACGGTGCACTCTCCAGCAGCATGGCTGCTGTCTCCCAGGGTCCAAAGAGGGAGACCCAGGAGCAGAGAAGGAGGATGGAGGGCACGGTGCACGCTGGACAAGAAATTCCCAGAGGTCACCGGATGGAGGGCTGGGTTCTGCGGATCCCAGAGCAGGGCTCCAGGCTGTGAACTGTTTCCTGGGGTGAGCTGACCAGCCAGGCAGTCCATGGACTGGAGGAGCCAGGAGTCGATCGATCAAGGATCACACACTCTGGGGACCAAGAGGAACAAGCGTCCCTCTCCACACGGTGCCACTGAAAAGGAGCTGCTGTCACATCTCCATAGCCACCAAAGCCCACTCCTCACATGGGCGAGCCTCCTCCCCATTTTAATAGTGGCTGACACTAACTGAGCACCTGCTATGCTCCAGACAACACTCTCCGTGTAGTGGTTCACAGAAATCATCTCAAAGATGTCTTCACAGGGTGGAGTGGAGAAAACTTACCAGGTGAGTCAGCCAGTTTGTAAATGTCTAACCGTGTTCCTAATTCTTAGACCTGGTTAAGCCGGGTTGGGGTTCGGAACACTCGCCTCTGGCTTTCCCGTGTGTGTGCATAATTTGGGCTGCACCTGCTCATTCCAAACCCTGTCAGGAGCACATGTGTGTTACATCACACATATGATGTTAGCTGGTGATGACCTGGAGTGATTCGAAGGAGGAAGACAGGTCCCAGGCACCCATCCATGGCCTCTCTATCAAGGGACATGCCCTAAAGCCGCTGTGCCATTCACGCGTTTGAATGAGGCAGCAAAGTTTTATTTACCCTCCTCGAAGGGCTGAGCCTGGAAGGCCTGCACCTCCATGGCCAATGGCCACTGGTTGACCAGATGGCTGCACTCCCTCTAGTAAGACAGGCAGCAGTGAATTCTGGACTTTAGGAGAAGGTAGTTTGAAAGTCAGACTGTGTGGCTCCCGAGGGTAGGCCTGCGGTGTGTGATGGCACGGATCACAGCAGTGGAGAAGCTGAGGGCCAGCACAGGGCAGATTAGCCAGGACAGAGGACATGCACTTCAGAGTATGGCACAAACCCCTGCCGGGGGAGAGGAGGGAAGAGAAAAGGGGACCACAGTTCTCCAAAGTGGGCATCTCACACAGAAACTTCTAGTTCCCTGCAAGGAAGCAAGGCAAGCCCCTGAGCTGGGTCACGAGTGACCCCTTTTCTACTGCTCTCCCGTGTTGCCATAACCAGACAAGCGTGCAATCCACGGCGGGCTTCTCCCCCACCCACCCCTGGCCTGCTTAAAACAGCTGGGCCCGGGGCCTTGAAGCCTGGCTGAGACCACAGATGAGAAGCAGTCATGCCAGCGACAGCCAGCATTAAACAGAGACCTCAGGAGCGGAACGGACTCTTAAGCAACTGTTTTATTGGGAACCCAGCAGTTATCTCCTTGGCTCAGGCCCAAGTTCCCAGCTGGCAAGGACCCAGACCCATCCCCAGCGTTGCCTCCTGGGACCCCGCGATCCGGTCTGCTAGGCTGGAACATCCCTCTTGGCCTTGCTTTCAAAGCTCTCTTAGAAGATTTCTGAGATACTCCAGAGTGCACAGTAAAAATGTACGAAGTGACTGCAGAAATCGTTTGGCCCTAGAGCAGCTCTTAGGAAGGTATTTAAGCCGGTCACAAATCGTCTCGGAGAGAATTTATACACAGTACAGAGCCTGAAGCTATTGATGACTTTGTCGTATTTGATGAAGAGGTTTGGAAAGTCTGGGGCGGCTTTTCCAGGGTGGCGTCTGCCCGAAGTCAAACAGGGATCCAGCTGTGCCAGCTGTGCCGCTGTCCATCACTCCCCTTACGTCCCACCTCCTCTGCACCTGACTGGCTGGGCTTCTGGCTCTGTGGCTTGCCCTGTTGGCTGCTGTGAGCCTGCTGGCGTGATTGGGGGGAATTCCTGGGTCTGGGCCCCGAATCTCGGGAGATGCACTGTTGCATTCTCACACCTTGTTTGTCCCGGTCATGCTGCTTCTTCCTCTCCCGACTCTTCTTGTCCAATGCTCATTTTGCCCCGCTGACATTGACTGATATCGACTACCCACTGACACAGGGCTACGGCATGGCAGATGGGGCAGGCTTGAATCGAAGGGAAACAGCATGGCTAACGACAGGACAGCTGCATGCATCCGGGACTGAGCCGGGAGTCGTGAAGATAACCTGGAGGATGCCACACGTGTGGCTGTGACTGGATGTCTGTGTGTCCACCTTCTGATCCTGCTGTCCTGCTCTGCCTTGCGCCGTGACCACTCCCTAAGGCCAGTGCTTACTCCTAGGTGATGGGAATTCTAGGTGGATGGGCATGGTGGCATGAAATGTGGGCCCTGTACACCTCTGATCCATCCATCTGCAGAATGTTAAGGTCTGGGGGCAAGCCAGGTGAGGGCCAGGGGCCAGGAGGGAAGGGTCTCGATACGCTTATACCCTGGGCCCCGAGACTTTTTCCTCAATAACGGCTCTCGCTTTAAGCCTGGAAGGTTCTGCAAAGAGCAGTACGCTTCTGCGTGCAGAGGAGCCGCGTGGCAGCCAGCTGGGTGGCCTGCGGCACCAACAGGGACAGAGGGAGGGAGGGAGGCAGGGCAGTCAGGAGCAGGAGCAGCGCCGGGCTCCACGGAAGTGGGCTTTTTGGTTTATTTCCCACTCACAAAATATAACCACCTGCTGCTTCTTTTACATTTTTAAGGATTTTTTTAAGTTAAAAAAAAAAACATTAAGAAACATCAACATGATTCTTGGACCTTAAACAGCTGCTAAAACGTTTGGATGGGTTTAGAATAAATAAAGTCAGAAACATATGATTTCATTTTTCTTAAATTAAGTGTGCGGATTTTAAACGGAAGGCAAATTTCCTCATGAAAATACAGTTTAGATTTTTTTTTTTTTATGGTGGGCAGGTTAATTATTAAACCAACGAATGAAAACACAGCGATCAAAGAAAGCTGTGCCGGGCGTGGCTGTGCTGAGCTGCTCTGCAGGATCACGGCCAGGCAGAGAGAGGAGGCTGCGCTGGTTCATCCGTTAACAAACGCAGCTGCCGAGACACGAGGCGAGAGGAGGTCCCCGGGAGGGAGCAGCACGGCCCACACCTGGGCACTAAAGACAGCATAACCGACAGCGCACCGAGAAACAGACGGGGCGGGACAAGCCCCAGCGAGCTGGCTGCCTGAAGCCTGGATCTCCAAGTCCCACAGCCTGCGTTCTCGTGTGTCCCCGGCCTTCGTTAAGGACCAGGGCAATTTGGCCACCAACAGGAAGGCTTCCGTGCACCCAGGAGGTGCAGTCTTCGGCGGGAGGAGAAGACTGAAGATCCTGGCTTCAACTCCACCCAACTGGGCTCCTGAAGCTTGCACTGCAGGCTCTCCGGACGCCCTTGTAGTGGTAACACGGCTCCCTCAGCAGGTCCTCCTCCTCCCGATGTTTCTCCTAAGTTGGCTTTCTGGCTTCCCCATCAGTCCTTTGTGAGTTTAGCTCATGTGAGTTTGGTCCCCAGAGTCATCTCTGCAGGCCCTTTGCAAAATCCAGCGGCTTTTCTTGCTAAGCTAAGCACAGGCCCTTGGACACAAGGAAGCCTCCACCTGTCCCTTGCTGGGCTGGCTCAGGACGGCAGGGCCCTCTCAATGCAGCCACTTCCTATTGATATGGTACTGGTTACCACTCCTTCCTGGCTTGACGTGTGGCAAGCAGTGTACAGCAATCCTTCCAGTGAGTCATCACGGGGACTCGAAACAGGACAGGTAAGAGCGCTGGTCTGAGCTGACAAATGAGAAAGCTGAGACTAAGCCAAGTTAATGACTTTTCCAAAAACCCCATCGCTGGCGGTCAGCGGGAGGTCCAGCTTCTGGCCGGTCAGGCTCCTACAGTCTCCCTACCTGATTACCTAAACCAGCTCGCTACACCTCCCAGCCACGTCCGAGCTCCTCTAGGGGTGTAAAGTCGCATCCCTGATTTGTGAGTGTCTGCACCTCCTAAAGCCTTATCAGGCACCCGCTCCCTGCAGACAAGA
Organism: Oryctolagus cuniculus; assembly: GCF_051225735.1. Lineage (NCBI taxonomy): Eukaryota > Metazoa > Chordata > Mammalia > Lagomorpha > Leporidae > Oryctolagus > Oryctolagus cuniculus. The sequence goes on along the minus strand of NC_142870.1, from coordinate 7,203,840 downwards.
GCCGGAATGACGCACACATGAGTCCCACACACGAGTCCCTCGCACACGCTCCTCTAGCCCCGGCACTTCTCGTCCTCCCTGGTAAGGAAGCCCAGCTTCTACTTCTATGGAGAAAGCCGGCCCCATCCCACGGAAACGTCCAGGAGCTACCAGGTGGCTTCTGCCCGCCTCCTGCACCTTGCAGCCCCCCTGCATTCTGAGGGACACCACAGCTCAGCACTGCTCTCATTTCCCAGCAGTTCCCAGCGGTCAGCGCTCCACCTAACGAAGGAAATCACTGCCTGTCTCCAGTGCCATCAGCTTCTGCCTTCAGTCCCCTGCTCGCTTTTGTGGCAAAGCTTCCATCTTTGCTTCTCCATCCCCTGGAAACTCACTGTATGCAGAGGTTGTCCCTCTCCCTGCCCTGTCCAGCGGATACCTGCTTCTGTCCAGCCTCCAGGGCTCACTGCCCAGTGGCAGTCCCCACGAGTAGACGAATGCCCTCTCTCCAACACACCCGTCACTCCCTTTTCCGTGAAACTTCGTCTCCCGTGGCCTCCCCCAGGCTCCCTTCTTCTCTTCCCCCTTTTTTGAGGGCTCTTCCTTTACCTGGGAGTTCCAGGGCTGAGCTGAACCTGTCCCCTTCTCCATTCTCACTCTCGTTTTAAATGCCCAGTGGCCAAACTTCTATGTCCAGCCCTTGACCTCCAGACTCCTATAATAGGTGCTGCCTGACTTCTGCACTTGGAGAATAAATATCCCACGCATAACCTGAGCCTAGTGAGCTCTGGCGGGAGTCTAGACTTGATGTCATCCAATTAACCCTACCGTCTACGTGCTTACGTATTCAATCACCCCTGTAATGGGCCCGCCAGGCAGGCCAAGGGACAGAAACAGGAGCCAAGTACCCACCGTCTCGCTCAGCACACAGCACCCATCCCTCAGCGCATCCCAGTGTGGTCATCACTGCTTTGCTCCTTCTGTTCAGGTCCCCATCTTTGAGCCAGCCTGTCTGTCCTCCCCACATCCAACGCCCTAGACAGACCTGTAAACACACTCAGAATCCACTGCCGCCCCCACCTCCAGCTCTTGCTTGCTCAGCTCTGCCAACGCTCCCGACTGGCCTCTTGGTGGCCATCCTAGTCCCCCACAAACCCACGGTCAACAAAGCAGCCACTGTGGTCCTTGCAAAGTATCATCCAGGTCCTTACAGCCCTCTGTGGTCTCTTTCCTGTATGTCCGGAGGTTGGGAGTGCAGGGACTGTGACAGGGGAGACCCGGGCTCCCTGCTGCCCTTGGCCACCGAAGGTTCTAGAAATGAACCTTCAGGGTCAACTGTGGGGCTCTCTGGATCACGGTCACCCCCTCCCAGAGTGAATTACACCTTTCTCCCAGGAACAGGCCCTATTTGTGAAACACGGAAAGTCTCACCAGAGCAGACTTTTCCAGAATGTGACCGGCACTTCGTCGTCCTGCCCATGCCATGCTCAAAGGCCCAAGCACGCTGTCCAGGGTCCTGCTCTCTCTGCTGCCTGTGTTTTGTTTCCAACCCAATGATGGGGTTGGGGGTGGGGGGGGGATGAGGGCGGAGGGAGGAGCCCCAAGGCAGGTGGGGGCAGAGGAAGCCAGGTGGTGGGCGGCTCCTCGTTCCTGCCCCGGGATTCCTCGGTGGTTCACAGTCGCTGGGGACGCAGCTGCTCAGGGCTGACAGCGTTCACTTCCCCTGTCGCCAGCCTCACACTTCACTGCTCCTGTGACAGTTAAAGCTGAATCATCCTCTCTGGGAGCCCAGCTCAGCAGGCAGAGGTAGAACCAGGGCCTTTTCCATGGCAGCCACGTCAGGGCCAGGGCTGGTTGGTCCCCTGGACTCCAGAACAGGAGCCACTCCCCCCTCCCCGAGTTTGTCTGCAGGTGCTTTGGGGTGAGGACCACTCCAGCAGGCCCTCTCAGCTGCTAAATTATTTCTGTTTTTATTACTGCAGAATTAAGAGCCCTGACTGTGCTACTGCATGGTGTATAGGGTTCAAAGGTAATTAGTGGAGTTGGGTGTGGGGTTGAAATATTGAAGAACCAGTGGGGTGATCAATAATGTTTCCCTACATTTACTGGGCCCAGAACCAGCTCCATAATTTATGGGGCTCAGTGAACAATAAAAATGCCAGGGCCTCTTATTCCAACGGTAAGAATTTCCAGACAGTGTGGGGCTCTGTGCACCTGCGCTGGCCTTGGGCCCGCAAACAGGCGTGGGCTGGGCCACTTCACAGAGGGGCTCGTGCTACCCTCACCAAAACCCCTCAAGAGAGACATCGCTATTCCTGCCATGTTACACAGCAGCAACCTGAGGCTTCAGGAGGACAAACAACTGGCCCCCAGAACCAGCACAGAGGAGAGGCAGGACTCCAACCCAGGCACTCTGACCCCAGAGAAACCAACCTCAGAGTCTCCACTTTGTATTTGCATTAACCATTCTTTGTAAGATTCCTGTTCTGTAACATCAGTACTCATTCTGGATTTTTGAAAAATGATAAAAGCACACAGAAGAAAATGAAAATTAATCCCAAATCGGTTACATCAGAGCAAAAGGCATGTAAGAAATGGAATTAAAAAATCAAACTTCTCTTGGTGCAAGAATTATGGGAATCCATGCATAAGTTCTCATCACATGCATTTCCGATGGAGTTTCTGAAGACCCCTCGCACATCCTGTTTTCCGAGCCTCTGTTAGGGGCAGACACATGCCCTGGGTCTCCACAGGGCACCGTTCAGGGTCCCCCGCAGGCACCAACATCCACATCGCTCCAGTCCCTGACATAAAATAGCCCAGCAGTTGCACAGAACTCACAGGCACCCTCTCATCTCCCCTACGCCAGCTCTAGCCTGCCTGCGAGACCCGAGCCAATATAAGTAATTCTTGCACTGCGTCGTTCAGAGGAAAGTGACAAGAAAAGCCGGCACGTGTTCATGCAGGCACAACCACTGTAGACCTGTGCATCTGCCATCCGCAGCTGACTCAACCTGAGGATACAGAACCTGTGGCTGTGTGTGTGTGTGTGTGTGTGTGTTTCTGTAGAGCTCCAAAAAGCTTGTGAAAATTTCACATTATCCTCTAACTTCGTTTTCCAAAGCTTTTTGCATTTCCTTGCAGGTATGGAACACGCACACCTACATGAGGGTACTTCAAACAGCTTGTGGAAAATAGAATTAAAAGACAAGTTTATTTTCATGAAAAATAATATCAAAATTCATGCACAGTTTTTTATAATACGTACTTTTCATGAACTTTTCAAAGACTCCTTGTGTGCATGGATATCATTCACATCAAAATAAATTTCTTCTAATTCCATTTTTCAGGAAAAGATGGAAGCACTCTCGTGTATGTGTGAATAAAAATTTAACACCTCAGCTGTGACTCTGTGCCTGCAGGTTGAAAAGGGAACACACACAGGCAGGGGCTGGTGCCGTGGCGCTGCAGATGAAGCCACTGTCTGAAGCTGACAAGCCATACCGGAGCACTGGTTTGAGTCCCGGGTGCTTCGTTCCCCAGTCAGCTTCCTTCTAAAGCACCTGGGAAAGCAGTGGACCAAGTGCTTGGTCTCTGCCCACCACGTCGGAAACCAGGATAGACTTCCAGACTCCTAACTTCAGCCTGGCCTGGTCCTGGCTGTCCTGGCCATTTGAGGAGTGAACCAAGATATGGAAGATCTCTCTGTCTCTGTCTCTGTCTCTGTCTCTGTCTCTCTTTCGCTCTCTGTTGCTTTGCCTCTCCAATAAATAAACAAACACATCTTTTAAAAAAGAAATAGACACAAGTGGACCCCTGTGGACACAGACTGGGTAATTCAACAGCAGATTGCCCAAGGCCAAATTCAGAGTGGATCCTTTACCTTGGATTCGATCTAAGTTAATCTGTGAAATCACATACACTGGAATAGAGCCAACATCGGCGGTGAGCAAGCTTGGTTCAACCACCCAGAGATTCACAGAACACGCGTGCTTGGAGCTCGACTGGTCTACCTGTCGTCCCGGACGACACATCACTGTCTGGTTCATCTCCTGTGGCCCCGTCAGGGCAGAACTAACATTTCTGTTATTGTGAGTCCCATTCCAAAGCGCTTGACCCTGGAGTTGATGCTGAATGGTCTTAGGAAAAGTATTTTTTTGCACCTGAGTGCCATCCAAACACTACTGCTTTCTGACAGCGAACCCAGAGTGCTAATATTGAATAAATAAGCAAGCAAAAATTAAATAGCCAATCCAAAGCCTGTTTGAGAAGCACTCACCTCTGATTTGATTATGATGGAAAAAGATCCATGAGCCACAAGCCCCACCTACCACTGTTTCCCTCCCAGTCTTGCCGATTATGCAGAAAGTCACAACGCAGGACCACTCTGCTTGCCCGGGCACGGCATTCCCTGCCATTTCTACCATGGAATACAGGTGAGAGGGAACTGGCTGCAGCCGAATCTTCCCCTGACTTTTGCTGAATGGTATGCAAATGAGATACTTCTACCCCAAACATGAGAATGCGAGCTGCAACAGAGAAATCCAAGATGAACAGCCTGCCTCTCCAACGACAGGGAAAGAGCAGGTGAGCTCATCAAACCCAGCGCGGAATGAGTGGCGGTGAATCCTGCTGGGGCTCTCGGGCCCCCGAGAGTTAAGTTAGGCCTGCTCTTCCTGACCACAGTCTGCACCTACTTCCGGTCTGATCAGCCAGCGTAGCTGCTATAGTTTGACGATGAGTTGGCCCCCAAAGTCGCACGTGAACGGTACTGAGAGAGCGGACACTGAATCCCATTATGACGTCTTCGAGGTGGGCATGGGAGGCACTCAGGCCGTCGGGGGCGCGCCTGCGTCAGGTGGTTCTCCTTACAGGAGTTGAGCGTTGGGCTCAGGCCTGGCTCGCCACGTGACCCTTCCTCTCTGGGGGCTCTGCCACTGCCACCAGCCAGCCGTACAGACGTCAAACCAACAGGGCCTCCAAAAATTGGACTTCGACCCCCAAACCCATGAGCTAAATAAACCCTTTGTCTTTATTCAGTTGGTTTTCTCCGATACTTGGTCACGGTGATGAAAAGCGAAGGCAGGCACGCTGCGAGGCCGCCTGCCTCCTTATCTCTCCCTCTCCAGAGCCGTTACTTCCTGTGCATCTGGACACTGTTGTCTCGGTTTGCACCGAACGGCATACCAGGTTTCAGGACAAAAGCGGATCTGCACTGTCTGTCTCTTTCTCTGGCGCACACAAGTTCCTGCACTTACTTTGTTTGACACTTTGCAAGATAGCACACACATTTGGAGAAGAGAAAATGAAAGAGAAAGTAAAGGGATCGTGAGATTTTCTTTCAAGAAGGCCCTGGTCAAGAAGAAAGACGTCCGTCTGAAGATACGCTCCACAGGAGCGGATGGCTGAATGCAGTCACTAGGGGCAGGGGCTCTGTAGGTGAGGCTCCCGGTCCTGTGAATCCGCGGTGTGAAAACAATGAGCTCAGGCTGTGAAGAGCTGCGACAGGGAGCAAAATACAGCAAAATGCTCGCTTCAGAAGAAGTCACCTCCACGGATCATCCAGTGATTCCTGGGCGAGGAGTTGTAAAGTTACTCCCTGTTGTGACTCACTCACTGCATTTGGGGGAATTATTTTTAAAAGAATTTCTTTCCAGAGGAGCACAGCTAATAAGTACCTCTTATAGACACGCTCATATTCAGCCTCGCGCATTAAAGTCTGATTTGAGATTCCCTGCACACAGCTTTGTGGAACTGTGATGATTTATTTAGCAGCAATGAGTGAGGCAAGCAGAGAAACAAGTTCAATATAGCAACAGCTTTTTAGACATTTCTGGGGCAGGCCTGCTGGTCAACCAGCCTCCTTGTTACCAAGGCTGACCCAGCCCCATGGCGAGAAGCCAACACTGGCCGGACAGCAGACGGTCTCAACATCAGGCCTGTGGCAGTGGGCTGTGCCCAGCATCAGAAACCAGGACATCCGCGTGTTCCAATTGAGAGCTTCTAATGGCCCAGCTGAAATTCCATCAGCGCAGCTAGAGTCGGGGCAGGGTGTGCGGAGCCGGGGAGGAAGGCAGACAGGCACGTAGGGAGGAGCTCCAGGGCATGTGGAGCACTGGAATCAGCCCCACTGGAAGCTGCCCTCCTTCTCACGTGCCCGCATTGAAAACGGCCATCGTCTACTATATTCTGGATATGCTCCCTTCCGTTGCCCGCACCACGTGGTTTTATAATCGAGCGTGTGTGCGCTTGAATGCAGTACTAGACTGTGGACTTGCTGAGGGCAGGGGCCGTGCATGAAGCATCTTTCCCCGTGGCTCTTCAGTAGGGTCTGTAGGAGGAACGGTCGAGAAAGACAGAAGGAATCCTATTTTGAACAGCGAGTCAAGCAACAAGGGCTGAGTGCTGAATGATGGGAACACCACAAGAAGACATCGCCCCTTCCCTCAGGTTGTGCACTGTCTACACGGGCCCCTGGGTCGGGGGCTGGAGACTAGTTCTGTAGAAAGTGCACCCAAGCCGGATGTTAGCTGTGGTGGGCTCTGAGGATGCGGAAGGGTACCTGAAACGCTGAAATGTCTGCACAACAAAGGCGGGTGCCTCCTGGGCCCTCCCAGTGGCTTGCGGGTGATGCCCTGTCCGTGAAATCCTAAACCACTGCTCCTGCAGCTTCCCTGAACTGCAGCAGGAAGCTGCAGGTGGAGGTCCGGGTGTCAGCTAGGAGAAGCATGGGCAGCTCTCGACTCCGCCCCTGGGTCGGTTAAGTACACTCAGTGTCCGCCGTGCACCGTGAAGTGTGTGTGTGTGTGTGTGTGTGTGTACACATGCTTGTTGGGTTGGCAGGGGAGACAGGTGCTGTTTCCGGGTTGGATAAGAACATGTTCAGAAACAAGCAAAGCTCACAAGCTCGGAATTGAAGGAGGCCGGGTATTCCGCACAGTCCAAAGCAGCCGCAGAACCATCTTTGACTAGTGTGCTAGTTTCTTGGGGTCCTGAATTTATACTTTATTGCTTACTCCAAATTGGAAAAAGGAGGCACAGCAACCTTTGCCCACCACTTTGGGTGCTACTCTGGAGAGATCCTAGAAGTTAGCTGTGGGGGCTGGTGCTGGCATCTCTTATGGCCACCGGTTTGAGTCCCGGCTGCTCCTCTTCCAGTCCAGCTCTCTACTATGGCCTGGGAGTGCAGTGGAAGATGGCCAAATGCTTGGCCCCTGCACCTGCGTGGGAGACCAGGAAGAAGCTTCTGACTGCTGCCTTCGGATCAGCGCAGCTCCGGCCATTGTGGCCAAATGGGGAGTGAACCAGCGGACAAAAGACCTCTCTCTCTGTCTCTACCTCTCACTGTAACTCTACCTCTCAAATAAATAAATAAAATCTTTTTTAAAAAAGAAGTTAGCTGTAGTTTGGGGAAACCCAGACTCCGGTGCTGGACCACATCAGGGCTGGGAGCCAAGGTCACCATCTTCCCTCTCGAAGGAAGGGGACGGGACTTTGGAAGGTTCTTTTTGACTCCACCTCCCCCAACAACAAAGGCATGGTGGATAAAGTGGCAGGGGTGGGAGTTTCGGGGAGCAGGGTCTTGGCACTGGGGAGGGCAGCTGGCATCTGCAGTCCAGGGAGAACCCTCACCTGGAGTTGCACCTGCAGCATGTGAAGTTTCCGTGCCCAGAACTGTGAGAAACCCACGTCCATTGCATAAGGCACCCGGTGCATGGCATTCCGTCATGGCAGTCAGAGCGCAATGAGACACAGGATAAAAGTATCTACTTTGTGCACATGGGAATCCCAAACCTTTCCACTCGGGCTGCTCCCTTTGGATGCGTCCCAACCTGTCAATGACAGACACACATTTCTCTTCCCAGAGATGACACCTGCTCCCAGAGGCTCCTTGCTTCTACTTGCATCCTCCCCCCTAGGGACCAAGAACTCCTGAGGGCAGAAACCGCATCTTATTTACAGTGTTGTGCAGTCGCGAGGCTTAGCTTGTGGCACAGAGAAAGGTCTCAATAATTAATGAGCCTATAAAAGCAAACGTACAGAGAGAAGATTGTCTACCCCACCCCTGACTCTGCTCAAGGAGTGGCCCATGGTGGCTTCCTCCTCATCAGCATCCGCCTCGCTCCAGCTTCTCCCAGCAGAGTTCCATCTTCCCACGCCTCCCACGCCTCCCACGCCTCCTCGACCATGAGTCCTTTTCCCTATGTGCTCCGAGTTCTTTTGGAGTTTGCATTCTGAAAACTGAGTTCTCACTCCATCTCCCTGGGAGGGTGAGACCCCTGAGCTGTCCCAGGAAAGATAGCGCCAAAACAGCATGGGAGACCCTGCACACACGGAGAGGGCCAGGGAAGACCCTTATGTTGTTGAACTCAGAGTTTGTGAAATGTAATTAGCCCAGGAACTCTGCTCTTGTTGGGACCCAGGGCAGTCGGGTTAGCCCTTGCTGGTCTGTGTGCTTCTTTCTTCCTCTTATTAGAGAGAGGGAGGCAGCAGAGAGGAGAGAGGGAGAAAAGAGACCCCTCCTCTTCTTCATGTTAAGGTTTTATTTTATTTATTTGAAAGAGGAAGTGACACAGAGAGAGACAAAGAAAGAGATCTTTCATCTGCTGGTTCACTCCCCAAATGGCTGCAATGGCCGGTGTTAGTCCAAGCTGAAGCCAGGAGCCCAAAACTCCATCCTGGTTTCCCACATGGGTGTCAGGGACCAAGACCTTGGGCCATGTTGCACTGCTTTCCCAGGCACATTAGCCAGGGAGTCGGATCAGAAGTAGAGCAGCTGACAAGCTGACTTGCCCCAAATGGTAGAGTTGGAAACATACCAGGGGACTCCAATTTAATCCCATCAAGGTGGCATGTACCAATGCCATCTCACTAGTCCAAGTGATCAATTTCAGTTCACAATTGATCATAATGAAAGGACTAAGAGTCAAAGGGAGCACATAAACAAGTCTAGTACCTGTTAATACTAACCGATAGAATAAATAAAGGGGAGAGTGATCCAACATGGGAAGTGAGATACACAGCAGACTCATAGAATGGCGGATGTCCTAAATAGCACTCTGGCCTCAGGATCAGCCCTAAAGGCATTCCGAACTGGCTGAAAAGCCCATGAGAGTATTTCAGGCATGGAAAGCCAAGACACTCTGGCAAAACAAAACAAAACAAAACAACACAAAACCTAAATGAAAGATCTCTGTGAGTGAGATCCCAGTGGAAAGAACAGGTCTTCAAAGAAGGAGGTACCTTTCTCTGAAGGGAGGAGAGAACCTCCACTCTGACTATGACCTTGTCTAAACAAGATAAGAGTTGGAGAACTCAAGGAGCTTCCATAGCCTTGGAAACTCATGACTGGTGCATAGGGAGATTACTGATGCCATAAACAGGAGTGTCAATTTGTAAAGTCAACAACAGGAGTCACTGTGCACTTACTCTTCATGTAGGATCTCTGTCCTTAATGTGCTGTACATTGAGGCTTAATGCTATCCTTACTGTTAGAAGGGAAAGAGATTACAAATGCTCTTCTGGTTCAGGTCAGGTAATGGATTTTGTTTCCCATCCCATTAGGAGAAAAGTAAGTGAACGAGTGCTCTGATCATATTGATCACTACAGAAGCAAAAGCCAAATCCGTTCCCTTCGTTATCAGTATTTCTCATGCTGTACACAATAAATTTGTTAGAAGGAATACTTGGTTTTTGTTGAATAGAACAAATAATCAGTGTTTTACTTATATTACTAAATGTGAAAAACATAATGTGAAAAGTATACATACATTAATTTGGTTGTAAAACTCATTTAAGTGTTCATGTAACGTGGTAAGTTTAAAAAGTGAAGTGAGCTGTTTTACTACAATGAATTCGTTTGACTCAAAGATAAAAATGCCCCTCCCCCCCATGTGTATCTCTTATGGCCTGTGATCATTGAAAGCAATGTTTTTGCAGTTTATATGATGCGATTTTTAATCTGTGTTTAAAAATGGAGTTCCTATGGGCTTAACACATGAAATGGGTGGCACAGATCCACTTGCAGAACCCAAAGATACACAATCAATTTTGAAATGCAACTTAAGCCATTAATTGTTGGTGTGAATTTAAAATTTTCTAGTGTTTGTATGGTAGTATGCTGCCTAAAAGCAAAGCATTCTCTGCACAAAAGAAAATTACTGTAGTGGCTTCGATTTTAATTAGAATTTTCTCCCTGGTGTTTCTTCATAGACTAAAACAAAATCTTTTAAGTTTCTTACTACAGGTAAAAGCTATGTGCAAGAACCTCAAAATGCTGAAATCTAGCATAATGCCTTAGATCTGTTTTTAAGTCTTGTATATTCCTACATAGCTGTCCGATGTATTATATTTGTATAGTGAATTGTGTACAATTTTTGAATAAGTGCATCATCACTAAACCTTTATGTTGCTGAGCAGTGATGATGATACATTTCTTCAGACATTTAACTGTCATTTTTTTTCCTTTGTCATTTGTGGGTTTTATTTGTACAGTTCCTCATTAAGTTGCATCTGAGATGTGTGTATATGAAAAGATTATACAAGGGTAAAATTAAGCAATATATTAACTACGGTTCTTCAGGAGAAAGCTTACAGTGTTTCAGGTTGTGATTTATTTTCCAAATGGAACTGACTCTGAGCATCACTTTGTTCACCTGCATTGATGTTTGTATTCCTAGTGTGAGCAGTTTATGCAAAGGTAGATATATTCAGAGAAATTTTAAAGACATTTATGCAAGTTAATATTGCTTTGCTGATGCTATTTGCTTATTTGATGTTAAATAATGCTATTGTAAATAAAGAATTCTGTTGTTATTGCATCATTTAATAAATTTTAATGCCTTCAGGTTTAAAAAAAAAAAAAAGAAGTAGAGTAGCTGAGACTGGAACCAGTGCTTGGGTCTGGTATGGGATGCCAGCATCACAGCGGGGGGCTTAACCAGCTGCACCGCAACACCAGCCCCTCCTCTTCCTCTGATGAGGTCAAAACTCCCTTCAAGAGGGCCCCATCCTCAGGATCTCATCTAACCCCATGACTTCCCAAGCCCCGCCCCCCCGCGACTTCCTCCAATGGGGGTCAAGCGTTCACCATGCGAGCTTTGGGGGAGGGAAAACCGCCCAGGGCAGTCTACAGAGCAGCAGAGCCGGCTCCTGGGGTTCAGCTGAGGGTGAAGAGGGTGGTGCCGAGGCACGTGGGAAGAAGGCGGAGAGAGGTGGTGTGCGGGCCCCACAACTAAACTGCTTGAAATAACCAGCTTCCTCGGGAGCTATGCAGCGCCCCATCAGCAGGGGGGTGGGGGGAAGCTTGCCCCCTTCAGAGGCTGCAGGTGGGATTCCTGCACAGCTGAGAATTTCGCTAGAAGCCCCCAGGCTGCCCTCTCTCCAGTGGCACCTGGGTGCCTGCCACTGTGTGTCCTCCGCCTTCTGATCTCTGCAGCTTGCCCAGACCAGTGTCTCTGCCCTGGTTCCAGCACCCACCTCCCCTGTGGGCATGAAGAACTCGCTGCCTTGGGTAGACAGAGGAGCCTGCCGGGCACAGGATCACGGTGCGTGCTCCCAATCCACAAGACAGTCTCGGGCTTCCGGGTAACAGACGCGCTGAGGAAATGGGGCTTCTTGGGATTTTATTAATCAACATTCAGCTTAGTAAGTCTTATCTGCAGAGGCTAAGGAGTGCTACAGCACCCAAGCTCATGGTGTCAGAAAACCAGGTGCTGGCTGGGCCTGGATCTGTGGTCTACCTCTAATGCCAGTTCCCCTTCCTCCAGCCTCCACCTGGAGACACACTTCCCCAGCCTTCTGTCCTGCGGCGCCACTTGTTAACAGAAGGGGGGACAGGTATAACCCTTCGTGTCTGCACTGTAGCCAATCTCCCTGTGGTTTGTGGAAAACAGCAAGAGGCAGAGTTTATGGGTCAGACAAGTCCCAGCCATGGTGGGGAGGTGGGAAGGGCATGGGGAGGGGCAGCCAACATGGCAGCTCCAGTGCTCCCGCCACAGCCAATGCTACTAGGGTCAAACCACTGGAGTTTGACCACAATCAAAACAGTCCCAGGCTTGAAGGGAGCCTGGGGGCTGCAGACAGTGACTTCCTGGCTGGAATATTTCAGACACAAGACCAAAGCAGTGCCGCAATCACAGGGCCTATGTGTGTGCGTGAGTATGCTGTGTGTGATGGGTGATGGTGTCTATACGCGTGCATACATGTATGTAAGCACACGTGTGTCTGCATGCACACATGTGTTCACATGATTTTACACTGGTGCAGGCCCCCATCCTAGACAGAAATAAGAGACCTGAGTTCCAGCTCCCAAGCTCTACCTCCCCTCCAAGTAGTCAGGTGACTTCTAGAACTTTTTTTTTTTTTTAAGATTTATTTTATTTTATTCCAAAGTCAGAGTTACACAGAGAGAGGAGAGGCAGAGAGAGAATGAAGTCTTCCATCCAATGGTTCACTCTCCAGATGGCCGCAATGGCCAGAGCTGCACAGATCTGAGGCCTGGAGCCAGGAGCTTCTTCTGGGTCTCCCAAGGACTTGCAGGGTGCAGGGGTCCAAGGACTTGGGCATCTTCCACTGCTTTCCAGGCCAAAGCAGAGAGCTGGATGGAAAGTGGAGCAGCCAGGTCTCGAACCGGCGCCCATATGGGATTCCGGGGCTTCAGGCCAGGGTGTTAACCCGCTAAGCCACAGCACCGGCCCCGTCTTACTAGAACTTCCTTCACCACCATGGGCCCTTGGCACCTTTTTGGAAACCCAGGCTTCCCCCAAAATCTAGGGCTTGGCAAGCTTTTGCCACAAAGGGGCAGCTGTCCGAGTTTACTCTGCAAGCTACAGGCTTTCTCTTGAAGATTCTGCCCACCGTCAAGGTCATTCTTAGCCCAGGCCTCATGAAACCAGGTGGCAGTGAGGCCCCTGGCGGCCTGCAGACCCCTGCAGACGGTCCCTTTCAGCTCCAGCAAGACTGTCCCTACCCCGCCCTATCCCCTCAGCTGAGAAAATCAGTTGCCACCAATGTGGATGGGGCGTTTGTCACCCGATGGTCCTGTTGGACCAAGCACTCAGCACCTGGGGTTGGAGGGGGCTCAGCTCCGATTTGGGGGCCTCGGAGGCTGGCACTGCCTTTGCCTCTGTTCCCAGAGGGAGGCTCATGGGAGCTACGTAGGAAATGTGTCTGCTCCCGCAGTCCTAGGCTTCAGAGGTAGATTAGGCGCGGGTTTGAATCCCCACCGTGCCTGGGCAGTCTGGACCCTGAGCGACTGTGTACAGAACTGTCCCAGCTGCCTTCAGATCTGGGGTTCTCTGATCCACCCTTGGGAGTGCCGGGTAACGTAGCGGTTTTGAGTTCCTTGGTAGGTAACAGTCACCTCTTCCCGTCCCTCCCACTTGACTCCCTGGGCTGTGACGGGGGAAGATCTCTGCGCATTCGCTGCAGCTCGAGCTGCCGTGGAGAGAGGCGTCAGTGCTGGTCTCCGTCCAGGTGTGGAGAGAGGTGTCAGTGCTGGTCTCTGTCCAGGTGTGGAGAGAGGCGTCAGTGCTGGTCTCCGTCCAGGTGTGGAGAGAGGCGTCAGTGCTGGTCTCCGTCCAGGTGTGGAGAGAGGCGTCAGTGCTGGTCTCCGTCCTGGTGTGATGTGGACCTTGATGGGAGAAACATTTCCCAGAAGGCAGGCAACTGTTTGCAACGTTGACAGCCACGGAGCCGCCTTACTGATGTAGAAACCTCACCACTCTGGGTGGCGGAGGCACCTTTCCAGGTGTCATTATGGCTCTCAGCACGTCCCTGCACCTGCATCTGCCTCACCTAGGACAGCATCTGGGAGTGCAGCAAGGCCACGCCTTCTGTGGCTTCAGGGGGAGGCACAGGGGGCCACCTGGCTGCTACCCTCAAGTTCATGGGCACTTCTGATGGACCACGTGCGCTGAGTCAAGGTGTCTGTTGCTCAGAACACTGTCAGGACTTGCCCAAGCCCAAGTAAACCCCAAGCTAACTAAACGCAGGTTTCCACGCCTCCACTCAGCCCTCTGCGTCTATGTCAGCCTGTCTTCACAGATGAACATCGCCATCGTCTCTCCTGGGGCCTGGGCAGTGGGCTGCAGGCCCTGGCATACAGGAAACCGCCCCCTCCCCATGACACAAACCATGCCAGGCTGCACACTGCCCCCGGGGATGATCCGAGTCGGCCTCAATTTGGGTGGAAAGAGAACAACAAAGCTCCCGCCTCTCAGTCTTTCCCTGTCGATTTCCCTCCTTTCTTCTCGCCTTCAGGGCTGGTTTGGGGCTCTCGCCCTCAGGAGCACCCTCTTCCCCTTCATCTCAGCCCTCCGGCCCCTGTTTTTGTCCGTGACACTTCCTGCTCATGGCTGATGGCTCTGTGGCTTAGGTGCCTTCTCCCCAGCCAGCCCTGTTTGCTTCTGCCTATCCCACCCCAGCCCGACTACCACTTAGGGCCTGGCAAAGGGATGGGGCCGAGGTACGTCTGCAGCCCAGCAGGTTAAACCACCGCCCGTGTGTGCACTGACGCAAGTCCCAGCTGCTCCACTTCCCAGCCAGCACCCTGCTAAGGAGCCTGGGGAGTCAGCAGATGACCCAAGTCCCTGGACTCCTGCCACCCACATGGGAGACCAGCAGGAGCTCCAGGTCCCTGGTTTCAGCGTGGCCCAGCCCGGTCACTGTGACCATTTGGAAAGTGAACCAGCAGATGGAAGATCTCCCTTTTTCTCCCTCTTTCTCTGTAACTCTGCCTTTTAAGTAAATCTTCTCTAAAGAGTAATTCTGAGTTGAGAACAGTTTTATGGAAAAGGCTGCTTCACCACACGGCAGGGCTCATGGGGTCCCACATCCGGGGTGGGACTGGGGACTGCACTGTGGCGGGGAGCAGAGGAGGGCTCCCACACAGCCAGCTGCCTCCGGCTGGTACCCTCTGAGGCTCACGTGAGCTTGTGTCTTGTGGCAGGCAGAATTCTAAGGTGTTCTCCCAAGATTCCTACGCCATGATGGACACACACTGTGTCCCACTTACCCAAATGGTACCCGAACTAGCTGTTCAGTGCTTAAGGTCCTAAATCAGCCGACGTAAGACAGGATGCCCGGGGTGGGCCAGACCTAACCAGGTGAGTGCATAAAGGAAGCCAGGCTTCTCCTTGCAAGAGAGATTTGCAGCAAGAGATGGATTCAAGGCTCACAGAACACACGGCGGGGGTGGGGGGGCACGTGGCCAGGCACTGTGGACGCCCTCAAGGGCAGGGCGCAGTCCCCAGCAGAGAGTCACGCGACAAAGCACAGGCCTACGGCCTCGAGGATCTGAATTCTGCCAACAACCACATATGTGGGTTGCAAGAGGAGCCGAGCAAGGGATGCGGCCCTGCTGACCCGCTGGCTGCAGCCTTGTGAAACACGGGGGGCTGCTGACCTCGAGACACCGTGGGGAAACGCACGGGAGGTGCCGGAAGCCGCTCTGTAGGCGGTCATCTTGTGGGGCAGCCGTAGGCGACTCCTGCACGCCCTCCGCCTTCCACTGTACCACTGCTGCTCATGGCTGCTGTCCCCTGGTGGATGCGGTAAGAAGAGGGGCGTGGCTTGTTAAGGATCAGAGGTCCTCCCAACAAAGAGTGGCCCCCCCGGGCCAATCGTAAAAGCTCTTCCCTGCAACCTGCTGCCAAGCTCCGGGCAAGCTGGCCACAGCCTTCCAAAACAACCGCAGAAAGTCTAAAGACCCCTCGCCTTCGTCTTCAGAGCGCTGACGTCAGAGACCGGGTCATTTTTCCCCTGTGGCCGGGCTGTGGTGTTGCTCATCCCTGGTGCTGCCGATGGCAGCGAACTCCTAGACACCTGGCTGACGGCTTGTCCCTGACACTGAGCACACAGGATCGGCAATTACACGGATGTGGGGGCGGATTACCCCGGTGTTGCAGGCTCCTGGAAGCATCTCATGTAATTAGAGCTCACCTGTCCCACTTTCAAATCCAAAGGTAACATGATTAATACCCTCTAAAAATAGACTCAGCGAAAGGCACCTTTAATAAGGCGGCAGACACACAGGGCACCTTTAAATGTAACCTACGATTAGGTCTCTGGACGGCCCGGGGAGGAGGCTGGGAGCAAGAGCCTCTCCTGGCAGACGGGGGCTCCCGGCTCCTCCAAGGCCTCGGGCTCACTCTGGCCTCTCCAGCCACTTCCACGGCGGACAACCTCGTGTTTCTCCTTCCTAAATTCCAGCCTCGCTGCACTCAGGTTCACAGACGAGCCTGGAGACTGCGTGGCACAGCACACGGGGGTGGGGTGGGGGCTTAAACCGGCACCCACATTGGATGCCGGCACTGCAGGTGGCGGTTTTACCTGCTATGCCACAGTGCCGGCCCCTACCAGGTAGTTTTTCCTCGTGCCATCCATGACTCCTGGGGCCCACGATGAAGTCACTGGGGTGTCTGAGGCTCCCACAGTGAAACCACACACGCCAACCATGTAGTCACTGGCCAGACTGCTCTGTTTTATTTATTTGGAAGGCAAAGTTACAGAAAGAGAGAGAGAGAGAGAGAGAGAGAGAGAGATCTCCCATCAGCTGCTTCACTTCCCCAGTGGCTGCAATGGCCAGGGCCAGGCCAGGTGGAAGCCAGGAGCCAGGAACTCCTTCTGGATCGCCCACGTGGCCGGCAGGAGCCCAAGCACCCAGGTCATCTTCTGCCGCTTTCTCGGGTACATTAGCAGGAAGATTGATCAAAGTGGAGCAGCCGGGACTTGAACCAGTGCTCCTAGATGGGAAGCCGGTGTCACAGGCAGTGGCCACAGCGCCGGCCCCGGCTGCTCTGTTTTATAAGCACATCCTACCCCATTGGCAGCGCCGTGTCCTGTATTTGCCACCCCTCCCCCACCGTCCACTTCCGTCCCTTCCTCATGGGCTGGCTGGCTGCAAACCCAAGCCCCATTCACATTGGGTTGTCATTTTCAGCGCTTGCTGCTGCTCATTCAGCCAGCAAATCTTTATTACAAGGGTCCTTCAACAGAATAAAGGATGCATCTACTTTGAAGCAGACGTGCCCGACCTGTGTGTGTAGGTCCATGCCCACTCCCAGCTGGTTACGGTTCCCAGTGCTGGGCGTGCACCAGAGAACCAGACAGAGCCCCTGCCAGTCGCGCAGCTCACATTTCGGTAAGAGGCGAGAGGCTGAGCGGACAGCTGTGTGTCACAGGTGTAAGTGTCAGGCGAAGCCACGTGCCGGACGTCCTAGGAAGGTAAAATGATGAGCAATGATGGGTGGAGGCTGTTTGAGGCAGGACTGGGGCCGCCGGTCTGAGGACACTGGAGAAGACACGAATGAGCAAACCTTGCCGATTTCCTGGGAGAGAAGCGACCTGGACGGGAGGAGCTGTAAGTGCCAGGGTCCTGAGTTTGGAATGAGCTTGCCTGAAGCACTTCACCTTGGAAAACGCCTTGACCATCTGCACATAGCTTGCCTCTTCTCCCCTCCAGAATGTGGAAGGAAAGTCGGGGGGCCGGGAGCCCAGCCACGGGAGACGAGACGGGAGGAAGGCTGGAGTCCTCCAGCACACAGCAGCCGCCTGGCCGGTCAGACTCTGCAGCCACGTGTGTGGGCTGATGCTCAGCCGCGCCTGCTGACGGAGAGACCATCTCGCTGCTGCCGCAGCCTGGGGACCGTGTGGCACAGCTGGGGAAGGGATGGTAGGGGGTCCCCGGCCACTTGGAGAGGGGCAGGTCTCAGCCAGCTCCGTGGCTGTTCTGGACTCAGGGGGTTGGGGGTGAGGAGGGGCAGGTCTGGACGCCGCCCGAGAGGAGGCACCGTGGGGTGCTGGTGAGCTCCTGCGACTCCTCCCCAGCACCCGCCTTGCCCCCCCTCCTGACGTATCCCCAGCATCCTCAATCCTCCCTTTGGCCCTGCAGCCTTTCACCCTCCCAGCCACAGCTGGAGCAGACTGGCCCAGGGGAAACCACACGGCAGGAAGAATGGCCGCGTTCTCCGCGTGGACGCTCAGCACCACCGGGGCTCTGGGATGTAAATGCCAGGTGGGGTTTTTCAAAACTTCTCTCCAGAGTGTGGCACAATGTCTAGGGGACTTGGAGCCTAAAGTGCACAAATCCCAGATTTGGGAAGAAATACTGATGGTTGGCAGCACCTTTCTCACCAAGTAGGAGGCAGGAGCCCTACCACAGGGAGGGGAGGATGGCGGAGAGATCGAGAGGTGAGAAGAGAGGGAGAGACCCCCTTGAACTTGGGAACTTGGTGTGGCAGGAGATGCAAACCCACTGTTACTTTGCTTGCTCAAGTGTGGCCCAGGGATCTCGGGAACCTGGTAGACAGCCCAGCACCTGGGGCAGCCCTGAAGTCTGAGCGACAGGCAGGGTGTGCACCTGCAGAGATGCATACTTGGGACAAGGGGCCAGGCCATGCTGTGACCTAGCAGTGACCAAGGCCATCATGCAGTCCCTGGCAGAGTTCACAGAAGCTGAGACCTTAGACTGGAAGCCCCCTCCCCGCCTTGGCATCAGCCTCCTCAAACCCCCACACCCACCATCCGTGAGGAAGGGGCCACGGAGTTCTGATGTCAGATATAGGTGACTGAGACCCCTCAGGTGGGTGGGTTCTCCTGTCATCCTGCCCCCTGCTGGACACATGGCCTCGAGCACTCAGTGGGGGCCAGGTCAAGGGGAAGTGTCTCATCTCCGGACACCGTAAATTTGTGATCATGAGATCCGTATCCGTAACTTCGGACAAGTTACAGCTGCCCCTCCATATCCACGGAGAGGGGTTCCGGGGCCTGCTGGGTACCAAAGTCTGCGGATGCTCATGTCCGTGTATAGAAAACACTGTAGTGTTGGCTGAGAACTGGCCCACTGCACCAGCGCGGGCCTCTCATCTCTAGATCACCATGCTGGCTAGCATCACATAAACGCTACCTAACTAGCTGTCTCCAGCATTGTTCAGGGAATAACAGCAACAAAGAAAAAGCCTGCAGGTGCTCAATGCAGAGGTGGCTTCTGGGAGTGTGGAAGAAATTCCCAGTTCCTGGCTCAGGGCACAGACACAGAAGGCCTATCGCATTCCAAATGCTCGGTGAAGGCGGAAGGCACCTGCGGTGCGGTGCCGTGGACCCTGGAAGCCGCAGGGCGGGGAGCCGGTGTGGTCCACAAAGCTGCCCACGGAGTTCCAGGTGGTGTGTTAGTCCCCTAGGGGGTGGCGACTTAAGCAGGGAGCGTGTGTTCACTCAGTACTGGAGGGCAGACGTCTGAGGTCACGGCGCAGGCCGGCATGGGCTCCTGCACTCCGGAAGGGCTGTGGTTGCACGCAGTTTGTCTTCTGTGCACACCCCCTGCAGTCTGCCACCGTGGTGCTGTCCACACAGTGGCCAGCGTCCTCCGAGGACTGCAGGCCTCTCTTGCGGGACTGGGTCGCTGGGGAGCAGCTTGTTCTAAAGCGAGTCCGCGCCTGGCGCCGTGTCTCCTCGGCATGCACCTGCCACGTCGCGACAGCACGAGGCCCGCACCAGACGCCACGGCTGACTGCGACTCCCGGCCTCCAGGAGCCACACACACACCTGTTTCCTGTGTAAATTCCCTGTCTCGGGTACAGCAGCCAGGCTGAGTCGGGCAGAGTTCCCTGCCTTTGTGATCAGCAGCCCTGGGCACTCCTCCGTGTCGTCTGCAGAGGCGTCACTCCTGTCCCTGGGCCTTCCCTCCGGGCCATCACATCCTCCTCCCTCTCCTTGTCACACCAGTCGGGCCACACAGCCAGAGAGGGCCTGAGGGCACTGTTTAGGGGGACGCAGTTCAACTGAGAACAGCAAATGAGTTTGCAGAAATTCGTGTCTGGTTTCCTGGTTCTGGGCTCGGATAAGTCAGATTGCAAAACTCACATAGTTCTCCAAAGTGTTTTCCAATCCATTCACGCCCCGAAGACAAAGACACCTGCTCTAAGCGGGGCCTTATAACCCTTCTGCTCCCGGCTCCTCCTGTCGCCCCTAAGGAGGAGCCTGCAAGAGCCTGCCCTGCCTGTACCGTTCCTGCACGTGTTTGAGCAGCAGCCCACTCAGACGGAGGCAAACCCTCTGTGTGCAAAACCCTCCCTGAAGCCATGGTTTCTGGAGCTGGAAGGAGCCGGGACACGGTCAGCTGTAAGAGACGGAATGGAGCGGTGCTGGGTGTCAGAGGCCTTTCCTGCATTCCCAGCAGATGGGGGCGCCCCAGGAGACGCCCATCCCCGTGCTGCCCACTGCCCCGCACCCAAGCCAGCCAGCACCCACACAGAACAACCTCCGTGTGACGCCGTCGCCTCCCGCACTCTTTCCTGAAAAGCTCTCACTCAAAATAGAAGACAGCACGTGGGGACAATCCTGTAGAAGTGTTTCCTGTAAGTCTGCTGACAGATTCTAGAAATTTCTCTGTGAACTTAAACACAAGGAATCCTGCAGGTTTATTCTGATCTCCTGAACCCAAGTAAATAATGCTCGAGGGCCCCAGATGGGGAACGAATACAGGGAACGGAGCGGGGTGGGGGGCACAAAGTGGGTGTTCCCCTTGGTTTTCACCGAAGCCTCATGGGCGGCTGGCTTGGCGCTGTGACTGAAGGACTCCGAGGGGAGCAGAGGCAAGCTGGGTGAATCTACAGACGCACACAGACACATACAGAACACAGTGACACACAGATACAGACATACACTGAGACACAGACACACAGACACACGTAGAGATACAGACACACACACAACAAGTATACACACATACACAACACACTGGGACACACACAGGCACACATAGAGATACAGACACACACACAATAGGTACACACAGACACACACTGAGACACACAGACAGATGTAGACACACACTGAGACAACACAGATGCACGTAGAGATACAGACACACACACAATATACAGACACATATACTGATACAGTGAGACACACACACAGACACACACTGAGACACACAGACAGATGTAGACATACACTGAGACAACACAGACACATGTAGAGATACAGACACACACACAATATACAGACACTCACATATACTGATACAGTGAGACACACACAGACACACACAGATGTAGACATACACTGAGACACAGACACACACACAACAGGTATACACAGACACTCACAGACATATACTGAGACAGACATACACACACGTAGACACATTAAGACAGAGACACAGACACACACACAGATAGACACATGCAGACACACATGGATACACAGACACACACGATAGATATACATGGATACTCAGATGTATACTGAGACATACAAAGACACAGACACACATAATGAGACACACACCATAGGTATACACATACAGACACATACAAACACACACAGAGACACAGACACACACACACAATAGATATACAGAGACACACAGATGTATAGTGAGGCACACAGAGACACACACAACAGGTACACACAGACAGACACACATGCTCTGTCCCATAGAGTATACAATTGAGTTGTGGCAAAAATTCCTTTAATACAGGGATCAAAACTTGGCCTCGCATCTATGAAGGGCTCACCTAGCTAGAAAAACAAGGATTAGTAAGCGTTGCTTAGAAATCGGTCCCTAAAAAACCATAAACCAGAAAGCCGTTCAGCACATACATTCGTGTGTGCGAAGCAGGGTGGGTGGACTGATTACTTGCAGGCTGTCTGGATAACAGAGCTGCCCCCAGGGTTTCTCACACCCAGTAAAGTAGACTCACCCCGAGGGCTGAGCTCCCAGCTTCCGTACCCTCCAGGAATGCCCACTGCCCCTGGACCCCACCCCAGGTCAATCCGCAGACTTGAGAACCAGTGCAGAGGTGGTCGCTTACGACAGGTGCCTCAGCTCTGCGTTCGCCCCTTCCTACTGCTGCTGTTAGTGGTGGCGGCGACGAAGACCATGGAGGTGGGGGTGCCGAGGAGGGATTAGGGCGGCATACACATCCTGTGACTTTTCAGGGGTTCTTGGCAATAAGAAAAAAGCCACAAGCTTTCCACGTTGGGACCTTAAATACTTAAACACTTGCAGGTATTTGCAGGCACACTGCAACATTTCAACACATTTTCACAGCAAACAAAAAATACCCTGAAACCAGGCAACCAGCCCTTCCACGTCCTCTCTTTTCCTTGTGCTTGGAGCCCGTCAGCTCCTTGCATGGCCTGCAGGGTTGTGAACTGGAGTCGGCCCCTTGTGCACACAGCCCTAGAACCTCCCCTTCCGTGTGACAGTGTCCTGGGACCTGTCACTCAACCTCCCCCTCTCCTCCCTCACTCCTTTAGCCCCTAGTCTCTGCTCTTATCAGTTCAGATAGATTTTTCCTGACTTCCACATATGGGAACCTGTGGTATTTGCCTTTCTCACTCATCCACTTTGCTGTAAATGTCAGCATTCCATGCTTTTTTGTGGTTTGTGATACTAATTCTTGTGATTATTCATGAAGCCAATATTTCTCAACCTGGACGCCCAGTAAAACTGCACGGGGAGCATCTGACGGTTCTGACGACTCAGTCCAGAGTGAGGGCAGACATAGGTCTGTTTTAAAAGTTCTCCAGGTGCTGAGCTGCTGCATACCCACAGCTTCTGATACAGCACAGGTAACAGAGAGACGGGGGGCCGGGGGCGCAACTTCCTCTTAGGAGCAGAGGGTTGTGGTCCTGGTTGATAACACAGTCACTCTTGTCACTTTTTCCTAGTTATTACAAACGGTTAGAAGATTCGGGAAACCACACAGAATTCCCAGGCTCTCACTTCCTGACTGCATAGATATCGGTATTTGGCCATATTTCCTCTTCTGTTTCATTTTTCAAAATGTGCCTTTAAGAAACTCGTGGCTGAATGGATTGGGAAATTTGGGCAAAGATACTGAGAAGACAGTTCTTCTCTGAGGTCCCTGTGAGGTCATTCACACTTTAGTGTAAGTGAGGGGGCTGAGTAGAGGCAATGATGGAGTCCACGGCTAGCCAGAGATGGGGAGGTGAGTTGGCCCAAGGGGTGCTTGAATGGACCTGAGGCTTGCTTACGGTGTCCAAGGCAACCCTTAGTTTGTCCACTGTTGGCCCTGGCCATCAATCATTTTCAATAATGATTTATTGATTTATTTATAATAATGATTTATTATTTTCAATAATGATTTCTTTATTCAGGCGAGTGAGCAATCCCAAGAACCTTAGCGTCCTTTGCCACCCATCTGGCTTCCTCCATAGCTTCTCACGACATTCCTGGGCATTCCTCTCGGGCTTGCCTCTTTGTGCAAGAGAAGGCTGATGGTTCGGTCGATCGCTCTCTGCAGCGGCTCTGGGTGCGGCAGGCACGCCTGTCTCCTTGGCCATGGGTGCGATCTTTCCTTCCCACTGCCCCGCTCACCGCCCTCCCAGTTTTGGAATCAATGGTCTGTGACATTTTCTGTCCATCAACTTCCACTTTGGGTGCTCGGTTCTGTTTCTGCAGAAATTTTCGTGACCCTTCCCCTTGAAGATTTGTATCTCAAAAAGGTTGGAAAAAGTAGAATTTAATTCTAAATATTTCAACAAATAACCTCTTCCAAGATCCTGTGATTCACTTTGGCAGAGAGCTGCAGTGTGCATGACCCACAGCAACGTCCAAAATAGACACAAATCAAGCCGGGCTCAGAGCTCCTCTCCTCCCCTCTCTCTCTCCTCCCAGATTCTCCCGCATGCTGCCCTCTGAAATCTCACCAAGACCCGCCCATCCTCCCTCACCTGTTAACTCCCGACAGCCTCGCTGTTGAGCTTCACCCTTCAGCAACACAACAGGAGGTCTGGGAAGCTCCGTTCTGGGAGCTGGTGCATCCTTCCTCGTTGTCTGTCTGAAGATATGTAAGGCGCCCAGCAAACATGTAGGAGCCATGTACAGCCTGGTGGTATCCACACCACCAGGGCACTTATCGGAGATGCGGGATCCCGGGTCTCACCCCAGCCGTCCTGAGCCCCAACCTGCATTTCCATCAGGGCCCCATTCGAGTCTCCGAACACCAACTCACGTCACAAAGTCCACGCCTGGGCTCCCATACGCCCACACGGGACAGGTGCTAGAAGACGGGGCTGCCTGCACTGGGGTGCGCCTGTGACCCCGCTCCGAGTAACACAGCTTCAGGGGAAATAAGCACCCATAGCCCAACGTTTTCGCCAACTTTCTTTTGTTAACATAAGAGCACTGATTGCAATCTCGTCAGCTTTTCAGAAGAATCTAGAGTTTGTTGTTTTATTTTAAAATGATGTTCACAGTGCTCTATTTTCTACTTTCCAACTAAAATTACATATGCCAAGCAAGGGAGAGGAATCCACACCAGCTCCCAGTTATGGCAGATCGCCTTCCTTCTGAAACCCAAACAGTGGCCTCTGACACTTGGGGAAGCGAGCGCATTTCTGCAGGCGCCCTGACATCTCCGACGGGGACCTCCCTTCCCAATTTGAGCTGCAGGGGCCTGGCGAGGGCAGAGACCTGGGCAGGGAAGAGTAGGGGAGTGGCTCGTCTTCACATAAGCCCATGTTGTCGCTTTCGGGGGTGCCTGTCCCCTTGGTTGGGGAAGCACCATGTTTCGGCGTGGACCCCGTGCTGTTTCTGGCTGAAGATGACATCGACACCCGGCTTTCACAGCCCATTCCCTAGGACCGACTGTCACTCCCCTCCCAGCCCTGATGCCCATGGCCCCAGCCATCTGCACTGACCCTGTAGGAGTCATCTGGCGGACAGCACCTGATGCTACACACGCCCAGCACTCTCCCAAACGGTCAAGAATCGGACCTTCCCATTATTAGCCTGCCCTCAGGCCCCTGGTAATAGGAGGGGGAGCAGGAAGGTGGGACCCTGACGCCAGTGGCCATGGCTGGAGGTAAAGGGCTCCAGACACCCTGCCCAGTACCCCTCCCCATGCCCAGCCCCGGGGCCTGCCTGGCTGTGGAACCCCCTTGCATATTGTGAAAAGTTGGACGTGCAAGCCCTCCTCCCAGAACCCTGCAGCGTCTCAGGCGTCCCAGGGTCCCAATCGCACTTCTGGCACCAGAAGTGGTTTCTCCCAAGAGTCTGGCAGATGCCTGGTGGCCTGATCGGTGCTGGTGTTTGCCAGGCCCTCGCAGCGTCTGACCACCGCACTGACGCCTGTTTGCGGCTGGTGGGGGCTGGTGCTTCTCGTGGCCTGCCAGTGGGCTGCGGGGTGCCTTCGGGAGATGGGTGCCTGGGACGTCCCAGTGTGGACCATGGAGGTGCAGAGGGGACGTTTCTTGGGTGTGCAGATGAACCCTGAGACCACGGCCTAGCTGGCAGGGCAGAACCCTCGGTTGGGGCTGGCACGTGGACTCGGAGCACCCTCATCCGGGCCTCGTGGGAACACGCACGGGTTCTCTCTGGCGTTTGTCAGACATGCAGGCGACAGCTTCAGAGCGGATAACCCTGGGCCCAGCAGCAGGGGGGAGCCCCACGCCCACGCATTCTTCCTGCCTAAAACAGGCAGCTGGGGCAGCACCTGGAGCACATGTTTTGCGCCGAGAGAGGCACCTGAGGTTCAGAAAAAAAAAAAAAACAAAAACCACACACACACACAGAAGAGCGAGGGCCTGCAGCTGGGCCGCTGGGAACTCACTCTGGGAGCTGAGGCTCTGCTGCGGGGGCGGCCGCAGCAGGAGGAGTGGGCGGTGCTGGCCTCCTCGCTGGGCGCGTTAAACCCCATCCCAGCACTGGCACAGTTTGGGGCTGGGCTCGACTCTGCACGGCTGCTGTTGGCTCCGAGATCTTTCGAAGGCAGCTCACAAGAAACCCCTGCCCAGCCATGATCTTGCAGACACGGCCCCCTCACCCCCCGCCCCAGGCTAGGGTATGGAGCAGCCCAGCTGCCAGGGCCAGGGAGGTGTGAGGACTCTGGCTCCTGCGTAGAGTCAGACCCTCTCGGGTGCAGTGCTGGCGTTGAGCAGGGGATGCTCCAGGCTCCTGTGACCCACAGTGACAGGAAGAAGCCACGGTACAACATCATGTTTTAGAAGAAAAGCTCCCGTTCTCCCGCCTTGTCCAAAACCTTGCTTTGGCTCCTGGTTGCCTGCAGGAGGCTATGTGAGGTCTTGATTCTGGCTCACTGGGGCCCCTGTGCCTGTTCCCAGATGCAGGCTCTCCCTGGGATGTGTGCTATGTCCCCACTGCCCTCTGCTCCTCATCCCACCCAGCCTCTGTCCCCGTTGCTACCGCGTCCCGCCTGCATCCCTGAGGGACAATTCTGCCTTTAAAGCCACGGCTCTAGCTGAGGTCTGAGACGTGATGCTCCCGGGGCCAGCGTCATCATTGCAGCTACGGCCCTCTCCTGGCAGGGGAACGGCTGCAGGGGCACCAGCCGATACTAAATTCCCATGTGCACAAGTGCCTTGCATAAATGGCGTGGTATTTGCATAGAGCCTGCACACATCCTCCAGTTTAAATCTTCTCTAGGGCACGTAGAATACATAATACAATGTAAGTGCTGTGCAAATAGCCATTGTACCACAGAGCTCAGGGAATGGAGAAGAAATCGCATATGGGGTGGTGAGAACAGAGGTGATTTACATTCTCGAGTCTTCCATCGTCAGGGGGTTGAGCTCACTCACGTGGACCCCTGAGTAGGGAGGGCTAGCAGGGTGGTAATCTGCACCCTGTGAGGACAGAAAGGCTTTGCATCTTGAGAGCTGCCCAGAGCTGGGACCCAGGAGGACCCAGTCCCTATGTGGGGAGGGGGTGGAGTCCAGGCAGGATTCCTGAGCTGGACCTCGTGAGGAAGCACCAGGGATTTCCATTACAGTCATCAAAGCAAACCCTGAACACTGCGCCCCGTGCCCTTGCTGCTGCGGGTTCTCAGGCCTGGTTTCCCTTCACACATCACCTGCAGACCCTGAACAGCAACGAGGGAGGGCGGGAGCAGCACAGGCTGCTGAATCAGCTCGGGGGCGGCCGTGGTGGTCCGGCGTCTTTGCTGCGATCCCAGCCTGGCACCCATGAAATCTATCGATTGTGTCCTCCGGAGTCTTTGCTGATCATGGGAACTTCCTCTCAAGAGTTACTCCCCTTGGAGTTTGTTCCTTTCACAGTAAGGAAGAACCACCAACACTGTGTTACTGCTTTGTTGTTGCCTTAGAAAGGCTGTAGAAGGGGGAGTGGAGACCAGAACCACACAGTTCATGCACTGCCGGGGGATATCGGACGTTCTGCAGCGAGTCGTATTCCCGTCTGTAAGATCCGCCTAATGCCAGGGCACTGGACGTCGGAGCTCAGGAAGAACTGATCCTCACAGGATCTGCAGCACTGTGCCTTATAAATGCACAGCCATGGAGAGACGTCCTTATCTATGGGCTTTTGCATAATTTACAATAGTGCATGATGATTGCCAACTCTTTGTTATTTCTTCATTGAAGTTTCAAATGCAGACAAAAGTTTAGAACATCCTGGTTTCATGAGAAAGTACTTTTTAAAATATGAAACCACAAAAGACCAAGACTAGTAAAAGCAATTCTGAGAGAGAAAAAAATCAAGTTGCAGGCATCATAACACCTGGTTTAAAAGCATACTACAGAGCTATGGTAATTAAAATAGCACCGCACTGGTCTAAATACCAACACATCTGGATCAATGGAATAGTATAGAAAACCCAGAAACTAATCCACAACCATACAGCAAACTGACTTGACAAAGGTGTCAAGAACATGCACTAGAGAAAGTGCTGTCTTTTCAATAAGTGGTGCTGGCAAAACTGGACAAACAGATGTAGAAGAATGAAATTAGATCCCAGGGTCGGTGCTGTGGAGTACTAGGTAAAGCCGCCGTCTGCAGTGCCGGCATCCCTTATGGGCGCTGGTTCTAGTCCCAGCTGCACCACTTCCGATCCAGCTCTCTGCCTTGGCCTAGGAAAGCAGCGGAAGATGGCCCAAGTCCTTGGGCCATTGCACCCACGTGGGAGACCTTGAGGAAGCTCCTGGCTCCAGATAGGCACAGCCCTGGCTGTTGCGGCCATCTGGGGAGTGAACCAGCGGATTGAAGACCTCTCTCTCTCTCTCTCTCTCTCTCGCCCTCCTTCCCTCTCCCTCTCCCTCTCCCTCTCCCTCTCCCTCCCCCTCTCCTTCTCTCTCCGTGTAACTCTGCCTTTCAAGTAAAAATAAATAAATTTTTTTTATTATTTGACAGAGTTAGACAGTGAGAGAGAGAGAGAGAGACAAAAAGAAAGGTCCTCCTTCCATTGGTTCACCCCCCAAATGGCCGCTATGGCTGGTGCTGTGCCAACCCAAAGCCAGGAGCCAGGTGCTTCTCCTGGTCTCCCATGTGGGTGCAGGGCCCAAGCACTTGGGCCATCCTCCACTGCCTTCCTGGGCCACAGAAGAGAGCTGGACTGGAAGAGGAACAACCAGGACTAGAACCTGGTGCCCATATGGGATGCTGGCACCACAGGCGGAGGATTAACCAAGTGAGCCATGGCACCAGCCCCAAGAAATCTAGAAATTAGATCCCTATCTCTTGCCGTAAATACAAATCAACTCAAGATGGATCAAAGAGCTAAACATAAGATCTGAAACTATGAAACTGGCATAAGAAAACATAGGAGAAATGCTTCAAGAAATTAGTGTAATAACACCCCAAAGGCACAGGGAATAAAAACGAAACTAGAAAAATGAGATTACTTGAAACTCAAAAACAGCAAAAGAAACAATCAATAGAATGAAGAGACATTTGATAGAATTGGAGAAAATACTTCCAAGTTATTTAGCTGAGAAAAGATTAATATCCTAGATACATCAGAATCTAAAAAACAAAAACAAAAACAAAAACAAAAAACACTTCATTAACAACAAAATCAACAAACAACAACAATCAACAAAACCACAACCAGCCCAGTTCAGAAATGGGCAAAGATCTGAATAGCTTTCAAAAGAAAAAATGCAAATGGCTAACAAATATATGAACAAACACTCAACATCACTAAGCCATCAAGGACATGAAAATCAAAACCAACATGAGGTATCACCTCACGCCTGTTAAAATGGAAAATAACAAATGCTGGTGAGGGTGTGGAGAAAGGGGAATCCATCCACTGTCGGAGGGAATGTAAATTAGCACAGCCACTGTGGAAAACAGTACGAAGATTTCTTTAGAAACTGGAGCTAGACATGCCCTGTGATCTAGCCATCTCATTACTGGGTGTTAATCCAAAGGATCTGAAATCATTTCTTCCAGCAGGTACCCGTTCCACCATGTTTAGTATGGCACTGTTCCTGACAGCCACAGTATGGAACCATACTGTGCCCATCATCAGATGAATGGACAAAGAAAATATGGCACACTGCACAGTGAGATACTATTCAGCCATAAAAAAGATGGCATCCTGCCATCTGCAGCAGAACGCATGGAACTGGACGACATGATGCTAGGGGAACTAAGCCAGACTCAGAAAGACAGATACTGCATGTTCTCCCTCTTATGTGGAAACTTTATAAAAACCTCTCAATCTGAACACAGAATGGTGATTACTAGACGCTGGTAGGGGTAGGAGGTTAGAGAGGATGTGGATAATGCACCGAAATTAGGGTCAGACTGGAGGAAGAAGCTCCCAGCGTTGCACCACCAGGTGGAGGGCATGCACGGTAGCCGAGCCTACACTGCAGGAACAAACACAAGAGAGAAGCTCCAAGCCTGCAGACATACAGCAGCGTCCAAGAAAGGAAATGCTGGTCACGCTGATCTGATCAGTGCACACCGCATACGTGTACTGGCATGCCACACTGCAGCCCACGATACGTACAACGATTGTTATTAAAAATCTTTTCTTAAGAAAATAAAGTAAAACTATTTATCAACGTTTAAGAAACTTTTGGTAAAAATAAAAACCCTCACATGGTACAAACATGCAGGTAATTCCTTCCTTCTGCTGAGAAACCAGCCTCCAACCCTAATGAACACCCTGCACCGGTCAGAAGCTTGACGGGGTGCAGTCCATGACCAGAGGGAGAGCGAGGGGGGGAGCGGACGCTGGCCACTGAGAAGTGTTACCCCAAGTCTCTCCTGGGAGGGGCGGGAGGAGGAGGAGGAAGCAGAGATTTGTGTCTGTGTATAATCTCAGCAGAAAACATGATGCTCCTTCCATGTATTCTTGCACATGTAAAACTAATAATAGCTTGTGAACCCAGAAGGAAACAACAATGCTTGCCCTGAAATATAGCCAAGTCAGACCAGAAGAGCGATTGCCTTTCGCTGGGTTCTCTCCCCCTCCCTCTTTCTCCTTCTCTCTCTCTCTCTTCTCCTGACTCTCCTCTCTTCCTTATCCTCAAGTATAAAATTATAGCAGTACTTCAAGAAGCTAATAACATATCACAGTTTTGCTGAATCTCTTAAAACCTTTCACAAAGAACACTTCTCAAACACTCGCATCAGGGTCGCAGGTCTGACACTAATTCCTGCTTTGTAACTAGCCTGGTCCACGTGGCTGGTGGCTCACGTGGCTGGTG
This sequence comes from Oryctolagus cuniculus, assembly GCF_051225735.1. Taxonomy (NCBI): domain Eukaryota; kingdom Metazoa; phylum Chordata; class Mammalia; order Lagomorpha; family Leporidae; genus Oryctolagus; species Oryctolagus cuniculus. The sequence continues at coordinate 7,173,408 of NC_142870.1, read as the reverse complement.
GCTCACGTGGGTGCAGGCTCTGGTGGCTGAAGGAGAACCAGTCCAGTTTTGTCTGAATGTCTTTTTTTTTTTTTTTTGACAGGCAGAGTGGACAGTGAGAGAGAGACAGAGAAAAAGGTCTTCCTTTTCTGTTGGTTCACCCCCCAGTGGCCACTGCGGCCGGCACAGCGCACTGATCCGAAGCCAGGAGCCAGGTACTTCTCCTGGTCTCCCATGGGGTGCAGGGCCCAAGCACTTGGGCCATCCTCCACTACACTTCCGGGCCACAGCAGAGAGCTGGCCTGGAAGAGGGGCAACCGGGACAGAATCCGGCACCCCGACTGGGACTAGAACCTGGGGTGCCGGCGCCGCAGGCAGAGGATTAGCCTAGTGAGCCACAGTGCCGGCCATTGTCTGAATGTCTTTACAGTCAGTCAGATGGCTTCTGGGGTCAATGGCTCAGTGATTAGAGACAGCTCTTGTACGGGGCGATGGTGAGCAGTAAGTTAGTGGAGTCTTTCTGAAAGATGTGATGAGATGTAAGAAGAGCAGAGAAAGAGCTGCCTACATGTTAGCCAGCAATTACCCCCAAGACACGTCATCCTACAAGGCATCCTGACACAGAGCATGCAAAGACACAGTGTGCGTGCTGTAGACAAAAACCGAAAGAGAAAACAACCCCAGTGTCCAAAATAAAGGATGTGCTATGTACACAGTCAACGTTGTTCCAGGAACTCTTCCAATGCAGCCATCGCAATGGCATTGTCTATTTGGTCAACAATGCTGAGTACCTGCTATGTGCCAAGCAGGTGATGTCTTCAACACTAGGACATACTCCAGTGAACAAAGCAGACAAAAACTCGACCCCAGGGGAGCTTGCCTCCGATTGCAGGAGGCAGAAAATAAACAATGCCAACACCCATTTGGGGTGACGTGTGAGAAGGTAACGCACACCACGGAGCAAATCGATCGGAGGGCGGGGATGCGGCAGTGGGGGTGGAGGAGGTGCAGAGTGCAGACATACTTCAAGAGAGTGGCAGTGGAAGCCGTCGCTGAGAAGGTGCCAGTTCTGTAGGGATTTGATGGAGAAAGGGGGAGTCTGGAGGAGGCGCCCCCTGGGCTGCAGAGACGGCGCATGAGCAGCACCTACATAGCAAGTACTTATCATGGCTGAGAAGCAGCAGGGGGCCATCAACGAGGTGGCTGGCGTGGGCTGCGGGGCGGCCCACTGCAGGAGGGAGTCGGGCCAGGAACCTAGATCCACGCAGAGCTACTGACTTGGACAGAAGTCAATGATGTATTATCAGGTAAGAAAAGCAGACAACAAGACAGCGTATACGATGGTCCAACTCTAGTTAAAACCCATAAATAAACCTAAATATTTACTCTTTGTGCTAATCCTCCACTCTCTCCCTCCCTCCTTACTTCTTTTAAATTTAGCTTACCTAAGTTTTCATACTTTTCTACTTTGAAGGTAGCTTACTTGCACAACACATAAGTGGGAAAGACTGAGATAAAACAAATGGCCATGGGCAGTATTCTAGGGTCTTCATTCAAGGTGCACGACACAGGCTTGACTCATGTCAAGCTGTGTCGACCTTTCGGAACTGGCAATAAACATGTCTTCTATGGAAACGTTCTATAATAACTGGGAGGTTATTTTAACAGTGTTAGAGAAAGAGTAGCTTGGTTTCCACAAGTCTGGCAACACCCAAAAATGCACTTTCTTTCTGTTTCCATGGGTAGAAGTTTCCAGAAGGGGGATCTGAAAAGCACCACTGGCGTGGAAACCGTGTGCACCACTACGTGGATATGTAGGTGTGAATGTGGACTGGGAAAGACTCCACTAACTTACTGCTCACCATTGCCCTGTACAAGAGTTGTCTCTAATCACTGAGCCATTGACCCCAGAAGCCATCTGACTGACTGTAAATACATTCAGACAATGGCCAGCGCTGTGGCTCACTAGGCTAATCCTCCTCCCAGGCCAACACGTGGCTCACACTCACAGGAGTGCTCGCCTTAACTCTGCTGTACTGCTTGGATGACCGAGGGAGCTTCAGGAATGGGGAATTCTGGTTTAATTGAACTAGCTGTAGTCTCTACTCCACCCAGGATCAAACACAATTTCAACCTAGGCCTTCAACTCCATTGTTAAGGCTGTTTCTACAACAGGAGTTACTTTCCTGTGTTGTGTGTGCTGTGTGGGCTGATGGTGTGGGTGCCCATGAAGGACCTGGGCCATTATTCTGTCCATAAATGTAGTTGTTTCTCTTTTAAGGTTCTATGCGTATAGATGTAGACAGTGCATCTGCTTCCAAAGTATCAGAAATGCCTGGCATTGGAAACAGTTATAAAATCATTATTTCTTACAATGTTCCTCATCCTCTTAGAAGCAGGGGACAGGAGAACAGTAGCTCACTACTGGAGTTTTACCCTGAGCCCCTATCTCATACATGGAAATGTGATATGGGAGGAAGTTAAATCGCTCATCACCGAGGTCACTGCCTGCCGCAGCTCACGCGGCAGAACTACGTGAGTCCCAGTTAATGCCAAGCTCAGATGTGTTGACAGGGAGTGTGGTGATGCCCAACCACACAAGGACTCGGGGCTGGGGCCTTGATGGCCACCCAGAAGCTCAGCGACACAGAGAAATGGCAGAAACTGGTGAGCGGCCGGCGCCGCGGCTCACTAGGCTAATCCTCTGCCTGCGGCGCTGGCAAACTGGGTTCTAGTCCCGGTCGGGGCGCTGGATTCTGTCCCGGTTGCCCCTCTTCCAGGCCAGCTCTCTGCTGTGGCCCGGGAGTGCAGTGGAGGATGGCCCAAGTGCCTGGGCCCTGCACCCCATGGGAGACCAGGAGAAGCACCTGGCTTCTGGCTTCGGATCAGCGTGGTGAACCAACGGAAAAGGAAGACCTTTCTCTCTGTCTCTCTCTCTCACTGTCCACTCTGCCTGTAAAAAAAAAAAAAGAAAGAAAGAAAGAAAGAAAGAAAAGAAAAGAAAAGAAAAGAAAAGAAAAGAAAAGAAAAGAAAAGAAAAGAAAAGAAAAGAAAAGAAAAAAGAAACCGGTGAGCTTGACTGTGCCCTGGTCTCTGGACAGCCTGGAGAAGTGAGTGTCACCTGCCTCGTCCCACCTTCACTGCAGATGGCTTCCTCTTCTCCCCATCCAAACGTTGCATCTGCACGACATCCAGATAGCTGTTTCACTCTGCAGGTGACTAGGAGAAGAAAACCGCTGCTTTCTCATCCCTGTCTCCCCTCTGATGTCCGTCCATATACAGCATCTGAGTGTTCTATTTCTTAGACAACCGGTCTTCACTTACAGAAACAGGTACAATTTGACGACAGGAGATAACATAGCCTCTATCCATTTTCCAAAGAAGTCTATTTTGAATAGTTTGGATAGTTTCTGATAGTTCTATTGGAATCAGTACACTGTAGGCATCAGACGAAAGTTATTCAGGCATCGTCCATGGAGTGGCTCTTGTATGAAGCTCTCTCGGAAGAGACACAGAGGGCACACAATCCTGTGTGGCCTAGCCCATGCTGGCAGGGGAGTCTACAGCTCGCAGACAGGTAAGGCAGGAAGGTGAGCACTGGCCCATGAGGTCACTGCACAGGTACCCCAGGGACACTGCCCACTAAGAGAGAGACAACTCATGAGGTCACTGCACAGGTACCCCGTGGACACTGCCCACTAAGAGAGAGACAACTCATGAGGTCACTGCACAGGTACCCCGTGGACACTGCCCACTAAGAGAGAGACAACTCATGAGGTCACTGCACAGGTACCCCGTGGACACTGCCCACTAAGAGAGAGACAACTCATGAGGTCACTGCACAGGTACCCCATGGACACTGCGCAGTATAAGAGAGACAACTCATGAGGTCACTGCACAGGTACCCCATGGACACTGCCCACTATAAGAGAGACAACCCAGGCTCCAGAATGTGGTCCTGCCTTCCGGTGGCCTTTGCAAGTATGCTTGAACTGCTATTTCAGATTCAGTGACTTGGACATCTACAATGAGTCCATCCTTTTGATTTCCCTAAGGTAACAGCAAATACTTGGGTACTTTAAAAAGTTCATGGCAAAGGCAATTACAAGACAAGTTTACTGTGGTTCCCCCATTTTTGAAATGTATGCAGGTTTTTTTTTTTTTTTCATGATATGAAGACAGCCTATAAGTTATCCTTCCTTCCTTGTTGTGGTTTGGGTATCAGTTTGGGTGCCGCCCCCCCCCCCCCCCCGCCAAAAGTCCCATGTGTTAAAAGGCCTGGTTTCCAAAGTCTTATGTTAATAGTACTAAGAGTAGGAACTTAGTTGAATAATGGTGCTTAAGGGTAGGAAATGATTTGGCTGCACTGGGCTGTGGGGCGTGGGCTCCATCATCGAATGAGATGGCTGACACGGACACACAGGCTCCCCACCTCTCTGCTTCCTGGCTCCCGTGTGACCGTCCTCTGCATGCGCTCCACCGTGGCATCCTCCAGCCTCACCAGGTGGCCCACTTGACCTTGCACTGTGAACCTCCAAACCCATGAGCTGAAAAACACGTTTCCCCTTTATTTAGCTGTCTCAGGAACCACTGTAGCCAGGAGAAGCTAATACACTCCTTTTAAAGGCAGGTCAGCAAGGCCCTCTGGCAGGTTCCTCACGTCTCTTCTCTTCCCCTCATTATTAGAAACCACTGCCCATCCCCCCTCCCACAGCTTGAGACTTCCTGTGTGCTAGGGCCTGCAACTTTTTCCCTTACTTCACTAACTCAATGAGAATTCTCTTCTCTTTTCTCACGTGGTTGAGCAATTTACGAAGCCTTGGGTGCCAGAAGGGGACAGAGTGACTGGATCTGTTTTGTGTTGGAATAGGAGGCACAGTGTCTCAATCAGGTTGCCAATGACAGAAACAGCCTGGAGAAAACCAGGATGGGCACCCAGGGCCTGTCCACCCATCACTCTCCACACGTCAAGTAGTGCCGTGTTCTAGCCATAGGAGCCACTCACCTGGAAACTTACGAGGGAAAGAAGCACCTTGGGTCCAGATTTCTTACAGGAAGAAAAGAAGGAACTAGAACAAGACTTGCATATTGCAAGGGCTCAAGCGGTCAAATAAAGATTCTGATTTTTTCACCAGGAAACCCAGGGTCCATCCTCAGCACTCAGGGCCTCCTGATGCTCCTTTTGAAATAAAGGGACGGCCGGTGCCGCGGCTCACTAGGCTAATCCTCCGCCTTGCGGCGCCGGCACCCCGGGTTCTAGTCCCGGTCGGGGCGCTGGATTCTGTCCCGGTTGCCCCTCTTCCAGGCCAGCTCTCTGCTGTGGCCCGGGAAGGCAGTGGAGGATGGCCCAAGTGCTTGGGCCCTGCACCCCATGGGAGACCAGGAGAAGCACCTGGCTCCTGCCTTCGGATCAGCGTGGTGTGCTGGCTGCAGCGCGCCAGCCCCGGCGGCCATTGGAGGGTGAACCAATGGCAAAGGAAGACCTTTCCGTCTCTCTCTCCCTCACTGTCCACTCTGCCTGTCAAAAAAAATAAATAAATAAATAAAAAAGAAATAAAGGGACGATCTACTTTAGATTGGCTGATGGAACCAAAAAAGATCTATCATAGTTTAACAATTGCCTATTTCAAGGAAACTGTCTTAACTCGGTGAAAATACTGGGAGCTTATTTGAAAATGGCTGATGATTTTAATTGAATTTTCCTATTCCAATTTAACTCTGTGTGTCAGAACCACAGCGTCATCTTTTTCTATCAGCTGCATTAAAACTCAGGTTTGTACGTTTTGAGGATGGCTCGGGTATGGGTTGGGTGTTTGTATCCAAGGACTGCCAGGTAAAGCACGCTTTTTGGTGCTCCGTGCCAGCCATTATCAACCCCACGCCCAACACAACGTCGCCACTGTTCTCCTGGTGGGTGTGTCTCATGAGAGTCAGTGCTGCTAATTTACCAAAAAACCCCGAGTATACACACAACTGTAAGAATGATGCAGGCCAACGGATGACTTTCCTGAAAAATAAAGTTCACTGAGAGAACAAGATCTTAGCTCATTATCTGGATCTTTTTGGGGTTTGATAGAAATGATCTGCCCTTATTCTGGAATTCTGCCTTCCCAGCCATTGCAGAGAGCTGGATCGGAAGAGGAGCAGCCAGGACTAGAACCGGTGCCCATATGGGATGTCAGTGCTTCAGGCCAGGGCGTTAACCTACTGTGCCCCAGCGCCAGCCCCTATTCTGGAATTCTAACGCAACCCCCACTCAACTGTCTGGTGGTCCATGCCATCATGGTGACTGGGCAGGGTCCACATAAAGCCCACTCTGCATTTCCCCCCTTGGCTTCAGGCCCCTGTGGGCCTCCATCCATGCTGGTTGAGAGCCAGGCCACCATCCACTGACATCCACCATGGCACGAGTGATGTTACTCCCCCGGCGACCAGGATGTTTGCAGCCTGGCACAGATGACTAGGACAGAGTAGGAGATGAAGAGCAAGCAATGTTGTTTGTGCACATAAGAGAGGAGTGCTGCCTACCTGCTCCTGATCACCAGATACAACAGCCCCACCATCTTCAGGATGAACACCTTCCCGTGCATGGCCCTGGTCAGACTTATTGCCCACAGCAGCCCAGGAAGGACAATTCCCCAAAGCCACGCCCGTGAACACTAACGGCGGACAGCTCTGCTTGCGCGTGAAGGTAACCACGAGGTGCAGCTCTACGCCCCGCTGCAGCCGCTGGTGCAGCCTCTTTCCCGGCAGCCTCGACACTCTGCACCTGGACCGTGGCCACGCGCGATCCCTCCTGCCTGTGGGGTGCGGTGTGCGAGCTTCCCCTGGATGGAATCCATCATCAGCCTGCTCCCCGGGCTCCCGAGTGATCATCGGCTTTCAGCACCACTGACGGCTCCAGAGCTGGACCAGTTTTCTGCTGCTCATTTACCACTCTGGGCGTGCTTGGATCTTCTTTCCTCCTTTTCATTAGTCTCCAAGCCATCTCTCAATCCCAGGAGTTTCTCTCAAGCCTGCCTTGCTCACAGCTGCCAGATTCAATCTCATGTATATCCTCCCACTCGTCCCAATAGAAACGGCTACTTCTCAAAGATCTAGGAGCCCATGCACCACGTGGATGCACGGCTTCCCTTTGTCCTCGTGGTGAGGGGCGCCAGCTCCCTGCATTACCAATCTTCACAGCTAGTACCCTCTGGCTGCAGGTGGATTCCTTACTTGTAAAACTCTTCCCTCCGGGCAAACCTACTAACTGCCAAAGCCCTACTCTTTATCAAGACCCCTTCCCACCCCACCATATCCCAGGAGGTCTTTGACTCATGCCAGCCCCTCTTAATGTTGCTCTCCCTTACTAAGATCTATAACACTGTCTTCTTTTAAATGCTATGCTTCTTGGGGCTGCCCTTTACCATCTCTCAGATGCTCTTAAAGTCCAAAGCCTCCAAGGCCAGAGTCAAGAATTCTCCCGTGTCTTCTTTACATAGTAGGTACGCACAGAGACACGCTGGCTGACTATGCCAGAGAGCTATGACAACACAGGACCTAGCCGATGAAGACCAATTTCCGGAAATACGAAGATGGCCAAGAGATGTTTTAAATGAAGGCGAACGTTATGTAACTATAATTATTCCTCACTTGACTGCACGAAGGTTTTCTGTGATAAGCCCTCTATTCAATTTCCTTAATATGGCTTTTCTGAAGAGTACATCATTCTTATTCATTGATACAGTTTTTTATTTAAAGGATAACAGATAAGACTATTAATTTTGAAAAGAACAAAAAGACCTTCTGGATGGATTAACGGTAATTCCAGAAGACTCTGCACTTTGTTTATACAATGAGAGCAACACAGAAGCCCTTGCTTTATGGCCACAAACTTTGCAACTGAGTGTGATGGTGCATATTTTATCTGCTGGGCCAACAGCTCTTCCCTCTTCCCCTTGGCACCGAATCCAGGCTAAGCCTGTCCACGCGTCGGGAGGTGCGTTCTGGCATTCCATTTCCAGTGCCTGCACGGATCTTGCATGAGTACCCCCCGGAGGGCCTGCTGGGAGGATGATACAAGGAGGAGTAGCCTGTCTCAGAATTCCCCCTTCAGGCAGAGTTCAGGAGCACCCGAGTTTGTAGTTATTACCCAACAGCGGGCCTCAGAATCTCTGCAGGGGATGTGCCTATGCTCGGCCCCATCCAGGGGTTTCTGATTCAGTGGGACTGGGGCAGGCTGGAGAATTCGCTTGTGTAGCCGGTTCCCTAGTGATGTTGCTGCTGCTGGTCTAGGGACACTTTGGAAACTACTGAGCTAAGCTGACTTCCAATGGCAATGAGGCTTCCTTCTGCCACACAGACCCACTGTGCCCAGCTAAGGAGACCTATGAAGTGTTAGTTTGGGGCCATAAGAAAGGCGACCACCTAATTTAACCATCTCTTTGAAGAAGGGGTCCCCTTATGATAACACATGAGATAATAGGTTATTTTCCTTCCTCTTTATAGAATTCATTGCTGTGGGCTTGGCAATGCCATGGGGGTTCATAAAAAGTCAAGAGGGCGATTGTATATTTAGGGTATTGAGATCTTAGAAGACAGCCGAAGAGGATGATCTCCATTCCTTCTTTGTCATTATTGAAAACTGGACTTTGCCGGCGCCGCGGCTCACTAGGCTAATCCTCCCCCTTGTGGCGCCGGCACCCCGGGTTCTAGTCCCGGTTGGGGCGCCAGATTCTGTCCTGGTTGCCCCTCTTCCAGGCCAGCTCTCTGCTGTGGCCAGGGAGTGCGGTGGAGGATGGCCCAAGTACTTGGGCCCTGCACCCCATGGGAGACCAAGATAAGTACCTGGCTCCTGCCATTAGATCAGCGTGGTGCGCCGGCCGCAGCGCACCAGCCATGGCGGCCGTTGGAGGGTGAAGACCTTTCTCTCTGTCTCTCTCTCACTGTCCACTCTGCCTGTCAAAAAAAAAAAAAAAAAAAAAAGAAAAAAAGAAAGAAAAGAAAACTGGACTTCTTCAGGGCAGGATTTTTATCTTGTTAGCACTGTGCTATGGTTTCAAGTGTTGGAAACTTAATCGCTCATGCAACAGCATTGGGAGGTGGAGCTAATAAGAAACGATTAGGTCATGAAGGCTGTGCCCTCATGAATGGATTCGTGGCTTACTGCGAGAGTGAGCTGGTTATTGAGTGGGTTGTCAGAAAAGCAGGTTCAGCTCCCTGTCACTCTTCTTCTTGTGCCCCCTTGCCCTGCTGCCTCCCACCACGGTGTGAGACAGCAGGGAAGCCCTCTCTAGCCTCCAGAGCTATGAGCCAGGAAGATCTCTGTTCAGCATACATGACCAGTCCTGCGTGTTCTGTTATGGAAGCAGAGAAGGGCTAAGACACACTAGAGTTTGCACTGTAAGAAACGTCTACAGATTTGAAGTGCAATCTGGCTGATGCTTCGTGGGGTTCTGGCTGAAGAAAAAGCCTCCACACAGGAATGCCGGCCTGCACCTCTCCACTGAAGGTAGGGCTGTGTTGACAGCCCACGCAAGGGAAGCTCTTTTCTGTGAGTGGTGAATCCTGTAGCCCTGAAGCTTAGTCATACAATTACTGTGTTCCAGACCTGGTCTGATTGACCACAATGGACTGAAATGTCATTCGGGGTGAAGATGACTCATTTCTTTTATAGAGAAATGATAGTCCCTCAAGTAATAAAGCAACGGTTCCAAAGAACGCCGAGGTCCAGCCTGATCTGTTCACTGCAACTGAAGAGTGTTGCTGCCTGCACGGGGACTGGAAGCTCTGTGTTGGCAGTGACTTGAAAATGCATGTGTTCTAAGCCCACTCCTTGCCTTCCCAGACTTTTAAGCCTCCAAGTGATGCAGAACTCAGGGCTGGGAACATGGAGAGGATAGATCACATTACCTCTGCACAGCTCCGACTACAGAAAATGCTGTCTTACATGGAACTAGAACACGTCACTTTGTAACTTCTACCAGTATGTCCTAGTTCTATGCCTAGGCACCCAGCAGAACAAGTCTCAGCCCTCCCTCATCTTCAAGTAGCAAGATAGCTGAAAACATTGATCATTCCCCCCTCTGTCAAGCATTCTCCATGGAAAACACCTTCTTTCGTGAGATACTGTTTGCTTTGAAATGACAAGATAGTTAAAGTCAAGAGTCCCAGAGCCTGGCAAAACTGTGCTATGGAAAGAAGAACATGCATGAGTGATATTTGCTATTTCAGGTTGGTAACCTTGAGTCTGCACAAAAGGACCATGGCTTTGGCACTGGAGGTAGGGGAGTGGAAATCCTGAAAGACAGATACACAGAGAGCACTATGGATCACCACTCTGTTTCTTTTGGCTCATTCTCTCACAGCCTTCTCTTATATGTTCCCTGATGTTTTTCTTCTCCAGGTTGTAGGTTTAGCTTTAAGGCTTCTCTCTCACTTCTAGTGAGAAGGAGTGGGTCTTAGTTTCCAAGGGTACTTGCTTTCCTTGGGGCAGGCAGAAGTCCTCAAAGACTGCTTACAAATTACATGGTCTATTTTCAGGGAAACACAGACTATTGTTGGATTAACTCAACCTAAACTTACAGCATGTGTCTACCTATAGGCATCTATGTGATGCAAAACAAAATGCAAATTGCTATTCAACAGCAAATACCAGATCTTGGAAGACAGCATCTAATTCCTCAGCATTCTTAGCCATGATGTGGGTGTAACTGTCAGGCTTAGGAAGTTGTTCCTGAACATGGGCTGGGAAGACGGTTCTTCCTCCCTGTATCTATTTTATGGCTCAGTTAACAAAAGTCAAATAATATGGAATTGCATATCTTTTGTTAAATATCATCTACACCCACTCCAGAAAGTCAAAAAGAGCCCCACCAATTTATCTTTTAAAAAGCACTCCACTGAAAAATGACTCAGGAGTACAACAAAATAGTATCTCTACTAGGAATCTTTTCACCATTGGGATAAACCATGTTCTCTTCCCCACCATATTCCTGAAGCACATTAGCTGTAGGTTTTGATTCCAGACATTTACCTGGGGTAAATATACCAACAACTCCACTGTGATGACCCTGCTAAACTCCCTTCCTCCTGGATCAGGGCTAACCTACCATTTTCAGGTACTCTCACAGTCAGAATTCAATGGCCACAGAATACAGGCAGAAGCAATACACATTACTGCCAAGGCTAGACCATTAAAATCCTCTGCATATCATCCGTTCTCCATCTTCCCCTTTGCTGGCTGGATATCAACATCAGGATCCCGTGGAAACCGTGTATTAAATATGGCAAAGCATCCATCAGCCTGGGTTCCCTGGCATCAGCCAATTCGATTTATGGGAATGAGAAAAAAAACCTTCTGTTTGCTAAATTGTTGAGATTTAGAGAGATTTTCTGTTACAGTAGCTATCTAATTCTGTTACAGTAGCTATCTAATTACCAATGCCTCCCATTACCTATGAAGGACACGTTCCAAGACCCCCAATAAATGCCTGAAATAGCAGATAGTACCAAACCCTACATATGCTATGTTTTTCCTGTACACACATACTGATGATAACACTGAATTTATAAATTCAGCACAGTAAGAGATGAACAAAAGGTAATAACTAAACATAACAGTGGTAACAGTTTACTATAATAAAGGCCATATTAATGTGGTCTGTCTCTGAAGAGTCCACACAAATACTGATATTTTCAAGCGAGGGTTGACCAAGGGCAACTGGAACAGCAAGGCAAGAGCACCACTAGAGAAGGACTATGGGAACGTGGTGCCCAGGCTTCCCTGAACACTGCTAGTGCCACACTCTGGAAAGTGAATAATGGCATCTACTGTTTATAAAGTGTTGACTTTGTGCTGGACATTGTGCTAAGAATCTTTCACTACCACAGTGTCTCTTAAAAGTTTGGGGGTGATGTTATTATCATTTTCATTTTGCACTCGGGAAAACTGAGGCATGAACTTGATCAAGATCACACAGTGGGTATAATGGATTATACAGCTGTGCCCAAATATTCACTTCCTGTTCTGCAGGGAGGTCACATGTCTCCACCTGTTGCTGTGTGACCTACAGTGCCTCCCTGTGGAAGAGACACACATCTCCCTCCCAGTGATCAGGGGCATGCATGTGGTATGTGACTTGTCTGCGCCAATGGAACAGGAGCAGATAACAAGTGTGACAGCAGAGCAGAAATTTAATTTGGCATTCTCTTTTCCTCTGACACAGCAATGGAATGTTCCAGAACAAACCGGTCTTTCAGCCTGGATGCTGGAATGAAGACGACTCAGGGGGTGGAGGTGGAGCTAAACGGCAAAAGCTTGCGGCTGGAGGGGCAGTGAACCTCTGCTGCATGCCACTGGGATTTCTGGGGTTGCTGCTGCTGTGCCGAACCTACCAGAGCTGGCCTGATATCCCTTGACACAAATACAGCTAGCAAGACACTGCAGCCTTTGCGTTCCATCGTGGAGCAACACCATCGGCCATGTGCCCGGTGGAACGTGAATTCCTGTTGTGTGATATATGCAGAAAATTTAAAACATTGTTTAAAAAAATTCTATTGCCATCCTGGATGGGGAAAAAAGTGAATGCTTGTAAGTTTCAAGAGGAAACTGCCATAGCACCAGGATTTAACTGAATTTCTAGATATGTCTCTCACATTGCATATAATATATTCAAATTTAGTTCCCCTAAACAGTTATTGGAAAGGATGTGGATCTTTTTATTCACAGATGCACTTGCTGGTTCCTTTAACCAAGACTTCACAGCAGAGACCACGTCTCTGTGACTGGGAACATGAGTGGTTGTGAAAGGTAGCGCAAACCTGCCCACTGAAAGAACCAGCGGCACTGTATGGTCCCTGGTCCTAAGCCATAGACAGGAAGTGCAAAACACAAGACAGAAGGAATCATTGGATGAATCAGATGGCTATGAATTAAAAAGTCCTTTGGTTGGGGGAGAGAGGATTGACTTTACATATTGTAATTAGGAAAGATGGTCTTGTTGCATTCAGGACAAAATAGGCATTTGTACACTGAGCAAAATCATTCCCTGAGGTTTTAAGTAAGTATTCAATTAGGTAATAAATAAATATCTACAAACTGATTAGCAGTGTGGCCAGATTAAGGCTACAGTTCACGGAAGATCCTGACTACCCTTTTAAATATGGCACTGTTCTTTTTTATTTGAGAGAAATAATTTTGCTATTAATCAATGCTCTTAAAATGGTATCAAGAATATGCACAGTCTAGTATTCTGTCAGAGGAAACTCAGAATACTATTAGAGCACAAACTGCAATTATCAAGAACTCTTCTTTCTACTGGATCTGCATTGTTCCTAGAAATAATGATCTGCAATTATTTAAAGTACATTTTAAAATTAATCTTATCCCAATGACTGCATTCTTTTTTGATTTCCCCAAACACTTTACAACTAAAAAGAGACCCTTAATTAAAAAAAAATTAAATGATTTTTCAACTTAACTACTAACTCCTTTTTTATTGCTATTAACAAATTTAATAATTTTGCAAAACTCTGGGGTAAATCAATCCTCTTTCAGTACTTAAATGACAATTAGTAAAGTAAGAAAACAATTAATGTCATGTCAATAAGCTATCAATGCAAATCCAATGAATTTGAACATCCCAATTCTACCACCTTTGCATTCTGATACAATGAACTGAAAACAAACAAACCTCGTTTTGAAAACCACCATCCCATTAAAGCTGGTAAAAATCAATAACTGCTTTTCCCAAGTTCTCTTCCCTTCTCTGAGTCTGTGTCCCTCGGGTCCACGTTTCTAATTAGTCTATGTATTACTCACATATCATTTGGTTAAGGAAGAGCTAGTGCAGAGCCTGCTGCCTTGTGACAAACAAAGGTTCACCCTCTCTTCAGGAAGCTTTGAGTCAACATCAAACCCCTGAGGTTGGCAACATTTTCTGCCTGTAAGATTCCGTAAGGGCATATTTACCTATTTCTAATCCCCAATGATTTCTTCATCGCTTATTAAATTGCTATTCTCATGGTATTTGTTTTTTATATGTAAATTACAGATGGTTTGTGGGAGCATAAGGAGGGATACAAGAAAGAATTAAAGCATTTTCCTAATTTCCAAGAAAGAATCTACATAAGTCTGATGTGTTAAATGAAGACCTCGGTCATTCAAACAAATACATCTTTGCTAATGTTTAGCAAGTATCAAGTTGATGTATCAAATTTTTTTAAATTGCAAAATGCAAGTAAATGCCCAGGAATGATTTCTACTATGTTGTTCTTAATAAACCTTACTTAAAATGGGTAAACCAATGATTTTGGAAAATATTATTGACCGCACAAGAGTGTAAGACACCTTCGTCAGCAATTAGCCACCCATGAAGACAGCAAGTCATTGTTTGCTAAACTAGCACCTAAATATGTGAGCGTGGAATCCACCAGGACCAGAGATTATTGATGGCGAAATTTCCCACGCCTCGGTTATTTGCAACCCCTCTCTTTATAAAATTGACGAGAGAAACTGAACTTCAGAACCCACAAATGCATTACTTTGTCTACCTAATGATCTATATTCTTAACACGGCTCCATCTTCACAACTCGTCTCCACTTCCCTTCTGCTGACAATATCAAATGGATCAAAGCCAGAGTACAGTTGCTTTGTGTAAGTCTCAACAACACTCCATGCACCACTTCTATTTTAAGAGCAACTCTTTCATAAACTAAATCAGAGATAAACCTAATCAATGTCCCTCAGAAACTGGAATGTAAGAAATGTAATATCTCACATTTTTGCCTGGCCTTGGATCATAAGAAAAGGCAAGAAGGTATAAACACACCACTTTAACACACATCCTGAGTGCTGTGCATGCATTATCTCTAGAAAACAACATCTGCATAATTAGAAAGCCCAGTGAGTGGAACCTGCATATTTCTTGTTTACCTTTACGATGAACAGACCAGACCAGCTCAAGGTCTCATGCCCAGGTGCGTTCTCCAAACAAAAGCAGCCAGGGACAGTGTAGAAGACTCATCAACCTCCCCAATCAGTTTCCAAACCTTGAATGGGTTCTGCAATTCAAGCTGCCACTTGCAACACCTAGATGCCACTCTTAAAGGCTTTCTACTGGAAACATAAGTGCTGCCTTCCCTTACACTTCCCCCATCAGTATCAGTGAGAAGCTGCTTTTAAAGACCAGGAGTGCAGGGAGAGACGGGCTTCTGGTAAAACGAAGGCAACAGAGATCGAAGGACTTACCTGTTTTCCTTGTATGAAGGCTGAAACAAGCTTGAATGAGAATAAATCCTCCCTTCCTGCACAGTTGCTCCCTTGTTTGCAAAGGAAAGCACCTGCCCTCAGCTTTCTGTGCCTGCCACCTTGCAAATGCAGCCACCTTGCTCAAAGGCTGGCTGGCTTCTCAAAGTCTGATGATAGGATCACCAGCTCTCATCTCACAAACACGTCCTCTCCCCTTTCCCGGAGCTCGTCAGCTCTGCTCAGAATCCTGTGAGGTCTGGACTAAGAAGAAACTATTTCTCCACCCTTTTGGGTCCTGGGAGCCTTAGGCGGCCCGTGGTTGGCTGGTGTCTCACTGCGCACACAGTGCCTTTCCGCCATCAATGCCCAGCCAAAAGTTAGGGTGAGGAATAAATGCTGAAGCTAGGTAAGTCTAGTCAAGGGCTAGTCGTGTGTGTGTGTGTGTGTGTGTGTGTGAGGGAGAGAGAGAGGGAGAGAGAGAGAGAGAGACTCCTTGTTCTCCCCTGAGGGCAAGCTCTTTTGTCCACTCTCAGTTCACCGTGGTCTTTGGCAGTCCCAGTGTTCTAGATTTTGGATGCTTTCTCTGATGCACTGCCACGCACGACAGGGATGGCCTGCCAGCCCCTTTGCACCACGGAATTCCGAGGTGAATCTGCTCTGTGGATTGCACGGGAATCACACAGGCAACACATTTACTCCCCCCTCCACCAAAGGAGAGAGCCCAGCCTCCCTGTGGGAACTGCAGACCCAGGAGGGTGGCCCAGGCGCCTGTGCTCTGGCCTTGGTGCTGAATCCGAAACCATCTCCACCGCTCCGACAACTTTTGCAAGGCCCAAGGGGGCTCCGGGCCACTTGTGCGCGTCCTCTCTCAAGAGCAGGGCACAGCAAAGAGCCGGGGACCCTCCTAGGGGCACTCGGATAGCTCTTTTCTCTGCCTAGAACCGGGAAAGTTTTCTCCAACATTTTCTCCCTGGAACTGGAGCTGCAGTCTCCCCCCTCTCCCCTCCCACCTGGGTCGCCATGGAGACTGTGGCTCTCTCTCCTTTCTCCAGGCAAAATGGGCGAAGCTGAGCTCAGCCCCGACTACAGCAAGCCCCCCTTCGCTGCAGACAGGTCCTGGTCACCCCCCTCGGATTTCAGCCACACACAGCAGGCGGGCGGGCGGCCACCGGTGCTAGCCAGGACATGGCAGTGTGCCTTCAACCCTGCGGCCGCCCAGGCGCCAGACGTGGGACACTCTACACACACAGCGAACCCCCAACTCCCTGCACTGGAGGCTTTATTATTTTTTTTCTTTTCCTTTTTTGGGGGTGGAGGCGGAATTCTTTGGAAAATTCTGGTATTTTGTTTCTACACTAACCTCACCCCATTTCTGCGGCCGTTTCTACTAAGACGTTTTCCGCCTAATAGTCTCTCCATATTGAGCCTGGTTCAAGAGGTATACCTGTGGATCCACCCAGGGTTTTAATGGGTTTGGGAAATACTAATGCTATTTCGGTGAAAAACTAATCCAAGCTTGGTGTCTTGATGCAAATAAAAACATGCCGGGAGGGCGCGAAGTCAGCAGATTTACCCAGACCCTAATTTCCATCATAACATCTCATTTTATCTGAAGCATTATTGTTTAAAGAAATTTTTCCTCCCAAATACAACACAATTCACGGTTCTTCCCCATCCACCGCGGCGGCCACCGCACAGATCCCCGGTGTCACCGACTGGGCGCAGTCAGCGGTCCTGTTCCCTTTCCCACCCCCTGCTTCGGCCCCCTCTCCTCACTTTCCCTCCTTTTAGGATTTTCTGCGTCCTACCCGGTCCTCCGCGCTCTAGGCAAAGCGGAGACCCGGGCGCCTTCTACAAAGACAATGGGCTTCTCCCGACGGTCGGAGGCGGCACAGCACGCCGCCCGCTGCCCCGCGCTGGGCGCCTGCGGTCCCGGCCGGCCGTGCTCGATCGCCGCCCGCGGCCGCTGCTCCCTCCGAGCCCGGGGCACGCAGACCCCTCCTCCTCGCCCCCCCCCCCCGCAACCTCCCCCGCCCCGAGCCAGCTCCCAGTCGCTCCTGCTAAAAACCCGAGGAAACAGATTTCCCTTCTCTTACGTAACCGGCATCTCCCTCGCCTTTCCGCGGACTTGGGCACCCTGGCCCCCATCCGGGCGGAGATGCCCGCGGCACTGGGGAGCGGGCGCCGGGGGCCGTGCCCGAAGGAGCCGGCTCCTCGCCTCCCAGCGCCTCGCGCGCCGCTTACCTGGCTGCGGGCGGGGTGGCTTCACTCCATCACGGTCTCCTCTCGCGGCTGGGACCTGGACTGAGTAATTCACCGCTCGGCGGATGGCGAGGCAGCAAAACCGGAGGCCGACGGTCACATTTCACAGCGGCCCCGGGAGGCGGGGGGCAGACTCCCTCCTGCGCGCGGCTCATCCAGCGCTCGCCCCGGCTTCCTGTCCGCGCGGATCCCCACCCCTCCACCCGCCCAACCTCTCGGCCAGGTGCGGCGCGCAGGGGCCCAGGGAGGGCAACAGGGCGCAGGGCAGCGGGAGAGGCGAGAGTGGCGGAAAAGAAAAAAAAAAAAAAAATCCCCGGGTGGGAGTCAAGTGGCGGACCACGCAGGGAGACGTCATGAAATCTGCAGATTCAAGGAAGCTACTTGGTCCAGGCGCCCGGCTGAGCGCGCGGTCGGCGCACGAGCCGCCGCGGCCCCCGGTTGGAGAGCGTGCGCAGCGCCGCGCGCTGGAGGAAGGCGGCCGCGCCGAGAGCGCAGGAGGAGGGGCGGCGGCCGGAGACGCCCACCGGGCAGCGCCTGGACCGGGCGCGGGCGTGGGAAGCCGGCCTGTGCCGGCCGCGGCAATACCGCGCGGGAAACGCGGGTGCCGGGCGCTGTGCCGTGCGAGCCCCTGCTCCCGTGCCCCTCCATGCCACTAAGTAAGTTGTTCCTGGAGCTGTGCCCGCGAAGCCAGGAAGAGCGGCAGAAGCGGGGCACGGGCCTGGTCTGCAGGTTCAGGGGCTCGGTCTTTGGGGTTTTGTGCGACGAGGAGAGACGGGGTCTTGGCGCTCTGTCTCCTCCGGCTGGAATCCGGGCCAGGCCGCCCCCGGGCGCGGGAGCTGGAGCGCGCCGGGCGCATGCAGCCGGGAGGGGGCGCAGCGAGCGAGCCGGGTCGGCCGGCAGCGGCCGCGCCCCAGGGCCAGGCGGTGACCCAGCCCCGGGCTCTGTGCTGACCCGGTCCCGGCTGCTGCAGCCCCGCAGCCCCGCTCTGCCTTGGGGGGTGGGGGCACTGGACAAAGAATTCTTTCCCAAGCGTAATCCAGTTGCCCACGAAGTTTGCCAAAGCTGGTTATGTCGACAAACTACGCTGTGGACAGCCTCCTCCTCCCCCGTTGAATTTAACTTGCGGTATAGTGGGATTCCAGGGACACCTCCTAGCACGCCCCTCTTCGCCTTTTTTTTTTTCTTTTGGTCATCGCAAGCAGCCTTTCTACTGACATCCCCCCCCCCTTTTCTCTCTCTGTTCTTATTTGTTTATTTGAAAAGCAGAGTGGCACAGAGAAGGACACACACACACACACACACACACACACAGAGAAACTGACATCTTCCATCCCCAAATGGCCAGGATGGCCGCGACTGGGCGAGGCTGAAGCCAGGAGCTCCATCCAGTCTCCCACTTGGGTGGCAAGAGTCCAAACACTCGGGTCACTTCCCACTGTTTCCCAGGCGCATTAGCAGGGAGCTGGATCAGGAGCAGAGCAGCTGGGACTTTAACCCATCCTGTGATAGGAGATGAGCCGTGGTGAAAGGATTGGCAACCGAATTTTACCAGCAATGAAAACCATCGGTTAATAATCTTTTTTTTTTTTTTTTTGACAGGCAGAGTGGACAGTGAGAGAGAGAGACAGAGAGAAAGGTCTTCCTTTTGCCGTTGGTTCACCCTCCAGTGGCTGACGTGGCCGGCGCACCGCGCTGAACCTAAGGCAGGAGCCAGGTGCTTCTCCTGGTCTCCCATGGGGTGCAGGGCCCAAGTACTTGGGCTATCCTCCACTGCACTCCCGGGCCACAGCAGAGAGCTGGCCTGGAAGAGGGGCAACCAGGACAGAATCCGGCGCCCCGACCGGGACTAGAACCCTGTGTGCCGGCACCGCTAGGTGGAGGATTAGCCTATTGAGCCGCGGTGCCGGCCTAATAATCTTTTAGAAAGTGCTTTTCTTTCTGCAAGACACGGAAGCTCCAAGAAGATGACCCTATTCCAGAAAAAGGGCTCCTGCAAGCTCCTTATTTCCAAGATGATTTTATTTCCACCCACGCATTCTAATTATACAGAGATGCAGCCCCTCCGGCTTGCCGGCTGCTCTCCAAAGCCGACTTCGACTTTGGCGTGGGGAGGTATTTGCTTCACTGTGCATCATCACTCTATGCAAGCCACCGAGACACCCGGCCAGAGAGCTTGTATTGGATGCTCAGTTGCCCCTAGAGACAGTAGCCGTGGCATACGCCATGTGCAAAGGATGTTAGGAGGTGTAAAATGTGGTTTTTAGGCTTCATAGGGTCTGTTGGATCTGGTACCTGTATCAGGGAGAAACATAAATAAGACAATTGGGCTGAAGAATCCTGGGGGGCGGGGGGAGTGCGGAAGTAACCCTGGAGCAATAAAGGAACAATTTCTGTTGAGGGACTGTCTGCACAACATTGTATTTAATCTATGGCAGTGCTACAGATGAGCCTGCTAATTTTGATTATACTTGTTTCCACCAATCGAAGGATTTCACAGAATCTCTTTCTTATGGGACAGTAGACTAAACAAGTAAATGAAGAGAGGGTAATACCCTGTCTGTCTGCTTCAACCACTTCAAAAACTTCCCTAGCTTGGAGCAAACGCCAGGGTGGCATGGCGCCTGGGCCACGGCTCTTGGTGAGAGTGCATGCTGAATGAGACGGATCACGTTACATTGGCACAGGATTTGATTAACACGGAGACAAGAGCAGTTGGCTTAACGGAATTCATCAGGGATGTGCATGGTGTAACTCAGAGAAATGTGCATTGACATCGGAAAGTCAGGCGCCGTGCTTTGCACGGAGCCCCGAGAGCCCCAGCTCAGACTCCTGTGCGCTGGGTTCCCCGTGCCTGGAATGCACTTCCCTGTCTGTTGAATGATTTCAGGTGAAGGTGGTGCCTGGGCGAGAGGGGGTCTGTCTGGGTAGCCCAGTGATCCCAGCTGGCATCAATGATGCCTTTCAAGATTGATTGATTTTTTTGGATACGGAGGAAGCTGGTTTCTTTCCCACATGACAACTGTAATGGAGGCTTACTAGCTAGTGAAATTGACAAACTGAATTATCTCCACGGGATGTCATTTGTTTTGGGTAATCTTGTTTTTCTTCACCATTGATTGAGGCAATTTACAACCCAGTCCATCTCCCTGGCTCACGTGGAGATCTGGCTTTGGTTTGGACAAGCTGACATCAGAGAGAGGCTGGATGAGTTCTGGTCACAGGGCCGGTGCCTGTCTTAGATTGAAGCCCACGGCTTTGTGGAGATTCAGTTCTTTGACTGTTTCTCTCCCCCTACCCCAGAAAAACTTTCCCCATAAGGGAACTAACAATCACACATACGAGATTTTTTTTTTAAAGATTTATTTATTTATTTGAAAGTCAGAGTTACACAGAGAGATGAGAAGCAGAGAGAGAGAGAGAGAGAGAGAGAGAGAGAGAGAGGTCTTCCATCCACTGGTTCACTCCCCAATTGGCTGCAACAGCCAGAGCTGCGCCGACCCAAAGCCAGGAGCCAGGAGCTTCTTCCGGGTCTTCCACGTGGGTGCAGGGGCCCAAGGACTTGGCCATCTTCTACTGCTTTCCCAGGCCACAGAGAGAGCTGGATCAGAAGAGGAGCAGCCGGGTCATGAACCGGCATCCATATGGGATGCTGGCACTTCAGGCCAGGGTGTTAACCTGGTGCACCACAGTGCTGACCCCGCGAGATCTTTAAAATACAGAGAGGGGCATGTAAACTTGAAGCAGAACATCAGGAAAAAAGTGTTGAATTTTCTGTTCTGTGGCTCTCCTTCCAGCGCACTAAATGGGCTTCATATGTGCTTCCCTTTTAGGGAACATCCATAAACATGCTATACTTCTTTTTTTACAGTTTAAATTTGGAGACACAGTCTTTAGAAATAATCCCAGGTATAAAGGATTAAGAACTTTTTCCAAGAAGGCAGTTTCAGATGGCTGTGAGCGCCACAGCACGTGAGGCATGTTAAAGCTCTCTCAGCGCTCTTATTCTGAATTGTGTTCTAATTAGTTCCCCCTTTTCTTTGATACTCTTTCCTCCCTACATACTTCCTTCCCTTTGAGCTGCAGTCACCGTTCTCACTCATCTTAAATGACAAATACTTACACATATTTCACATTTCATTCCATGGCTTGATAAAGGAGTGTGAACCAGTGTCACTTGAAAGATTCTTAAACGATGTTTTGTTTCGTATCTGTTTAACAGGTATATCCTTTTACATCAAAGTTTTCCTCCAAAAAATTCATTAAAATGTCATTAAAAAATCCTAATAGCTTCAAATATATTTCGAAGACTGTGGGAGGTGGTGGAGACACAGATGCATGAAGGAAACCTGGCCAGGCTACCTGTACCTCCTACTAGAAGTTACTCCAATTCACACGATATCCGCAACACAGGAACATTCAAGTCCAAAATAAGCTCGTGGAATGGGTAAGATGCTCTTTCTGTGGTTAATCGTTTGCTAAAATGCCCCACTGTTTAAAGTGACACTAAGTAAAGAGGCTCTGGGTTGGAGAGACCGAGGCAAAGTTGCTTCTTTTGTGTGCTGTTGCACTGTGTGTTGTGTCCCATAGTCACCCTGGACGTGGAGTGTCCATTGATGGCTCTGGCCTTGTTGGCATTCAGTAGCAGTGAGATCCTGCCCAGCACCCCCGGGCTTCCATGCCTGTGGCAGGACTTTGTCTGCTTTCTTTCCTAGCATGGTCCAGAGTCCAGTTCCAAGTTCCAGATCAGCCTTGGTGTTTTTTTTTTTTCCCCAAAGATTTATTTATTTATTTGAAAAGCAGAGAGAGAAAGAGAGGTCTTCCATGTGGTGCTTCCCTCCTCAAATGGCCATAATGGCTGGGACTGGGCCAGGCTGAAGCCAGGAGCCAGGAGCAGCTTCTGGGTCTCCCACCAGAGTTCAGGGGCCCAAGCACTTGAGTCATCCTCCTCTGCTTTTCCAGGTGCATCAGCAGGGAGCTAGATTGGAGGTGGAGCAGCTGGCACTCAAGCCAGAGACTGTGTAGGAGGCAGGCCCTGCAGGCAGAGGCTTAACCTCTACGCCACAGCTCCGGCCCCACGCCTTGGTGTTCTTAAACAAATACTTAGGCAGTCTCAGCCCTGAAACCATCCCAAGTGTTAGTAAAATGGTGCCATCATATTTGTGGCGCCATCTTTTTTTTTTTTTTTTAATTTTTTTTTTGACAGGCAGAGTGGACAGTGAGAGAGAGAGAGACAGAGAGAAAGGTCTTCCTTTGCCGTTGGTTCACCCTCCAATGGCCACCGCGGCCGGCGCACCGCGCTGATCTGATGGCAGGAGCCAGGAGCCAGGTGCTTCCTCCTGGTCTCCCATGGGGTGCAGGGCCCAAGCACTTGGGCCATCCTCCACTGCACTCTCTGGCCACAGCAGAGAGCTGGCCTGGAAGAGGGGCAACCGGGACAGAATCCGGAGCCCTGACCGGGACTAGAACCTGGTGTGCCAGCACTGCAAGGCAGAGGATTAGCCTAGTGAGCCGCGGTGTGTGGCGCCATCCTAAGCCCTGGGTGCCATCTTAGGCTCTGGCCCCACTGCCATCTTGCACAGTAAGCTTCGGTCCTAAGCCCAGCCTGGCTCGCTAGAAGTCAGGTGACCAAATGACCCAACCACAAGCTTCAGCTCCACCCCCACCCTGCCGGGATTCACTGCTCCCATGTCCCTATCCCATGCAAAGCTGTAACAGGACCTGCTTCCTATACACGCACTCTCTCTTTCTCTCTCTCTCTCTCTTTCTCTCTCTCTCTCTCTCCCTTCTCTCTCTCTCTCTCTCCCTCCCCTCTCCTGACCGTTGGGTTTCCCCCGCCCAACAATAAACGTTTCCTTTAACTGCGGTGTTTGGTGTGTTTTGCGGTGGCCTTTTACCAAGTGATAGGTTTGGCCAGGAGTTTCTGGCTTTGCCACTGAATCTGCAAAATGGTGTTGTAGATGGGACTTGTCGGGACACCGGCTCTGATGGGGTGTGGTGTGCTAGGTGTGCGTTAGGGAAACTTCAAAGGATCGACACCCATGGGAATGAAGGAATGAAGGAATGAAGGAATGAAGGAATGAAGGAAGCAGAACCGGGCACCAGATCCTCATCTCAGCCAATCCCCCTGGGAGTGCGGAAGCTCAAATGGCCCAGGAGCATTGGGCCCAAATGGCCTCCACTGGCACCATCACCGGCCATGGTCACTTGGCGTGGGCACAGTTTTGTGCAAAGTGGCCCTATGCATCTGACAGCTCCACACCGTCCTGTAGACTTCCCGCAGCAGGACCAACAAGTCCTCCCACGAGAGGGCACCCGGGTGGCACAGCTTACTCAGCTAAGTGGAAACAACAGCGTTGCTGGCTGCAGGGGCCTGTGGTGACAACCACATGACAGAATCACAAAGCACCTGCACTCCAGCCCACGGCGTCTTGGGCTGTGCTTGCCCCGCTTGCCAGTCTGGGAGATGAACGCTCCGACATGGAAGAAGTCATGTGAAGTGGGTTTGTGGCTTACAGGAAGGCATCGAGGGACAATAGGAGCTTAGGGTTGAGGACGAGCTGGTCCCCCACAGGTGAGGAAAGCTGCTTAGGGCAGATGAGAGCTCATCTGTGCATGTCCACTTCTCCCATCACTGAAGGGCTCCAGAGAGTAGCCTGCCCTGGGCTTTATAGCCCAGGGCAACGAGATTCGCTGCATTAGCATAAGAATGAGAAAATGTTTCTGCAGAGAATGAAGCTGTTCACACAGATCTCCCTTATTTCGGGATGTTGCATTTTAGCTATTCTGCAGAGATTTTTTTTAAAGATTTATTTATTTATTTGAGAGGCAGAGTTACAGAGAGAGCGAGCTTCCATCTGCTGCTTCACTCCTGCTGGTCTGATCCAAAGTCAGGAGCCAGGAGCTTCTTCCAGGTCTCCCACGAGAGTGCAGGCCCCAAGCACTTGGGCCGTCTCCCACTGCTTTCTCAGGCCACAGCAGAGAGCTGGATCGGACGTGGAGCAGCCAGGACTTGAGCTGGCATCCATAAGGGATGCTGGCATCGCAGGCGGAAGCTTAACCGCCTGTGCCACAGCACTGGTCCCTCTGCAATTACTCTTTTTTTAGTTTTTTTTTTTAAGTTTTATTTATTTATTTTTTTGAAGAGGAGCAGCTGGGACTCGATCTGGCGCCCATATGGGATGACAGCACCGTAGGCAACTTCTTTACTTGCCATACCACAGTGCCCACCCCTCTTCTTCTTCTTTGTTAAAAGATATTATTTATTTATTTGAGAGGTAGAGTTACAGACTGGTGAGAGGGAGAGACAGACAGAAAGGCCTTCCAACCACTGGTTCACTCTCCAAACGGCCACAATAACTGGAGCATAGCCAATCCAAAGCCAAGAGCCAGGAGCTTTTCTAGGTCTCCCACACGGGTGCAGGGGCCCAAGAACATGGCAATCACATCGCGCGGTGTTACATCAGTGATTCCCAACAGCTCACATCACACTTGCCCTCGCGAGCCCCCGTAAAGCCAGTAGAAGAGCAGGGGGTAGCTGGTCCTGGGTCATGTTTGTTCTCTAATGTAATGCCATTCTGGAGGGTCCCATGGGTCAGATTGCGCCCAGTTAGTGAGGAACTCTTTTGAGTTGCAGGGTCACTTGGTGACGCACACTGGTTGTCCCCTTTTTACCGTAGTCTCAAACCAAGCAGGAAGTTGCTTCTTAGGGGAAACATTGCTGTTTCATTTGCCTTTGCCCTCCAGCATCGAGGGTGCTCTGTTCTCAGAGAAGCTCGCCAGCCTCGCCACCCGTGTCCCTGTGTGACACAGGTACCCGCACTCGTTCCTCCGAGACTGTGATGCCCCCTCCGTCCAGGGGCTCTGGCTCTGGGGTCTGGGAGCTGGACGAGAGGCACGAGCCTCAGGATGGTGACTGGAGCTGGGATGAGCACACACACCACCTTAAAGGTTTTCTGATTTTGTAGGCACCTTCGCAGAAGCATCCGCTTTGTTCCTGGAGACACAGTGACTGGTCGAGTCCCTGCAGATCCCAGTGATCCACTTCGTTCCTAGAGACGCCGGGACCGGTCGAGTCCCTGCAGATCCCAGCGATCCGCTTCGTTCCTGGAGACGCCATGACTGGTCACGTCCCTGCAGATCCCAGTGATCTGCTTTGTTCCTGGAGACACGGTGACTGGTGGCATCCCTGCAGATCCCAGTGATCCACTTCGTTTCTGGAGACGCCATGACTGGTCGCGTCCCTGCAGATCCCAGTGATCCGCTTTGTTCCTGGAGATGCCATGACTGGTCGCGTCCCTGCAGATCCCAGTGATCCGTTTCATTCCTGGAGACACCATGACCAGTCGCGTCCCTGCAGATCCCAATGCTGCTCACCGCTCCACTCCTGCAGCTCACTGTGGGATGGAAGCTTCTGTTAGGGCTCCCAAAGTGTTGTCATTTTGATGGAGGTTGGTAGTTTATTTGTTGTGTCTTGGATGCTTTGTTACTGATGGATCCTGGGAAGCCCGGATAACCAGATTAAGTCAGTAGGAGCAGAGGGAATCTGGGGAGAGTCTGCCTCATGGTGAAATGACTGCATAGACAAAGAGGCAGTCACAGATATCAGAAGACATTAGGTAACAGATTCTGTCGTAGTAATATTGGCCATGCTGAAATTATGAGGGGTGTCAGCTCCATGCAGCTGCAGAAACTGCCAGGCCTTTGCTCATAGTAGGAAAGTATTAAAAAGTGCATCATTGCTCTTCGTTTATGTAATTCTGCTTCGCCAGTTTTCTACCTGAGAATGAAGACTCAGATGCACCCTCTGCTTTTTAAACGGCCACAGCTCTTAGCCCAGAGTGAGTTGAAGGGCACTCACACCATAGCTGCCGCCTAAGGGGTTCAGACAAAGGAGCTGCACGTAGTAACTAGAATCATTGGGAGCACATTGCTGTGCAGGGCAGTGAGAAGGAAACGCAAGCCCACTCCTTTAGGCAACTCTGTCAACCCGACAAAATGTGCTAGGAATCGTCGGAGAGGGGCGAGCCCGGTGGACTCAGGCTTCTGTCTTCCGACGACCTGGTGCTCACCGGCTTGCTAGGCCCAGGAAGGAGGCCGGAGCCAGATGTGGCTCTGCTGGGTCTGGACCACGGGGACCTCAGAGCCCAGACTGACCCTGTCACGACGACGCCGATACCGGCCGGCTGACTCTCGGCGGAAGCACGAAGCTACGCTCGGCCACTTGGCTTCTCTCCCGATGGCCACCTCTTTCCTTTGGATACTGCCTTCACAAGCCAGCGCCGCAGAACTTGTCGAAACAGTGTTAGCCGTAAGTCAGTGGATTTACAGAAACGGGTTATTCTATTTTATGTTGCCTTTCCTCTATGTGAAACACAGCATAGCTGTTCCCTCACCTTTAGTGATAAATTCTAAGAAAAGCAAAGGACTAAGGGCTATCGATGGGTATGGGGAATATTCAGAGTGGATGCGTTTTAAGCAGCTCTGTTTTCCAGGGATTTTTTTTTTAAAAGGTTAAAACGACACACACGATGTATAAGAAGATTCCCCACCTCTGTCAAGGAGTTGGCTGTAATCTGCAAAACAGCATTTTAGAAGGAACTCGCAAGCTGTTGTGTCCCATTTGTAAGGGGAGTAATAGGTCTTGCTTTCTTCTTCTCGGGTTATGACTGTGGGAACAAGGGCTCCCGGGTAAGAACCAAGCTTCACTACCGAGTGATGCTTTCATTGGCTCTTCCACACACATGAGGAAACGTGTGCCACAGGCATTCTAGAAATCCCCACAAGGAAATCTACTCAATGGCTATTTTAAATTACCAGCTTCCTTCCTCACTGTGTAATTACTGTTGTCCTTGAGAGTTCGTGTTTGCCTTGGAGAAAGGTGTGTGTGTTGATGCGTGTGTGTGCATGTGTGCGTGCACGTAACATTATCCCAACAGATCAACGTTGATGACAGAAGTAAGTAAGATTGCAACTTGAGCAGACACCACCTTAACAGACCCGCCCCTTCGATCTATCCTTGGGATGGCCAGGTCCCACCTGCTGTACTCTCTATGAAGCTGGACGTTTGAGGTCCAGTATTAGTACTGAGCTCCAGGCTGAAGGACACAGATTCGGGAAACGCATTTACGGTGATGGAGGAATTGATGGACTTGGATGGTTCCTTCTGGGCAGGGATGAAGTGCTGCAGGAGGTGGGACAAGAATCTCTGCTCATGTACTGTAAGAATTAATAGTGTTAAAATGTCCATATCACTACACAAAGAAATCTACCAATTCAGTGCAATCTGTGTCAAAAAATCAATGACATTCTTCACAGAACTAGAGAGGCCATCACAAAATTCACATGGAAGCTCAAAAGATCCGGAGTAGTGAAAGCAAGTCTGAGCAGAACAAAACAAAATACCTGGAGGCATAACACTACTTCAAAGCATTTTACAAAACCGCAATAATCAAAACAGCATGGTACTGGCATAAACACAGATGTGTAGGGACCAATGCTGTGGCATAGCGGGTGAGGACACCGCCTACAGTGCCGGCATCCCATATGGGCACTGGTTCGAGTCCTGACTGCTCTACTTCCTATCCAGCTCTCTGGTATAGCCTGGGAAAGCAGTGGAGGATGGCCCAAGTCCTTGGGCCCTGGCACCCATGTGGGAGACCTATAATAAGCTCTAGGCACCTGGCTTTTGGGTCAGCCCAGTTTTGGCCATTGTGGTCATTTGTGGAGTGAGCCAGCAGATGGAAGACCTTTACCTCTCTCTCTCTTGCTCTCTCTCTCTCTCTCTCTCTCTACCTCTGTAATGCTGCCTTTCAAATAAATAAATAAATCCTTAAAAAAAAAGATGTGTAGACCAATGGAACAGAATAGAAAAATCCAGAATTAATCCATTTATTTATGGCCAAATACAGATTTTCATGTCTGTTCTGAACACTTCACATACGTGGAGTCTGTAGTAGGTGGTGCTTTCTGGCTGAGCCTTCCCACTTCCCATGATGTGGTCAAGGTTCATCCTTGTGACCGACATTTTAGCCGTGTCACCCTGATGATGAGTTAGGTGAAGCACAGTTTCATACGTCTGTTGGAAACTTCGGTTTTTCTTTTTGTGAATTTCCACTTCATTTACTCTCCCTGGTCTCACCAGGCTCTGTGCCCTGAGAGGATGTCCTTCATCCACTACCTTATGGTTGTACCACTTCTAAATGCCTCCTGCCTTCTGCTTCCCACGGGTGACTGGAAGACTGGGAGTTTGGCACATTGGGTTTTGAAACGGTGATGAAGAAAGCACAGTGTTGCCAGCAAATGATGTGGGATTCTTGAGCCTCTGACTTAGTCCGCTTTTCATTGCTATAATGCATTGCTGGAGGCAACTAACCTTATAAAGGCAGAAGGTTTATTGGGCTCACAGGTTTTGGAGGTTCAGGTCCAAGACTGGGCAGCCCATTGGTCTGGGGTCTGGTGCGGCTGGTGTGTAGCAGTGGTGAAGGGGAGGAAGGAGCCACCTCCCAAGCCGGGAGGGGGGAGGGGGGAGGGGGGAGCGAGCGAGCATGTGCACCTAGGACTAGGACCATGTCTGGATTTTATAACAACCTACTTTTGTGATAATCGCCTTTGCAGGGTGTGCCCCAGAGTCCAGGAGCTGGCACGGCCCATCTCCTGAGAGTTCCACCGCCTCCCAACGGCGCCACTCTGTGGTCCTGACACCTGCAGGGTCTTTGGAGGACAGGCAGCATCCATCGGTACAAAAACCGGCCTCACAAAAATGAACGCAGGACAGATTCGAGACTTAAGTGTAAAAATATGAAAATGTAAAGCTTCTAGAAGAATACACAGAAACGTGTCTCTGTAACTTTGAATTGGCTCATCAGATTTTAAAATATGATACCAAAATCAGGATCTATAAAAGAAAAAATTGATAAATTTGAATTAATTAAAATGAAATTCTCGGTGCTTTGAAAGAGCCTACTAACAGAAGGAAAAATGAGCCAAGGGCTGGGAAAAATGATAAAATATAGATAATTTATATGTATTTATACAAACTCTCAAAATAATAAGATAATATTGTTTTCAATAAGAAGATAAACAAACTGGTAGTGGATGTGTTATTTGACTTGATGTAATTGTTCACAATATATAGAAGGGTGTTTCAAAAAATCCATGGAAAACAAGGATCACAAAAAAACATTCTTGGATTTGAAAAAGTTTTTATACCAAAATAAACATCTTTTGATTCCATTTCCCATGAGCGTACACGCATCATACATACATATATCAAAGCTCCACATTTACCCCATAAAACTTATACGGATGGGGGCTGGTGCTGTGGCGTAGCAGGAAAAGCCACCACTTGCAGTGCCAGCATCCCATAAGGGCATCAGTTCAAGTCCTGGCTGCTCCATTTTTGATCTGGCTCTCTGCTATGGCCTGAGAAAGCAGTAGAAGATGGCCCAAGCCCTTGGGCCCCTGCATCCACTTGGGAGACCCAGAAGAAGCTCCTGGCTCCTGGCTCTGTATCAGCCGAGCTCTGGCTGTGGAGGCCATCTGGGGAGTGAACCAGTGGATGGAAGGCATCTCTCTCTCTCTCTCTCTCTCACTCTCTCTCACTCTTTCTCACTCTCTCTGCCTCTTCCTCTGTGTAACTCTGTCTTTCAAATCAATAAATCTTTAACACACACACACACACACACACACAGAGATACTATTTGTCAATTTAAACAACAGGAAAAAGTTGAAATGGACATTGTGCCAAGGAAAATATACAGATGAGAAATTTACATTAAAAGGAGCTCACACCATTAGTTGTTAGATAAATGGGAGTTAAAACTGCGATGAGGGGGTGGAGTGTGGTGCAGTGGTTAAGCTACCATCTGTGACATCAGCACCCCACTTGGTGCCAGTTGATGTCCCAGCTGCTCCACTTTTGATCCAGTTCCCTGCTGATGGTCTGGGGATACAGCAGAAGATGGCCCAAGTGGTTGGGCCCCTGCACCCACATGGGAGACCCAGATGAAGCACCTGGCTCCTGGCTGCAGTCTGGCCCAGACCTGGCCTTTGTAGCCATTTGGGGAATGAATCATGGATGGCAGATCTCTCCCTCCCTTTCTCTCTCCTTGCCCCCACCCCCATCTCTCTTTCTCCCTGTCTGGTAGCTCTCTGTCTTTTTAAATGCATCAAATAAGCTTTAAAAAAAACTACAAATGGAGAACAAAACCTGACAAAATCAAGTATATGTATGGATACTGAGAAATTGGAACTCTCATATAGTTTTTTTTTTTTTTTTGACAGGCAGAGTTAGTGAGAGAGAGAGAGACAGAGACAGAGACAGAGAGAAAGGTCTTCCTTCTGTTGGTTCACCCCCCAAAATGGCCACTACGGCTGGCGCGCTGCCGGAGCCAGGTGCTTCCTTCCTTCCCTTGGGCCATCCTCCACTGCCTTCCTGGGCCACAGCAGAGAGCTGGACTGGAAGAGGAGCAGCCGGGACAGAACCAGCACCCCTACTGGGACTAGAACCCGGAGTGCTGGCGCCGCAGGTGGAGGATTAGCCTAGCGAGCTGCGGCGCTGGCCCTCTCATATAGTTCTGAAGGAATGCAGAAAAATAGAGCTATTGGGGAACCAGTTTGGCCACTGTTGTACAGTTAAGCATCCATTTATACTAAGATCCAATAATCCAACACCTAGTATATATTTTTTCTTAAAGATTTTATTTATTTGACAGACAGAGTTACAGAGAGAGGTAGAGACAGAGAGAGAGGTCTTCCATCCCCTGGTTCACTCCCCAGATGGCCGCAATGGCTGGAGCTGCACCAATCTGAAGCCAAGGGCTTCTTCCGGGTCTCCCAAGTGGGTGCAGCGCCCCAAGGGCTTGGGCCATCTTCTACTGCTTTCCCAGGCCATAGCTGAGAGCTGGATTGGAAGAGGAGCAGCTGGGACTAGAACTGGCGCCCGTATGGGATGCCAGTGCTTCAGGCCAGGGCTTTAACCTGCTGCGCCACAGTGCCGGCCC
Source organism: Oryctolagus cuniculus (assembly GCF_051225735.1). NCBI lineage: Eukaryota > Metazoa > Chordata > Mammalia > Lagomorpha > Leporidae > Oryctolagus > Oryctolagus cuniculus. The sequence continues at coordinate 7,141,934 of NC_142870.1, read as the reverse complement.
CCGACACCTAGTATTTATCAAAAGGAAATGAAAACTATGCTCACACAAGAATCAATATATGGATTTTTAGAGCAACTTCACTTAAAAGTGCCACAAGTCAGAAACAATCCGAAGGCCCATCAAAAGGGAAACGGGCAAACAATTTCCATCTGTACTGCGTCATGCTAATTAACCAGAAGACAGAACGACCTGTGACAGATGTGGTGACGTGGAGAAACTGCAGATGCACTATGCCAAGCGAGTGAGCGAGACCCGAAGGGCCACATGCCGCACAGTTCCTCCTGTATGACATTCACAGAAAACGGAAGCCATGGCACCAGAAAATGGATCAGCGCTTTCCAGGGCCTGGGGTGGGAGCTCTTTTCTCCAAAGAGGCACCGGGGAGTTTTGAACTGTTCTATATATTGATTTTGGCAGTGGTTACAGGACTGCTTGGGTCTGTCCAAACCTGGAACTGCACACTGAAAAGGACAGTTTTAATGTATGTGAATGATGCCTTAGAAAGTCTGACCTGAAATAAATGAAGGCAAAAATTATGACGTTTCCATATAAAGACAGAACATTGAAATAAATTATTGGTAAGACCTATGCCCCACTGCAAAAAGGAGTCCCTTAGCGGATGGAAAATTACACCAGATGGCAATTCAAATCCATGGGAGGCAATCAACTGAACTAGAAGTGTGTGTGTGTGTGTGTGTGTGTGGAGTGTGTGTGCATGGGTGTGTGTGGGGGAGTGTGCATGTGTGTGTGGGTGTGTATGTGTGTGTGTGGGTGTGTGGGGGGGAGTGCGTGCACGTGTGTGTGTGCGTGTGGGTGGGTGTATGTGCGTGTGTGTATGTGGATGTGTGTGTGTGTGGGGGGAGTGTGCGTGTGTTACCTTACAAGAACTTCACAAGTATGATGAGAGCCATATGGTCATTTATCATAGCAGCAATATACTGTATTAGTAGAATGAAGGCAACTCCCCCAAATGTTCATCTCTCTATGACAGAAAAACTGATTAAATTCGACACACTTTCATGATCAAAAATTCTCCACAAACTACACGTAGAAGGAAACTTCCTAAATCTGACAGCATCTTCCGAAGCTCTGCATTTAGCGTCGTAGTTAGTGGCAGAGGAATGAGTACTTTCTACAAAAGATCGGTGGCGAGGCAGCGGCGTCCACGTACCACTGCTCTCAGCTCTGCACCGAGAACGTGCCCATCAGTGCACAGGCGAAGTGAAGAAGGCCTGGGCCCTGAAGAAGAAGTTGAGTGGTCTTGTCCTCGGAAGGCCTGCTTTGGCATGTAGAGAAGTCTAAGGAATCTGCAAAAAATCCACCAGAACTGTCGTGTGAATTCAGCAAGGTTGCAGGGTGCAGAATAAAAGACGGAAATCAGTTGTTTGTCTATATCATAAATGCAAATAATTTAAATATAGAACTTAAAAAATCCCTTGACAGTAGTATGAAAGCCAAAAAACACTGAATTCAGCTGAAGGAATGATGTGTAAAGACTACCACACTGAGAACTACGAAATACTGCTGATAGAAATGCTTAAAAACCGAAGCAGATGGAGAATATATCGTACTCACGGACTGGGAAGTTCTATATTGCAAAGATGACAATTCTCAGATTAACCTATAGAGTGCATGAAATCTCAATAAATATTCCGGTAGCCATTTTTAGAAATCAACAAACTGACTGTGAAATTTAATTGGCATGGTACAGTACCTAGAAGAGCCAAAGTGATCCTACAAGGAACAAGTCAGAGGAATATACTGCTTTGTTTTGAGGTCTATTGTATGGCTGGCACTGCAGCTCACTTGGCTAACCCTCTGCCTGCGGTGCTGGTACCCGGGTTCTAGTCCTGGTTGGGGCGCCAGATTCTGTCCCGGTTGCTCCTCTTCCAGGCCAGCTCTCTGCTGTGGCCCGGGAAGGCAGTGGAGGATGGCCCAGGTCCTTGGGCCCTGCACCCGCGTGGGAGACCAGGAGGAAGCACCTGGCTCCTGGCTTCAGATTGGTGCAGCATGCTGGCCGTAGCGGTCATTTGGGGGGTGAACCAACTGAAGGAAGAACTTTCTCTCTGTCCTCTCTCTCACTGGCTAACTCTGCCTGTCAAAAATAAAAATAAAGTCTATTGTACATGGTAACACAGATAAATGGAGTAGAACCAGGGAATCCAGAAATATATTCACACAGAAATGCATTCACTGTCTTTTCACAAAAGTGCAAGGGGAATTTGCCCATTTTTTCAGTAAATTATGTTGGAATAACTGGACATCTATAGGAGATAAAAAGGACTTTAAGTATTAATCCAAACATACACAAAACAAAAAACATATCATTGGCTTATATGGTAAGATCCAAAACTTGAAAACTTCTATACTGAAACTGAAGAGAACATTTGCATGACCTTGGGCTGGGCAATGATGTCTTAGATAAACCGTATGAGAAAATAATGGAATTTGCTCACCCAAAGACACTGTTATTAAAATGAAAAGGTGAACTTCAACTACAAGTTCTGATAGGATATTTGTTTCACATGTTTGTTTTACATACAAACTTTTAGAATTTAAACATAAGACATAAATTCCAAGTACAAAAATATGTAAAACCTTGGGAGAGATACTTCACTAAAGAATGTACTCAGGCCAGCGCCGTGGCTCACTAGGCTAATCCTCTGCCTGCGGTACAGGTACCCTGGGTTCTAGTCCCAGTCGGGGTGCAGGATTCTGTCCCTGTTGCCCCTCTTCCAGGCCAGCTCTCTGCTGTGGCCCGGGAGTGCAGTGGAGGATGGCCCAAGTGCTTGGGCCCTGCACCCGCATGGGAGACCAGGAGAAGCACCTGGCTCCTGGCTTCGGATCGGCACAGCTCGCTGGCTGTGGCGGCCATTTGGGGGGTGAACCAACGGAAGGAAGACCTTTCTCTCTCTCTCCCACTGTCTAACTCGGAGAGGCACGTGACAATGTGCCTCTCCCTGGTCATTAAATATGCGACTTAAAGCCACAAAGAGGCGAGTAGTAATGAGGTTCTCAGTGCACCAGCTGTTGGCGATGTGGAACCCTGGAACTCTCCTAGCCTGCCAGGGAGAATGTAAAGTATACGAGGACTTTGGAGAACAGTCTAGTGGGTTCTTGAACACACCTCAGCAGCAACTGTCCTCTGTATTAGCTATGTAGAGGGGACTGAGACGTACGTCTTCATAAGGACCTGCACACAACTGCTCATTGCCTCATTACTCAGGATGCTGCCAGATGCAAACAGCCTCAGTGTCCATCCCCTGGTCATAAGTGTGTTTATGGGAGGGGGTGCTGTCCACAATACAGAGGGGTATCGCTGCATCAGTGGGCCTGAGGTAATCTCTAGAACATCATTCTAAGTGAAAAAACCAGCCACGAAAGATGTCGTTCCGTGTGTCTCCATTCATACCACATCCATAAAAGCTGAACCCGAGTGGCAGAACGCAGATCCATGGGGCCCAGGGCTGCGGTGAGGATGGTCGGGACCCTCAGTCGGGGATACAGGGTGCCTGTGCTGGGGACATGGCAACTCTCTCAGCCTGGACTGTGCACGCTTGTCACCTTTGCACAACTGTGTACATCTACCAAATCTTATACAGCTGTGCCTTTACAATGGAGGAATCTTATTGTATTATGAATTATATCTTAAAAGGGTAATAAAATATAAACAGCTCAGGGGATTCCAATTCAATCCCATCAAGGTGGCATGTACCAGTGCCATCTCACTAGTCCAAGTGATCAATTTCTGTTCACAATTATTCATACTGATAGGTCTAAGAGTCAAAGGGATCACATAAACAAGACTAGCGTCTGCTAATACTAACTGATAGAATAAAAAAGGGAGAGAACGATCCAACAGGGGAGGTGGGATACACAGCAGACTCATAGAATGGCAGATGTCCTAAACAGCACTCTGGCCTCAGAATCAGCCCTTAAGGCATTCGGATATGGCTGAAGAGCCCATGAAAGTATTTTAGGCATGGAAAGCCAAAAAAAAAAAAAAAAAAAAAAAAAAAAAAGAGGACCTAAATGAAAGAGCTCTGCGAGTGAGATCCCAGTGGAAAGAACGGGCCATCAAAGAAGGAGGTACCTTTCTCTGAAGCGAGGAGTTGAACTTCCACTTTGACTATGACCTTGTCTAAATAAGATCAATGTCCGTGAACTCAAAAGGCTTCCATAGCCTTGGCAACTCATGACAAGAACCTAGAGAGATTACTGATGCCATAAACAAGAGTGTCAAATTGTTAAGTCAACAACAGGAGTCACTGTGTACTTACTCCTCATGTAGGATCTCTGTCCTTCAATGTGAATTAATGCTAAAACTAGTACTGAAACAGTATTTTACACTTTATGTTCTGTGTGGGTGCAAACTGTTGAAATCTTTACTACTTAATATATACTAAATCGATCTTCTGTATATAAAGATAATTGAAAATGAATCTTGATGTGAATGGAAGGGGAGAGGGATGGGAGATGGGAGGGTTGCAGGTGGGAGGGAAGTTATGGGGGGGGAAGCCATTGTAATCCATAAACTGTACTTTGGAAATTTATATTTACTAAATAAAAGTTAAAAAAAAAACAAAAAACAAAAACAAAAAGGTATAAACAGCTCAAATGAAATAAGAGAAGGCTTAAAAAAAGCGGGAAAGTGTAGTACAGCACCTTGATGAGTGCTCTGGTTGCGGTGTCGGCTGTGGGAGGCCTTGAGGCTTCCTCTCTGTGGCCCTCGCACCTTCTCCCAGGGGACCCAGCAAGACCATTCCTGTTTGATGCCCGTAACTGGATATATGATGTTTCTCACCTCCCAAACTGTGAGAAATTATTTTCTCTTCTTGGTAAACTATGCAGTCGGTGGAACTGTTATGGCAAACTCAAAACAGATGGAGACAGAGGGTCTTCTGCTGTGTCAGCGTGGCAATGTGCCAGTGCCTCCATCTAACACATGCCAGGGGTTGCTGTGAAGGTATTCTAGAGATGTGATGAAAATTCAGTATCTGTTGACTTAATAAATTGCCCTGGACAAGCAAGGGGAACTCAGGCAACCAGTTCAAAGCCATGAGTCGGGCCTCCACTGAAGAGCTGGTAGACCACCCTTCCAGCCCTGCCGAGTCCCAGCCTCCATTCCTGGGGGCCTGTCCCATGGGCTTCTGACACGCCCAGCCATCCCCAGAGGCATGTAAGCCAGTGTCTTTCAAAAATTCCAAAAGCCTTATCATGTCACCTGGGACTTATCAGAGTCGGGATTTTGCGTTGATGAAAAGGGCAGAGATATTGTTTTATTGATTCGCCACTGCCTGATGGGTGGTGCATCCTCCGTAAATATTTGTTGAATGAACAGATGAATGGGTGAATGAATGAATGAATGAATGAAATGCTATTCTGGGAATGCATTGATATTTGTCAGATCAAAAATTTCCAAAGGCTGATTCGGAAAATATTGCAGGAGTTGACAGACTTTTTCCTAAAGAGCCACGTAGTGAATATTTCCAGCTTTGTGACCCAACAGTCTACTCCACTCTGTCACTGAATGGCATATCGTTATGCCCTAGTCAATACACAAGTCATGGATATGTATGTGTTCTTACACAACTTTATTTATAAAAACAAGGGAGCAGCCATGGGTCATCGTTCACCCACCGTGGGATGTTGTGTGAAGCACTCATGGGGTTGCCAGGAAGTTACCTGGGGCCAGGGACTGGAGTACAGTAAGATGGCTGCCTCACCGCGACTGTATTGAATCCAATGAATATAATTTAGCTGATGGTCCATAAAAGGCCTTAGCTTTACTTCGTCCCCGACACAAGTTCTCAGTATATTCACAGTGAATATGTGTGTGTGTGGGGGGGGGGGTAGAGAGTGACCTAAATCCCCCAAACGCAGGGCAGGCTCTGCAAGCTTGCTCCACTCGATGAACATCCACAGTTGTATCAGGACCAGGCCCTGGTTTCTTTCTGGCGAGTTCGTGGACTTTGAGTCATGAACTGTGTCAGGACTCCAGACTGGATGAAAAGCATTTTATTATAGAATTCTATCATAGAATCCAGGATGCTGTTGCTGTCGGTCCATGCCCTGTGTTCCACTTTTCTGCTGGTTATATTCTTTCCATACATGCTGACTTTCTAGATCTTTCCCCGAAGCCGTAGGTGTCAAGGTCATGGACTTTATTACCTATTCCTTATTTTACCTTCGCTTTGCATGAAATCCAGGCAAACCTAATCATTTAGATAACAAGTGACAGCAAGGACTCGAAAACATTCCCACTAATGGCAGAAACACTGCTGATTAAAAAAACACATGGGGGCCGGCGCCGTGGCTCAATAGGCTAATCCTCCACCTTGTGGTGCCGGCACAACGGGTTCTAGTCCCGGTCGGGGCGCCGGATTCTGTCCTGGTTGCCCCTCTTCCAGGCCAGCTCTCTGCTGTGGCCAGGGAGTGCAGTGGAGGATGGCCCAAGTGCTTGGGCCCTGCACCCCATGGGAGACCAGGATAAGTACCTGGCTCCTGCCATCAGATCAGTGCGGTGCGCCGGCTACGGCGGCCATTGGAGGGTGAACCAACTGCAAAGGAAGACCTTTCTCTCTGTCTCTCTCTCTCACTGTCCACTCTGCCTGTCAAAAAAAAAACAAAAACAAAAACAAAAACAAAACAAAACAAAACAAAAAACCACATGGGGCCTAGTTCATGCGCTGTATTAAGTAACTGTGAATTCTCAACTTTTTTTAAATTGTTTTATTTGCATTTTTTATAAAGATTAATTTATTTATTTGAAGGCAGAGTTACAGAAAGGCAGAGGCAGAGATAGCGAGAGAGAGAGAGGTCTTCCATTCTCTGGTTCACTCCCCAATTGGCCACAACAGCTGGAGCTGCACCAATTCAAAGCCAGGAGCCAGGAGCTTCCTTTGCGTCTCTTGGGTGGGTGCAGGGACCCAAGCACTTGGCCATCTCCCACGGCTTTCCCAGGCCACAGCAGAGAGCTGGATCGGAAGTGGAGTAGCCGGGACTGGAACCGGCATCCATATGGGATGCCGGCGCTTCAGGTGGTGGCTTTACCCATTATGCCACAGTGCTGGCCCCTTGCATTTTCTTGATGGCTAGTGATCCCGAGTGTTTTTCATGTGTTTGTTGAACATTTGTATTTCTTCTTTTGAAAAATGTGTATTCATATCCTTTGTTCATTTATTTTAAAAATATTAATTTTTATTTATTTTAAAGGCAGAGGAGAGAGAGAGAGAAAGAGAGAGAGAGAGATTACACTTGCTGGTTCACTTCCCAAATGGCTTCAATGGCCAGGCCAGAACCAGGAACCCAGAACTCTCTCTGGGTCTCCCACGTGAGTAGAAGAGGCCCAAGCAGGTGGGCCATCCTCTGCTGGTTTCCCAGGCGCATTAGCAGGGAACTGGTTCAGAAGTGGAGCAGCCGGGACTTGCACTGGCGCCCATATGGGATGCAACAGAGGAGCCTCCCTAGTCTGCCGCACCACAGCACCGGACCCTCAGTTCTTCACTGAATTATTATTTTTTGTTGCTGTTGTATCATGTAGCAGTAGAAAGGATGAAATCCTGACATTTGCAGCAAAATGGATGGATGTGGAGACCATTATGATAATTTTGCTTAGTGAAACAAGCCAGATGCAGAGAGGTAAGTTACACACGTCTCTCTCTCTCTCTCTCTCTCTCTCTCTATATATATATATATATATATACTTGAATATATAGTTAATATGCATATGAGAGAGAATAAGAAAAGGAAAGTTGAAAGTTATTTTGCTGCTCTGTTTATTTTAGAAAGGAGGAAGCCATGCTGAAACCATGCATTTTAGGACAATTCCCTTTCGAATAGCTCATTGCTGAGATTAATTTTGGTGCTAGATAAGGACGTTGGGTTACCTGGAGATAACTCATGGGGACAGCGGCTGAAATTGGCAAGTGACAGAGACGTCACCCTGGGACTTGGGGGGCATGCACCTCTTTATCCCTTTCCTCTATAAACATTCTATTCACCCCGCTCAGTTTCTTGGCATAATTGGATGTCTGCCTTTAGAACCAAGGCTGCGGGAGGATTCTCCACAGAGACAGGTGTTGAGTCCTGTAAAAACCCCCTTAGACAGTACGTGGGTTTGAAAAGAAAGAGTTTGTCATCCATTGTTCTTGCTTATAAATTCCCAGCTGAGGAGGGCTTTTGTTCAGGAAAACAGAAGGGGAATAATAAATGCTAATTGGGATGATCAGCCTAGATCATGGTACCCACCAACGTCATGCGTGGGAGACAGTTTGTCATTAGTCCTAAGTACCCTGCGTGATAAGCTGCAGGCCGGGTGCCAGTTTGCTGAGAAAGACAGAGAAGCCACACACGTGTCCTGCTCTGGAATAGCAGCTCCAAGAGCCCCCTCCCCCCATCCCGGGAAGGCACGGAGCCCCGGGGTGGGGGTGGGACGGCGGCGTCCCGGTGTGTTCCTGCCCTCTCTCACTCTGGGTCCAGAGCTGCTTCCTGTATCTCTTTTCTTTTGATAAAAGTGCATTTCTAGCTGACGCCGCGGCTCACTAGGCTAATCCTCCGCCTTGCGGCAGCCGGCATACCTGGTTCTAGTCCCGGTCGGGGCGCCAGATTCTGTCCCGGTTGCTCCTCTTCCAGTCCAGCTCTCTGCTGTGGCCCGGGAGTGCAGTGGAGGATGGCCCAAGTGCTTGGGCCCTGCACCCCATGGGAGACCAGGAGAAGCACCTGGCTCCTGCCATCGGATCGGCGCGGTGCACTGGTTGCAGCGTGCCGGCCGTGGCGGCCATTGGAGGGTGAACTAATGGCAAAGGAAGACCTTTCTCTCTGTCTCTCTCTCTCTCACTGTCCACTCTGCCTGTCAAAAAAAAAAAAGTGCATTTCTTCTGAGACTAGGTAGCGCCCACTGGCAAATGTGTGCGTGATTCCAGCACGGGGAGAGGGGGGACTGAAGCGTGAGGTGGGGCCCTGATGAGCCAGGTGGATAGGGCGGGCAGGGTAGACGCCTGGGTTGTTCTGTGGGTCTTCAGACCCCTCCCCAACCCCCAGCAGAATCTGCATCCAGATCCGAGCTCCATTGGCGTCGCTGGCTGGGGGACTCTGGCAGGTGCATTCTTCTTTCTTGTTTTTAAAAATAATTATTTATTTCATTTATTTATTTATATTTTATTTATTTTGATTTGTTTCACTCCCCAACTGCTCACAGCGTCAAAGCTGGGACCAGGCTGCAGCCAGGAGCCAGCACCCCGAACCTGGTCTCTTCTGTGGGTGGCAGGAACCCCAGCACTTGGGCATCCCCTGCTGCCCCACAGTGCGCCTGATAGCAGGAAGCTGGTGTTGGGACAGAGTGGTTCCCCAGGCCAGGCATTCCTGCACGGGTTGCCAGGCGTCTCAGCTGCTGAGCCAAATGCCCACGCCTGGTTCACTCTTGGAACAGGAGCTTCATGCTGGCTCCTGCTGTCAGGGCTGCTGTGGGAATAAACTCCTTCCAGACCCCCCTGAGAGGGGCACACCTGAGCCCCGGATAAGGCGTGAGAGGGGCCTTTACCGTGTTCTCCCTGCCCCTGGCACTGCAGCGCGCAGGCTCACGCCTGCTCACGCCGAGCCTCTCGGGCCAGCCTGGTGTTGAGTTTAGCATTTTAAACGTGGGTCTGACATTGATTTTGAGTTACCTTTCGTCTTCAGTGAAAGTGCAGCTTGCAGTTATTTTTGATTTTTGCTTGTGGATAACTAGCGAATTGTTCCAGCACCACTTGGTGGAAAGAGTTCTCTTTCTTCACCGAATCACCTTCGTAAACAAATCAGTTGTCCCTTTATGTGTGGGGTCTAATTCTGAACTTAGCTTGTTCCATTGCTTTGTCTATTTGTATATCAATACCACACCGTCTTGGTTACTGAAGTTTTATGATAATTCTTGAAATCGGATGGTGTTAGCTCCCTAATTACGGTTTTCTTTTTCAAAGTTGTTTTGGTTGTTCTGTGTCCTTTGCATTTCTGTGTTAGTTTTGAATTGATCTGTCAGTTATTGCAAAAAAGACTTTCCAGGATTGTGTTGACTTGACAGGTCAACTCGGGGAGAACTGACATTTAAAAAATGTTAAATCTTCTGACCCGTGAAAGAAGTTTCTCTCTCTGGCTGGCACTGTGGCTCACTAGGCTAACCCTCCGCCTGCGGCACTGGCACACCGGGTTCTAGTCCCGGTCGGGGTGCTGGATTCTGTCCCGGTTGCTCCTCTTCCAGTCCAGCTCTCTGCTGTGGCCAGGGAGTGCAGTGGAGGATGGCCCAAGTGCTTGGGCCCTGCACCCTCATGGGAGACCAAGAGAAGCATCTGGCTCCTGGCTTCGGATCAGTGCAGCACGCCGGCCGTAGCGGCCATTTAGGGGGTGAACCAATGGAAAAGGAAGACCTTTCTCTCTGTCTCTCTCTCACTGCCTAACTCTGCCTGTCAAAAAAAACAGTTTCTCTCTCCATGTGTTCACCTTCTTTATTTTCTGTCAGGGCAATGTTTTATAGTTTCCAATGTGGAGATCATTCACTTCTTTTGTTTCGTGTACAACTCAGTAACTTATGGTTCATCGCTGATGTAGAAATTCAGATTTCTGTGCCTGTTTCTTGTTTCCTGAAACATTGCTACATTCACCTGTACATTCTAGTAGCTGTTCTAAGTTTCTTTTAAGATTAATTTTACTGGCTGGTGCCGTGGCTCACTAGGCTAATCCTCCGCCTTGCGGTGCCAGCACACCAGGTTCTAGTCCCGGTCGGGGCGCCGGATTCTGTCCCTGTTGCCCCTCTTCTAGGCCAGCTCTCTGCTGTGGCCAGGGAGTGCAGTGGAGGATGGCCCAAGTACTTGGGCCCTGCACCCCATGGGAGACCAGGAGAAGCACCTGGCTCCTGGCTTCGGATCAGCGCAGTGCGCCGGCCAGGGCGGCCATTGGAGGGTGAACCAATGGCAAAAGGAGGACCTTTCTCTCTGTCTCTCACTGTCCACTCTGCCTGTCAAAAAAAAAAAAAAGATTTCTTTTACTTATTTGAAAGAGTTACAGAGAGACATAGAGACAGAGAGAGAGGTCTTCTATCCGCTGGTTCACTCCCCAGATGGTTGCAACGGCTGGAGCTGCGCTGATATGAAGCCAGGAGCCAGGAGCTTCTGCTGGGTCTTCTATGTGGGTGCAGGGACCCAAAGGATTGGGGCATCTTCTACTGCTTCCCAGGCCAAGGCAGAGAGCTGGATCAGAAGAGGAGCAGCTGGGTCTCGAACCAGCACCCATATGGGATGCCAGCGCTTCAGGACAGGGTTTTAACCTGCTGCACCACAGCACTGGCCCCGTTTTGTGTTTTCATTAGTTTTTTTTTTTTATTTTTTTGTATTTTTTTTTTTGACAGGCAGAGTGGACTGTGAGAGAGAGAGAGAGAGAGAGAGAGAGAGAGAGAGAACGGTCTTCCTTCTTCCTTTGCCGTTGGTTCACCCCACAATGTCCACTGCGGCTGGTGTACCGCTGTGATCCGTAGCCAGGAGCCAGGTGCTTCTCCTGGTCTCCCATGGGGTGCAGGGCCCAAGCACTTGGGTCATCCTCCACTGCACTCCCTGGCCACAGCAGAGAGCTGGACTGGAAGAGGGGCAACCGGGACAGAATCCGGCACCCTGACTGGGACTGGAACCCAGTGTGCCAGCGCCGCAGGAGGTGGATTAGCCTATTGAGCAACAGTGCTGGCCTTCATTAGGTTTTTCTACATGAGTTTGTCACACATGGATAATGGTAGTTCTTCCTTTTCCTTTGCAATAGGGTTGAGTCTTACTTATTTCCCCCACTGCACTGGCTGACCCTCTGCTGCAATGTGGAATACGAGTGGTGGGAGTGGGCAGAGAAATGCATTTGATGTGTATTTTTATCAAGTAGGGGAATTTCTTCTGTTCCTACTTTGCTTTGAGTTTCTATTGGGAGGAGATATTGGGGTTTGTCAAACACATTGCCTGTGTCTATTTAAATGACCATGTGTTGCCTGTTAAAAAAAAATGTTAATACAAGAGGTCTTCAAAAACTCCATGGAAAAATATTAAAAATTATTTCAAATAAGAAAGATTTCAAAGCTTTATTCATGCCAAAATAAACTTATCTTTTGATTTCATTCTTTTATGAACTTTTAAAGTGCCCTTGTAGAGTAAATTGTGTTGGTTCTTGAATAGGTGAACACTCTTACATTCTTGGATAAATCTCATTTGGTCATAATGTATTGCCTTATATATCTACAGGTATATAATTGGATTTGAATTACCATTCAGACAAGTGTCTGTATGGTTGTTCATGAGGGATACTGGTTGATGATATTCTTTTCTTTTGCTATCCTTGTCTACTTTTAGTATCAGGCTGGTGGTGGTCTCAGAGACTGGGTTGGGAGGTAGTGTCTCCCTTTCGATTTTCCAGCAGTTGGTGTGGAATTGCCATATTTTTCTTCCTTAAATGTTTCATGGAATGTACTAGAAAAGCCATCTGGGCCTGATGTTTTCTTTGTGGAGAGGTTTAAAATTTAGGATATTTCAAAACATTAATAGAAAAATAAAATCAAGGGGTGGACATTTGGTCCAGGGCTTAAGATGCCCCTTGGGCTACTCTCATCCCACTGGAGTGCTTGGGTTCAAGTCTAGGCCCCGCTCCTGACTACAGATTCCTGCTAACGGGCACCCTGGGAGACAGCAGGTGATGGCTCCATTAGACGGGTCCTGGACACTCACGTAGGTGGAAGACTCCGAGTTTGTGGCTCCCGGGCTAGGCCTGGCCCAGCCCCAACCCCAGCTGCTGCAGGCCTCTGGAGCGTGAACCAGCAGATGGGAGCTCTGTGTGTCTGTCTGTCTCTCTTTGCCTGTTTTCTTCCCTTTCTCTCTCTGTCTCTCTGCCTCTTGAATAAACATCACAATACAAAAATGTAAACAAAATGGAATTAGAAGGTAAATTTTGTTGCAAATATTTTTGCAACCCATGCATGTGAGGTGGCTTTTGAAAAATTCATGAAAATGTGCATGATGAGAAAACCATGGTTGGCTTTCCAAATTATTTGCACCAATATAACCATTTTTTTAAATTCACTCCATGAACACTGTGAAGCACGGTTATGCAAATTCAACTCCTTAACGGACATGGGGCCCTTTTCAGGGCAGGGGGAGGCGTTCTTTCCTTCCGGCTGACTCATCCCTCTGTCTTCCATGGACCTGGGCGATGGTGGGCGGCCCCCGGCCTTGTCTTCCCAGCATGCACATCTTCACCTCACTTCCCCTCGCTTCTCTGTGACCCAGATCTCCAACGTCTTCATTTGGCTGCTTCGTCCAAGCTGTTTTAGTGCAAACCTCGTGGCCCAGGCCCTTCCCGCTCACTCCATAGTCTTGTGTGTGTGTGAGCCCGATCACCTTTCCTTGACTCTCTGGGGTTTTGCTGACAGATCGCATGCATTTCATGCCAAGTCTGACGTGGCTGCTGTCGGAGGAGCTGGGAGAACATTCCAGTGTCCTTATATTGAAATCCGGTAAAGCTGGAAATGGAGAATTTTGGTTCACCACAGGGCAAGAAGGAAATGGCAGGTGTCTGATGTCGTTCTCTGGTTCCAGGAGGGCTGCTGGCACGGGGAATGAGCCAGGAGCCTTTTCCTGATGTCTCTCTCCCGCCAGGCCTCAGGCCCGTTCTGCTTTTCTGGGTCAGTCTCTATTGATCCGTACGACGCCAGCAGGTGGTAGGACTACAGCGGTTGGTTATCTTGTCATCCGGAGGTTCTGACACTTTAATGGCCATCAGAATTGCGTGGAGGGCTTGTTAAATCCCTGAGATTTTAATTTATTTGGTCCTGGGTGAGACCTTACAAGGGACGGAGGGGAAGCCGACACAACGGTCACTCTCCTGAGACTCTACGCTGTCACACACCAGGCCGCCTATGGGATCATGTCTCAAATCAGGGAACCTGTGAGGCTTCCTGCCTGGTAGCCATGGTTACCAGGGACCGGAGCCCCGTCCCTTTTGTCATTAGTGTAAAGGAGGACATGTTAGGGTCTAAAAAAAAGCCCACCGCCCAAGGAACGACTCCAAGAGACTTTTTCTCTCATGCAACCAGCAAAGGGTTAAATTTATTGATCCAACATGTTGGGGCCCTCTGACAAGGACAGAGGAGCAGTGAGGAACTACAGCATAGGGTTTATAAAGGCAAAAACCGCAAAATCGGGAGGGGGGAGAGAATACACGGTTGCTAAGCTGTTGCTAAAATCTTACAATCAGCAATTATGATTTTAAGACATAGACAAATCACATCTTCATTATTAGCCCAGGTAACCCAGGTGCAACCTTTCTACTTTTAAGCTTGAGCAATCATGCTAGGGGGGTTTTGTGCGTTGCCAAGGGTGGTGTAGTGCACTGCTATTGTCCGACTATTTGAGATCATAGTTTCAGACCAGAGTCTCATGGTGGGGGGGGGGTGCTTTCCCAGAATGCAGTCTCAAGGGCTCCAAAATGGAGTCCCTACTGTCAAGGTGCTACTTTACTCTGTCTTATTTTCACAGCTGTACCAGGAAGGTTTAAACCTGTAAGCTTAAGCTTAACTTTTGACACCCATACATATACAATTTTAACTCTTCATTCCCCACTCCTTGTTGTGAGGATCTCTAATCTTAGAGATTATTCGTTTTTGTCTCTTTTAATGTGACATATTGTTGTCTTACAACCATGAGTTTAACATTTTTAACTTGTTCCCACATGAAGGTGATGAGTCTATTTAACACACAAGGTCCTATGGTTACAATTAGGAGTAGAACAATTAAGGGTCCTGTTAGGGCTGACAGTAGAGTAGTAAGCCATGGGGACTGGCAGAACCATGACTCAAACCATCCCTGTTGAGTTTTCCTTTTTCGTTGCCATTTTTCCAGTCGTTTTTTGAGTTTGGCCATGGAGTTTCTAACCACCTCGGTTCAGTCAGCATAAAAACAACATTTTTTCTTTAGGGCCACGCGTAACCCACCCCCATGAAAATGAGATTTAACCCCCGTCTGTTCTGTAATACTGAAATGCAGATACTGGGCTGCATCTGGGAGATTGTGGAAGATTTGTCAGGCAGAAGGGGCGGGCATCTCCACCTGGCAGGTTATCAGGTAGAAGGGGGCAGGGCAGGATGCAAAGGCCAGGCTGCCCGTGAAACATTGTCAGGATGACTGAGATGTAGATGCATATGCTGGACACATTAGGCCTTTATGTCACACACACATAAGCTCATAACTGACTTTCTGCCTAATATTTTTCCCTCAAGAGGTAATACCCAAAATTCTTCTTTGGGATTATGGATGGAGTTCCGTTTTCTGTAACTTCTTCAAAGCTGGCATGTGGGCGTCGAGGGGGATTTGGGTATTTCCTCTTGCTACCTGTCTTATGGTGTGCAACAGTGGCCTTGGAAAGACTGTGTTGCTCGGTCCAGAGGGCTGCTCAGGTCGTCCAGTGGAATGGGCTGGAAGTCTTGCCTGATGACCATTTGGAGTTTAACAGCTTTTAGTCTGTTAGAGACAAAACGAACAAGGGCATTAAAAACACACGGTGCAAAGAGAAGCATCAAGATTGCAGAAGTTAGTGGGCCAAGGAGAGGAAATAGCCAGGATTTCCATGACCAGATGTCAGGCCAGAAATCCCAGCCCTGCTTGGCCTGGTCCTGGAGCTGTTTGGCTTTTTCCAGGAAAAGTACAAATCTGGGTTTGTGCCTGTCTAGTCTGATTGACCCAGAGACAATTTTTTTTTTTTTTTTAGATATTTAGTAGCCAGTTTTGCTAGGAAGTTAAGCCAATGTACAAGACTAGAGTCTCAGGCTGGGAAAAGGACAGACTAATGAATTATTTACATTTAACCATTTATATTATGGATTATTGTGCACCCCCCCCTCAAGAGATAGCCCCTTTAAGTCCTCAGTGAGGACCTGTCCAAATCGGTGTAGGGCTATCTGAGTTAGCTGTTACTGAAAGCCCTGTTTTTAGGAACTGGCAGGGAGGGCTTTCTAAGCTTAATGTTATTGGATAGACTTTTAAGGCCTGGCTGGGTGTGTGAGGCCCAGACCTATCCATGGGGTGCTGGAAGAGAATTGAAAGAGATGCAAATCTCCTTTAAGGGAGGCACCCTGTTGACTTGCATTACATGGATGGACTAGGAGGAGAGCTGAATAGGAGGCTGATGGAAATAGGCAACTTGCATTTCACTGACCCTAGGCCATCCCCTCAATAGCAGTGGCTGGAGCTGGAAGCTGGGCAGAGGCTGGGCAGAGCCAAAGGCTTTTTAGCTCGGGGCCACAGGGTCAGCGGTTCTGAACCAGGAGTCCTTCGACACCCAGGGCAGTTCCATGTCCAGTGGCCGTGCTCTTGGCAGGGCTGACAGAAGGCATTTGCTGTCATGACAGCTGCTTGCCCAATGCCCTGTCTCCTTATATCAGCAACAGGTGCCATTTGGGGTGCACTGACCTTGCTGGGTCTCCTTGATGGCAATCACCATGTAAAGCAGCCATTGATTGGTCTGTTGCCTATCCTCTGCTGCTAGCTTGCTCCTCGTTTTCCTGGTCTCTAATAAAGTAGACCAAGGAGGCAGCCTCTATGATGTCAGTCAAGGGGGTGCTCAACCCAATCCTGATTTTTGGAGATTTTTTTAAATATCAGGGTGAGCTAGAAAAACTATGGTCATGGGCAAATTCTGACACTTAGTATTTTCCTGCGAGTTAAGACCGTGCCCATGAGGAGAACTATGACCCTTTAGGTAAGATCAACTGTGGTGACCTGCTTGCATACTTTTGAGGTCGTCAGTGTAACTTTTTACACCGAAAAATTGATCTAGTTGTCATATTATTTTATACTTTAACCTTTTTTGTTGTTGTTGTTGTTGTTTGGGGCCCTATACTGTGGCCAGGCATTATTACAGAAAAGGTCAGTCATCCCTTACATAAGGTCTGGGGATCAAACCGTACATCACAGTGGAGAGTCCTGCAGAACAGTAGTAACTTCCCTTCTGGAAGAGAAAAGAGGAGAAGTGAGGCAGCGAGCTGGGTCTCTAGCCTGACTTTTTGGGCTTTTAGATTTAACTGGCAGTTTAACCAGTGTTTACTGTGTAGCCTGACTTAGAGGAGAAATTGTGGCAGAGGTCTCTGCCATTCTTTGGCTTCCGGGTATTTACCGTGTAGCCTGTGGACACTAGAGCTTTCTTGTGTTTCTGGAACCCAGTTTTCTAGCATCTGCCACATAACCATAACTTAACAGAGACAGTAGAGTACACAATGGATTAACATGAATTTTATGTCTCTTGTTGTCGAATAAACCAGAAATAAAAAAACCTTGTATATAAGAGTTTACATAATTTAGGATTATTTAACAGAGTCAAAAAAAGAGCTTACAGGACCTAACTCTAGAAATGGCAGAGTAACCGAATAAGCAGACACTGTTAAAATAGACATTACAGTTTTTGCAAAAACAGATTTTAAGATTTATGATTTAGACCATTTTTAGATATTTACTAACATTAGTACACATTTTTATAAAAAAAAAAAAACCATTGTTATAACAGAAGATCAGACTTTAACTTTAGGTTAGTGTAATTTTGGCATTAGCACTCAACTCTGTAAACAATATTTTAAAATTGTAAACATTTTAAAACTTTTTATGACTTGTTTACACCTTTTGAAACTTTATACCCGTAGTTACTTTTACATAGCCTTGAATTGTCATGTATGGACAACCTATGAGAATACACGTTAACAAACTCAAACAGTTTTTTTTTTATCGAATTTGAGATGTTAAAAGTATATATAATATATTTTCCCAAGTTTTACTTAGCACTGATGCCTAGATGACTTAAGACACTGAGTTATTAATGAATACCACATCATTATCTGAAATAAAAGTTAAAATTACATTTTTATGTTTTTAAGTAACATGAGGATAACACCTCCTGAACAGCAAACACTAGTGCATGTTTACAACTTTGAAAAGATCTTCCTCATTAAGAGAAACAAGTTTAAAGCATATCAAAGACATGTAAAACTGAGCAAGCAAGCCACTGAGCAAACCGAAGGGTGTTTGCATTACCTCAATTTTCTGAACCAATCTGCATTGGCTTACTTTAGTTAACAACATAAAGGCTTGTATACACAGAATTTACTCTTATTTTTATAAGACCACTTTAGCTGGAAAGCAAAAACATAAATACGGTATAGGTCTGACACCATTTATAACATTTTAATATATTTTATATAATTTGAATTGACCCAAGCAGCTGTTACTTTAACAAATTTAAAGTCTCATTCTTTGAGAGTTCCAGGGATCCGGCTGGAAGCCCAAAGTTGGAAGACTCGGTTTAGAATTTAAGCTGTCAGAGAGTCAAACCATTTAGCCAAAATTAGTACATTTCTGATCAGTTGGGTAATCACTCAGACATTAAAAACAGATAAACAATGTAAACAACTTTGCATTGTAGTTTTCCCAATTAAGACTCTAATGGCAATAGAAAAACATGAAACCTTCAAGACAGGTGAATGCTCTCAGATGAATAACCCATTGTTTAGGTTTTTATTAGCTGCAAAGAGAAAAACCCATCAGGTTGGTAAGGGTTAATGGCTTAAGGTTCTGGCTCCCTTAGGTAAGACCAGCAGTAGTATTGAATTGGAAATTCCTCCAGGAGAGGAGAGAAAAAGCAACCCTGGGGTGGGGGCTCTGCCTAGAGATATTTGGCTATGCCTGCCTGGGTGCGGCAGGCCACATGAACTAGAATACAGTGCAGAGAAAGGCTGTGGTCCCCCATTTACAGGGAAGACTGCACACACCGTGGCCTGGCACGACTAACCGTGGGGTTGGGTAAGTGTGCCGTTTTACTAAGAGTGTTGGGAACCTCCTATAATTTAACCAAAGCCAGATCAATTAGGACTACTGCAGACACTCAGTCAATTACAACAGATAGTTAACTTTAGCTTTTTTCCAGATTTAGTCCTCAGGCAATCAAAGCTTAGCAACAGTAATAGTTCACAAAAAAACTTTAAGACGCACCAGAGCTAGCATAAGCTGCAAAGATGGAAAACTTTCTACCAGGTTGGAAAGGGTTAACAGGTAACAGGTAACAGCTTTTTCTTGGGTGGAGAGACCTGTGGAATTTCCCTCTCCCTTTCTCCTGGCCAGTTGTATAGGAATGGAAGTGAGGAGAGCAAAAGAGTGGGGGAAGGAGCTCCCCCCCAGGAGGAGGAAGGCAGAAAGCAATGAAGCTCCTCATGTCTGGGGGCTGAGTAGGGTTTGAAATCTCCTATCGCTCAAGGTTACCCACTACCTAGTTGTCTGAGTTTACCTGGAGGGCCAATATTAGCCTCGACCGAAGCTAAGCCCTGCTCGCGTAGCAGTAGGCAGCGTGACCAGGCGTCCCTCCGAGAGAGAGACCTGATCCTCGGGTCGCAGTCCGGCCGCCGGGAAGCCAAAGCGAGCTCAGGGGGTCTCCAGGCTCTCAGCCAACTGCCCTTCCTAATTTCCCTCCCGTTCCTTACAATCCCTCTGGAGTTTCAGCCGTAGCTAAGCCGTGGCCGGGGGGACTCCGCGTTCTCGGAGAGCTGTGGGGTGCCGGACATTCAACGGTCACTTCCACAGATCCGGTCCCGCTTGAGGGAAGGAATACTGACCTTTGATGTCTTCTTAAAATCCCCGTCTGGGTGCCCATGACTGCCAGGCTGGAGAACGGCCTCTTTCACTCAGCTAATGAGTGGTAAATGGAATGAGCCCTCTGGGGGCCAATCCACTCCGAGAGCAGGTCATTTAGAGACACAGAAAGACTGCCACTTTACCTTTTTGACTGACAAAGAAAGGTTATGTGCCTAGTGGCTTACCTCTGACCAATGATTCAAAGTTAGAGACAAAGGTGTAGACACAGTCTGGCCCATGTTAGCAGACAACACAATGTACACAAACAGACAAACAGCGTAGAGAAGCAGAATACAACAACCACACAAATGTCTACCAAACGGGAGCCATCACGGCGTCCCAAAAATGCTTAACAAATACAAAAGACTAACGAGCTCGATCAAATACCAAAGTTTCGGCAGTACAAACAAAATGTGAGTCTCTGCAGTCTATTTCCCTACTGCAGGCAACCCACCAAACAGGAAACACTGGGCGTCCCCAGTTCTCCCTTTCTCCCGGGGCGTCCCCCGGGATGTGGTCTGTGGCTCTGGAGCACGTCTGCCCGCCACAGTCGGGTGGAGCTCTCGCTCGAGCCCGACAACCACGCTGCCGATTACAAACAAATAACAAACCTCACCAAACATAAATCAAAGTGTACACGTTCAATCAAAATAATAGGCACCTTACTCACCCCGAGAGATATCCGTTGGAGGCGTCCACAGGCAGCAGTCAGATCTCGGTGGAACCTCCAAATGTTAGGGTCTAAAAAAAAGCCCACCGCCCAAGGAACGACTACAAGAGACTTTTTCTCTCATGCAACCAGCAAAGGGTTAAATTTATTGATCCAACATGTTGGGGCCCTCTGACAAGGACAGAGGAGCAGTGAGGAACTACAGCATAGGGTTTATAAAGGCAAAAACCGCAAAATCGGGAGGGGGGAGAGAATACACGGTTGCTAAGCTGTTGCTAAAATCTTACAATCAGCAATTATGATTTTAAGACATAGACAAATCACATCTTCATTATTAGCCCAGGTAACCCAGGTGCAACCTTTCTACTTTTAAGCTTGAGCAATCATGCTAGGGGGGTTTTGTGCGTTGCCAAGGGTGGTGTAGTGCACTGCTATTGTCCGACTATTTGAGATCATAGTTTCAGACCAGAGTCTCATGGTGGGGGGGGGGTGCTTTCCCAGAATGCAGTCTCAAGGGCTCCAAAATGGAGTCCCTACTGTCAAGGTGCTACTTTACTCTGTCTTATTTTCACAGCTGTACCAGGAAGGTTTAAACCTGTAAGCTTAAGCTTAACTTTTGACACCCATACATATACAATTTTAACTCTTCAGACAGTCTTGTGTTGTGGAGCAAGCCGTGCACGGGGTGGAGCGGCCTCCTGTAGACATCCAGGGAGTCTGGGCAGGAGGCTGAGTGGCAGGGATTGTGTCCTGAGACAGTGAATCAAACACACAGCTCCAAGCTCGCAGGCCTGGTGTGTATTTGTTCCCGCAGGCCTCTTGGTTGGTATAAGGAGATGCCATGGCTCACATGCACATCAGTGTTTGCAGACACAGACGAGGGTGAGCCCATTCCTCGGGGATAGGACGGGCAGGTGTGGGCGGCCCCAGCACGTTTGCCTGGGTGGGAGGCAGGGGCACAGAGCCTCTGTGTCCCCCACAGTTCTCACCCAGGAGGACCACACACTGGCCCTGATCCCAGCTGCACCTGCACCTGCGCCTGAATGCTATTTGGTCTTCTCCCTTAGCGGTGCAGACACGGCCTGTTCTGGCTTCGATACTTGGCCACCAATATAGATGGCCGGCGCCGCGGCTCACTAGGCTAATCCTCCACCTTGCGGCGCCGGCACACCGGGTTCTAGTCCCGGTCGGGGCACCGGATTCTGTCCCAGTTGCTCCTCTTCCAGGCCAGCTCTCTGCTGTGGCCAGGGAGTGCAGTGGAGGATGGCCCAAGTGCTTGGGCCCTGCACCCCATGGGAGACCAGGATGAGTATTTGGCTCCTGCCATCGGATCAGCGCGGTGCGCCAGCCGCGGTGGCCATTGGAGGGTGAACCAACAGCAAAGGAAGACCTTTCTCTCTCTCTCTCTCTCTCTCTCACTGTCCACTCTGCCTGTCAAAAAAAAAAAAAAAAAGACACTAGACCTTTGGTTTTGGGAAAGAACCTGTTCTATACACACTTACAAGAAAATCCGTTTTACCTTGACAACCAAAGTCACCCTGGGCCACTGTCCAGACTACGCTCCGTCCTTTTATTTCTTCAGTTCTGTCCTGGTTCACTCAGGGAGCACTTAGGAAATGTGGGCGCTGTGTTGGGGAATCAGTAAGACAGGCGCAGGACTCCAGGTGGCTCAGGTGGGCACAGTCACTCCATAGACCTAGATGGGCACACAACTGCAGCGTAAAAGGAAAGAACTTTGAGGGGCCAGCGCTGTGGTGCAGGAGCTTAAGCCCCTGCTTGCTATGTTGGAATCCCGTATCAGAGTGTCTGTCGAGTCCTGGCTGCTCCATTTCCAATCCAGCTCCCTGCTAATGTGCTGGAAGAGCAGCAGGGGATGGTCCTAGTGTTGGGCCCCTGCACCCACGGGGGAGGCCCGGAAGGAGCTCCTGGCTCCTGGCCTTGGCCTGGCCCCGCCTTGGCCATTGTGGCCATTTGGGGAGTGAATCAGCAGATGGAAGATCTCTCTATAACTCTGCCTTACAAATAAATAAACAAAATCTTTTCTTTTAAGAAATAGAATTTCTGGATCCTGGCTTTGCTTAGCCCAGACCTTGCAGTTGCAACAGCAACATTTGGGGAGTCAGCCAGCAGATGGGAGGGTCTCTCTCTCTCTCTCTTTCTTTTTCTGCCTCTCCCTTTTTCTTTCAAATAAGTAATTAAATAGACCTTTTCTTAAGAAAACAGCTTTGATAGAAATAGGCAGGCTGCTCTAGACTTGTGGAGACAATTCTAGTTCAAGCAAGAAGGGCTGGAGGAGACTGTCCCTTCGACAGTTTTGGAAGCACGAACCGGACTAGCCGGTCCTCAATGGAGACAGGGTCTTCCAGGAAGAGGGAAAAGCATGAACAGAGGCACAGAGGCAAGAAATAGCAGCCACTGTGTGTGTGTATGTGTGTGTGTGTGTGTGTGTATTTGCATGCATGCTTGGGTTTCATATGTGTGTGTTCATATGTGACTGCATGTATGTGTGAGTGCCTGAGTTTTGACTGTGTGTGTATGCATGGGCATGCTTGTGTGTCTGTGCATGTGTGTTTATGTGTAGCTGTGCGTATGTGACTGGACAAGTATCTCTGTGTGTCTGCATGTGCGTACATTTTGTGTATGCGTGAGTGTGTGCACACAATTTGTACGTGTGAGTGTGTGGATGCTTGGCTGTGGTTGTGCACGCATGTCTGCATGTATGTGTGTGTGTGTGTGTGTGTGTGAGTGTGAAGGTATGCATGCCTCCACAGTGGAATTCACAGAGGAAGGGCAAGGAAAATGAGCAGTTCTGATGACTTGAAGGTCAAGTGCTGGGAATGGCAGGAAGACAGAGGTGGGACCCTGTCAAGGAGGACCCCAGATGTGCTGGAGCCTGGCTCTGGTTGTTTTTTTCCAGGGAGTCCCTTGATGATCCTCAGCTGGGGAGGCGCATGATGGAAACAGGTCAGCACAGGCAGCTTTGCAAGCGTTTGGAACCGGTTCCAGGTTGAGTGCCCCGGAGGCAGGGCCTGGGGCGGGTTCAGGGATGCGTGGTTTAGAGAGGGCCTCTCTCAGGAGGGGAAGGCAGGGCAGAGCTGGGGGAGTTGCTTGGCAGGCTATGGTCTCAGCCAGAGCTGTCTTCAGCTTCCTGCTTCATGAGAGGGGACCTGGTGATCCTGGTGATGTAGGCTGGGCGATGGCGAGCCCAAGGCCATCGTTCCAGAGAGGGATGATCTGGGAGAGGGGGAAGGGTGCCCTGGCTGGACAGAGGGGCATCCACGGTGCCCTGTGGAGCCCAGAGAACCTTGGCGATTTCCTGAGCAGTTCCAGACTTTCGAGTTGCTTTAGTTCAGTGATGGTTGTTTTAACTGAAAAAAAGTACTTTCTTCATTTAACGTTTTGTTTATTTATATGTTTAATTTATTTCAAAGGCAGAGAGAGAGGGATCTTCCATCTGCTAGTCTATTTCCCAAAGGCCCACCATAGCTGGGGCTGGGGATGGGCTGTGTCAAAGCCAGGAGTCCGGAACTCAATGCGGGTCTCCCACAGGGTCCTGCAGGGACCTCCAGTCCTCACTCGCTGCCCCCCAGAACAGGCGTCCGCAGGAAGCTGGAACGCAGGCAAAGGCAGGACTGGAACGGAAGCGCTCCAACGCACGAAGCAGGTGTCCCAAGCCATCCGAAGGATCCTCGTTTGCATCCTCTGAGAACTGGTGCCCCCTACCCCGATGATTCTTTTCAGATTACTCAATTCCTAGATTACAATTCTTAGATTTTTTATGCAAAAAAAAATCACTTCTGTTACATTCCAGATAAGAAACAGGCTTCCTTTGCACCAAAGCTGAAAAGGCATTTTCAAGATGGGTAAGGTGGGCCGGCACCGCGGCTCACTAGGCTAATCCTCCGCCTGCGGCGCCGGCACACCGGGTTCTAGTCCCGGTTGGGGCTCCAGTTCTGTCTCAGTTGCCCCTCTTCCAGGCCAGCTCTCTGCTGTGGCCCGGGAGTGCAGTGGAGGATGGGCCAAGTCCTGGGCCCTGCACCCCATGGGAGACCAGGAGAAGCACCTGGCTCCTGGCTTCTGCGCCGCCTGTAGTGGCCACTTGGGGGGGTGAACCAACAGAAGGAAGACCTTTCTCTCTGTCTCTCACTGTCTAACTCTGCCTGTTAAAAAAAAGATGGGTAAGGTGAGCATTGACTTGATAAAATCCACAGCTAACAATATACTGCTGCTGACGTGGGGCTGTGGCACATGGTTCTCCCGTCGGTGACACACGGGAGGTGAGCATGGTGGGAGGGAGCTGATCCTTTAACCAGACACTGGGAGCTGTTTATTCCGACCCCTGTTAAAGTGAAGGAACACTGTCCTCAAAACTCTTGTCGGAAGAGAGAGTGAATGCAAAGCCAAAGATGGGTTGGACTGATGACGCAGAACAAGGGCGTCGGTGGATAGATAATTACGTAGAGAAGACCTCAGAGGCTGGGCGGTTATTGCTAACTGGAGTAGGCAGGCTGCTTTGCTAAAATTAGACGCAGCAAAGACAAGCCTGGAAGTTGAGGCTGAGGTCTGGCTGTGAAGAGAGCTCGGGGTGGGGGGCCAGGACAGAGCAGTTGCCACACCATATTCTGCTGCAAATATCCTCAGGAGTGGGTCTCTGAGCCCGGAAGCCTGGTAGCCAATCACTAGTGGCCAATCCATCCCAAAGTGCACCTGCCTGGAGACCCTGACTTATGGCCAGCAGAGCCTGAATGAGCCTCAGCCCTGACTCCCGTGAGAGACAGGCCCGGGTGTTCAGGCACCTGCGAGATGTGACATGGCCTCCTGTGCTGTCCTGGACCACGCGGCGGCACGGAGACCGAGAGCCACAGGGGCTGAAGTACCAGGGCAGGGCTGTCCACAGGGATGTGGTCTTCATTTAGGGTCTTTCCGGCTCTCATCCTGGGCTGTGCTCCACGTTGACACACACGTGGAGAAGCAGTTTGGTCGGTAAGTGGAGCACGAGGGTTCCCAGTGAAGGTGAGCACCAGGAAAATCTCTCTAAAGACCACGTAGCTCTGTCAAAAATGCCGGGGAAGGTTCAAATTTAACCAGCCAGAAAATAGCAGGCTTCGAATCAGCTGCTGCTTCCCCGAATCTGTAGAAGCAACCACCCTGAAAAGGCTTCTGCTCAGTCATGGGTTCCTCCACGGGAACTGCCCTCCCGGGTTGCACTGAGAATAGCTGGCCGTGCACTTCCGCCCTCGGAGCAGCTGGGAGGAGAGGGGGTGTTCTTGCCTTGTGCGGCCTCGCAGCCCAACAACTGTGTCACCAGCTCGGCTGTGTGCACAAGGCCTGGGGCGCTCGGGTCGGAAGTCCCCGCCGAGTCACTCATGCTCCTCTCTGGAAAAGGGGCAGGAAACAGACCGGGGTTGGGGGAGGGAGGAACAGGGCCTCTCCAGGACACCACTGGCCCTTTGTCTACACCCACAGAATGCACGACACCACGTGTGGAGCCTTGGGTCCCGCACGGAACCCGGGTGATGATGAGGGATGGGCGCTCATCCTTTGCAGCAGATGGGCCACGCTGCTGGGGGACATTGCTGGAAGGGGAGGCTCTGTATATGTCAGGGGACCCCTGAGGACACACGGGGCATCTGTAGCTTTTACCCAATTTTGCTGTGAACCTGAAACTGCTCTGAGAAACGTAGTTGTAAACTATGTAGGCAGTGCATTGTGTGCCTGGGCACACGGGCTGGTGAGGAAGAGAAGACGGGCCTTGGCCGAGGCCCAGGGAGATTGGCTTCTGGCAGACGTACTGCCCCTTGCTGTGTGGACTCAGCAGTCCAGGTGTTTGGGTTCTACACCTCCTGGAGGAAACACAGGGCTGGAGTCCTGCAGGCCTCTGGCCACACCACTTCCACCGTAACCTTGTTTTTGTTATTTGTGCAAAAATACTCTAGGCAGTCGGCTCCTGACAGGTGACAGTCTGCCTCAATGATTTATTTTATTTTTTAGTATTTATTTGAAAGGTAGAGTCATAGAGAAGCAAAGTCAGGGAAAGAGAGAGAGAGAGAGAGAGAGAGAGAGAGAGAGAGAGGTCTTTCATCCACTGGTTCACTCCTCAAATGACTGCAACAGCCAGAGCCCCTGAGTCGATCTGAAGCCAAGAGCCAGGAGCTTCTTCTGGGTCTCCCATGTGGGTGCAGAGGCCCCAGGCCATCTTCCACTGCTTTCCCAGGCCATAGCAGAGAGCTGGGTAGGAAGTGGAGCAGCCGGGACTTGAACCAGCACCCATAATGGATGCTGGCACTGCAGGTAGAGGCTTAGCCCACTGCACCACAGTGCCGGCCCCTACTCAATGATTTCTGGACTTGATGATGATGATGATGTCACACAGCCAGAGGTAAACCAGCTCACAGCTGAGAAGGGCCTGGCCCAGGGCTTTGCTGACTCAGGCCCACGCCCCCATCGCTCTCTGCTTAGCACAGACATCTGCATCCAGGTCTTCCCATGGCTTCTCTGCATGTTCTCGGCCCATTTCTTCTGCCCGACCCCACCCTCCTCCTGCCCGGTGGCCTTTGTCTTGCCTGAGGAGGATACTGTGGCTTTTCCCAGACTCTGCCGTTCCTGGGTGGGCCGGGAGAGACCCCCTGTGAGCCCAGCATTCTGCCTCCTGGAAAGACATGAAGGGGATGTGCCAGGAATAAACGGAGATTTTAAATGGCAGCATACATGCAAGTAGCAGATTTCAAACAAGAGTATTTTGTGTAGGGGGCCAGTGCTGTGGCACAGCGGTGTCGCTCCCCCTCTTCGTGGAGGAGCAACACTGAACCCTGCGCTGTTCTTTCGTCTGCTCGGCCCTCCCCGGGTTTGCTGCTGGTTCTTCCCGGGTTGGCTACTATCCCTTCCACCTCCGTGGAAGGGCAGTTCCCCCTGGCCGCATTCCCCACTTCCGCAGGGGAGCGGCACACTGCCGGCCGGTTCTCTCGGGGGCTGCACGGGTTCCCTTAGATGTTCCCCATAGATGTTCCCGGTGCATGCCGTCTCTCTCCTCCTTTATAGTCCTCCTCTGCCAATCCCAACTCGGCTGCCCACACGCCGAGTACGCTGCTCTCCAATCAGGAGCAAGTCCTACAGTTAATTGGTTGAACTGGAGGCAGCTGTGCGGAAGCTGTTTACTTCTCTCCCAGCGCCACATTGTAGGAGAGCAGATGCATAGAATAAGTCTTAATTCCAGTAACAGTCTAGTCCGAGCTGCTCCCCACAGAGGAGAGCAGATGCATAGAATAAGTCTTAATTCCAGTAACTTAGTCTAGTCCAAGCTGCTCCCCACACAGCGGGTTAACGCCCTGGCCTGCAGTGCCAGCATCCCATATGGGCGCCAGTTCGATACTCGGCTGCTCCACTTCCGATCCAGCTCTCTGCTATGGCCTTGAAAGCAGTAGAAGATGGCCCAAGTCCTTGGGCCCCTGTATCTGCATGCTTGACCTGGAAGAAGCTCCTGGCTCCAGGCTTTGGATCGGCTCAGCTCTAGCCATTGTGGCCAATTGTAACTCTGACTTTCAAATCAATAAACAAATCTTTAAAGTTAAGTGTAGGCTGGCGCCGCGGCTCAATAGGCTAATCCTCCACCTTGCAACGCCAGCACACTGGGTTCTAGTCCCAGTTGGGGTGCCGCATTCTGTCCCAGTTGCCCCTCTTCCAGGACAGCTCTCTGCTGTGGCCAGGGAGTGCAGTGGAGGATGGCCCAAGTGCTTGGGCCCTGCACCCCATGGGAGACAAGGAGAAGCACCTGGCTCCTGGCTTCCAATAGGAACGGTGCGCCAGCCGCGGCAGCCATTGGAGGGTGAACCAACAGTAAAGGAAGACCTTTCTCTCTGTCTCTCTCTCTCACTGTCCACTCTGCCTGTCAAAAATAAAAAAATAAAAAAATAAAAATAAAAAAATAAAGTTAAGTGTAACTGATTGTCCTCTATTTTCCTTCACTCCATCTCGCAGCTCCTCTGCCCAGGAGCCTTGTAGTGCCCTGGCCAGCGCGGGGCAGCGGCGTGAGAGTCAGCACCAGTCCTCCAGGGACCCGCTGTGAGAGGTCCTTGGGAAGTCAGCATCCCCTCTGGCCTCAGTCCTCTCCTCCAGGAAATAGACGCGATTTCTAGGATCTGTGGCCGGCACCTTTCTCGGAGAGGCAGGGTTTGGACCCTGGTTTTAGGTCCCTTGCCCTTCCCTTTCGTGGGTACGTGGGCAGTTCGTAAGACCCCCAGCAGCTCAGTGAGTCTAGGATCCACATGTATTGATGTCTAGGTCAACATTTGTGTGGCCGAAAGAAATCCCGCTCCTCTGGGCCAAGACAGCACGCAGCCTGGGCAGGACAATAAAGGGGCAGAGGACGGTGACGTGCCACCCGTTCCTTCCTCCACAGGCTCACTGCACAGCCCAAAGACCTTGCTCTGGGAAAACAGGACACCAAAGCGCAGGTCCCTGACCGGCCTCCGTGTGAGTGGCAGGGGGCATGGCCATGCCCCGAGCACACAGGGTGACCTGCATTGGGCCTCCAGGCCGTGAGGATCCGTATGACACAGCAGAAGCCGGCTCTGTGCCTCTTGCACAGACAAGAGGAGACCGTGTCCCTGTGTGCTAGAGCCGGCGACCCCGGGGATGAACTTGGGCTTTCCATGGAGTTGACTGGGAAGACATGGCTGCGCTTCTGAGGTTTCACAGAGGCGCCCAGGCTGGGCGTGGCGGGGGGTGGGGGAGGCGTGGGTTCCACACCGGGGCAGGGGCCCCGGCCCCCCTCCCAGAAGCCTCAGACAGCACCGCCCTCCTGCTCTGCTGTTTCTCCCAGAGCAGGTGTTCCCTGCAGGGGGAAACCCCACCTGGGGGTGGGGGTGGGGGCTGCGACCCCCAAACTGTGGACTCTGGCTCTGAGCTCTGTTCCCTTGGCCTGGAGCTGTGTCGTGAAGGGATCCCTGAGCAGAACAGACGCTCTGTGGTCCCAAGTCTCTGGCTCACCCTAGGGAGTCCACAGGGGTGTTCACAGTGGAAGGGGGAGCCACTCGTTCCCCAAAGCCCTGTTTCACCGGTGCACATGGCCCATTTGTAGCTTCGTGCCGTGGCCGTGGCCGTGGTCGTGGCCGTGGCTGTGCTGTGGCTTGGGTGTCTTCAGGTTTCATGTGTTGAAAGGAAACTCCCACAGGGGGGCATTAAACAGTGGAAGCTTCATCCAGCTGGGGTTCAGAGGTGGGGCCTGTCGGGGGAGGGCACAGAAGGAGACAAGGTCATCTGAGGTCATCTGAGATGGAGTCCTGGTGTCTCTGTGAGAAGAGGGAGAGCCACACAGGCAGACACACCCACTCCGCTTCCTGCCATCGGCCGTCTGCCTCAGCTTCCGGCTGCCCGTGAGAACGCCATCAGCACATGAGGCCCCTTAACCCTGCCTCTAGACCCTGAGCCCCAGTAAACCTCCTTTCCCTGCAAAGTAGCCTTCCTTGGGTGTTCTGCTGCAGTATTGAAAAGCTGCAGTTGTCTAAGAAATCCTCGGTTCACTCCAAGTCGCAGAGATTTGGAATGGGCACGCGGGTCCCGGAGCTGTTCTGAGTGAATCACTGAGCAGGATGCCAGGGACAAACTGTAGTTTCTACTCTGCATTTGGTCGTTCCATTGCGCCAGCACTGTCTGGTGGGTACAGTGTCCTTTCTTTACCGAGTTGCCTGTGCACCTTGTCTGTTTGTGTGGGTCTAATTCGGGACTCTCTGTTCCTGTGTTGTTGCCTCGTATGTCTAACTGTACAGCCAAACCACAGATTGCGTTGCTTACTGTTGGAGAGTTTTGCAATAATTCTTGAAATCAAGTATTGCTACCCTCCAGCTGAAGCTGGGGAGAGCTCCGGGCCGCGAGGGGCTAAGCATCACTGGTCCAGTCCCTGGTGGTCTTCCAAAACAGAACCGCGAGCTCCATTTTACATTTAAGGCAACAGGAGCCCATGAGAGAGGAGGGCTTGGTGCCTGGAGCTGGCACGTAATGTAGAAGCCTTTTCCTTTTCTATCAGAACCTTAGCAAGATGTACTTTCAAAATCCAACAATGATGGTAATAATAAGACTACCTCCCCACCTCGCCAGCTCTGGGGCTCGGAGTTCTCCATGTAAGCCTGCGTGGATTTCTGTGACGCGTTTGTGGGACTGGTATTTTGGACGTGTTGCAGGTGGGGCACCAGCCCACCTTGCGCAGCTACCAGGCGGCGGGGCCAAGGTACAAACCCACGCTGACTCACGGCGAAGCCTGGGCTTTCTCCATACCAGCAGTTTTCAAAGACTCGGCCTCCAGTGGTTCTGATGCAGACAAATGCTTGAGAACTACACTGGAAGCGGCCCACGAGCTGCCTCTGCCCACAGGGGAGCTGCTCTGGGCTTCAGTCCCATAGGGATAAGACAGTCGTGTGGGCTGACCCTGCCTGAGCGCCAGTGTGCATCGGACGTTCCCACTCTTGGTCACACAGGGCGAGGGCTGGTGAACGAAGGGGCGGTATCGCTTGCAGGTCAGGTGCACGGACTTGGCAGGGACCTGGTCAGGCCCCTGCACAAGTGGATTTTCCTCCCGGAAACTTATTTTTCTTCTCTGAACGGACATAACACTCATGCCTAATTCTCAATGGGGCTTTCAGGTTGAATGAACTAAGTCAGGCCAGGTCCCCATCGTGGGATCAAGCCCATAGAAACAGAGACCTGTCATGGGTTCTAGACCATAGAAACAGACACTCCCTCACTTCTGGTTTTGATCATTATTATTTAAATTCATTTGGACTTACTTCTGGACCTGACTAGGTCAGAGTTCTTCCAAAAAACTCTCAGTGAGGTTGTGCCTCTCTCTGCCTGGTAGAGTTGCCAGATGAAATACAGATGCCCGGTTACATTTAAATGCCAGAGAAGTAGTTCTGTTTTGGTGTAAATATGTCTCTTGCCATGTTTGGGACATACATATACTACAAGTTCACCTTTGTTGGTATTTGAAATTCGAGTATAACTGGACTCTGCAATTTTATTTGGTGAATCTGGCAACTTTACTGCCAGGGCCACAAGTGAAACCGATCTGCTCATTGATGTTTCTGAAATTAATAAGCTGTGTGGGTTTTCAAACTTTGTATTCAGTGAGAGAAATGCTTAGGAGAACGAGAGTTCCATCTAAAGGGGAAAGAAAAGTCTAGACATTG
This sequence comes from Oryctolagus cuniculus, assembly GCF_051225735.1. Lineage (NCBI taxonomy): Eukaryota > Metazoa > Chordata > Mammalia > Lagomorpha > Leporidae > Oryctolagus > Oryctolagus cuniculus. The sequence continues at coordinate 7,110,423 of NC_142870.1, read as the reverse complement.
AGTTGGGGCCGTAGGGAGCAGAGAGCAGGCCAGGGGCTGCGTGCAGCAAGCGTTTGGTTATGAGCAGCTACCAGCAGCTTAGGCAGCGAAGTTAAGGCAGAGAATGGGCAGCCCAAGGCGCAGAGGAATGAGGGCAACAATGGTCTGTGATGGCAAAAAAGGGCCGGGCTCACCTGGTTCCAGGCCTTTTATCCACTTCCAAAGGGGCGGGGTTACGTAGCCTGATTGGCGGATGGGCGTACAGGTGGGGTCAGGTAGGGGCATGAGATCACACTGGGGCGTGGTGAAGGCGTGGCCTGCCAGCTCACAGATCTGACCCATTTTATCCTATCTGCCTGCCTACATCTTTCTGACTCTTTTGGCAGAAGGCACTGGCTCCTGATGGTGGAGGCCCGGCTCCAGCTGCAGTCACAGGTCCTGTGTGTTGCCTTTGGGGGTGCAGGTTTCATGCTTCTATGCACCCCATAAAGATTCAGCAAGGCCAGGCTGCACATTGACAATATCCAGTCAGATATAAGGAAAATGAGAGAGAGAGAGAGAGAGAGAGAGAGAGAGAAATATAGAGAGAGAAAGGGGGAGAGAGAAATAGAGAGAGATAGAGACAGAGATACAGAGATAGAGATAGAGATAGAGGAGGGAGGGAGGGAGAGGGGGAGAGAGAAATATATAGAGAGAAATAGACAGAGAGAGATAGAGACAGAGATAGAGATAGAGGAGGGAGGGAGGGAGAGAGACAGAGAGACAGAGAGACAGAGAGATAGATCAAAGGATCTGTTAAAATGACTGCAGTTTGACCCACTCCAGTTGAGAAACAAAAGCAGAAAAACAGGCTGCTTTGTTCTGGGAGACAAGGCAACAACACAAAACACAACAAGAAACAAACAAAAATACCACTAACACCACAAACTCCCCTTTATCCGGATGTGTGTTTGTTTAGCCCTCTGGAATGCCTTAATGTGGGGCTGGATGCAAGGTTTTATAAACCTGTAATTACAAGCCACTTGAATTGCAATGACGATGAAACTGCAGGGTACTTGCGAATTAAATGGCGTCAACTGGTGGAGCGGAGCAGTACACACTACTCCGCTAAGTGACCTTCTGTTAAAATCCCCAGCTACAGGTAAGCTCCGGGCCCAGCAACGGCAGAGCTTAAACGCTGAAGGGCTGTCAATTATCGGTGGCAGAAGTCAGCGCTTCTGACAGCAGTAAACTGGGCGACTGGGTGCGGAGAACTTGGAAAGTATTTGATCTGTGTGGGTGGAAATGTTCAGAGCAAAAATAGTCGTGGCAAATTCTCTTCCAGAGTGCTGGGACCATCGGGGGAGAGAGCTCTTGCCAGCTCCCTGCCTCTCTGGGTGCCGGCGCTCCATCCCCTCTCTTCCCACCTCCATGCTGTCTCCCACAGCCCTGGGTGCCGCTCAGTTGATGGAATGGGAAGAAAGAAAGCAGGCTGCAGAGTTACAGGGCCTCTGAGCAGAAGCCATTAAAGGCTGAGATCAAAATTCACAAGGGAGAGCTTTTGTTTCCTTCTGTTCTCTCCGCGTCCTATTCAAACGGGGATTTTGTTTTTAAGGCTGATTTCCTTCTTCCTCTCTGGAATTGTCTTACATAACTCTAGCCGGTGGAGAAGCTGAACTTAATTTGATGGCAAGAAAAGAAATGTGCCTTTGTTTTCCTCCAAAGCGCTAATGTTCACCGTTTCTTATTAGGAACGCGACCAGCCAGCCTCCAGTGGGGAGGAAGAGAAAGTGTGGGCAGAAGATGCAGAGGAAAAGGACATTAATATTTGTAACACAGGGAATGAAACGTGAACAACGGGCAGATCAAAGCGGTGCGCCGGGTACCGAGGGAGAGGGGAGAGTCGGGGTCACACAGCGCAGCCCCTGTGGGGGAATGACTCAGTGACAAGCTCCTCGGGTAAGGGGGCATTTGATCTGAAGCTTACATTTTGTAGGAATTGTCCTACGTGCTCACATGTGCATGGAGCACAAGTGATCCAAGCCTGAAGCTTCTCCCTTTGGGAAATTTGTTTAATCAGAAAAAAGAAATGCTGTTCTAGACCTGTCTCTGAACATGGTGACTATACTCAAAGGATGGAAAATAAAATGTGATCACCATTTTATAAATAAATCATAGAATGTGGTCACCCAGCAGTTCTGCTCCTAGGTCGCCAGCCGGAGCAGCAACAGCACCTGCTCCTCAAACGACTCATTCAACAAAGACCCACTCACCCCAACTCAGGCAGTTCTGAGTCCAGTTGCGGAACACAGCAAGGGAGTGCACGTTCATGCAATGAAGTATGACTCAGCAGCAAAAAGGAACGAACCGCTGACACCTGGAAAAACTTGTGGAGGGGCTGGCGCTATGATACAGCAGGTAAAGCTGTTGACTGTAGTGCTGGCATCCCATATGGGCGCTGGTTCAAGTCCCGGCTGCTCCTCTTCCCATCCAGCTCTCTGCTATGGCCTGAGAAAGCAGTAGAAGATGGTCCAAGTCCTTGGGCCCCGGTGAAATTGGAGAAGACCCCCTAAAATTTACACTGAAATGTGGCCCCTTAAATTTCCCTAGAAATGCTATCCGAGGTGCCACATGTGCTACCGGAATTTGGGGGTGCCTTCAAGTTCACCACGGGCTTATTACTAAATCCCTGATATTAATAAGCCCAAGAGGGTTCTTGCCTAATATTTAGAGAAGAATTCTACCGGCACAGATAAACGAGGCAGCATGGTACGTTTTAAACTTTTATTCAGTGAGAAAGATGTATAGGAGAGTGAGAGCTTATTTAGGAGAGAGAGGTGAATAGGGGTTCATACCAAGCACCAGGAACCAGCCATGTGGGAGAGCATCTAGGCCTGTATCTAGGCCAGGAAGCCTGGAGCACAAGGCCCGAAGGCCATGCGCCCTGGAGGTGCGGGGCTACAGCAAGCCCCTCCTAACAAGAAGGCAGGGAAGAAGAGCCAGCTGGGGCCAGGTCACACCATGTCCTGGCTTTTAACCCACTTCCAAAGGGGAGTGGTTAATTAACCTGATTGGCTGGTGGGCACCCAGGTGTGGCCAGGTAGGGGGATGAAGCCACACAGGGGCGTGGCAAAGGCATCAGGTAGGGGCATGAGGTCACACAGGGGCGTGGAGAAGGTGTGGTCTTCCAGTTCACAAATTCAATCAATTTTAACCTGTATGCCTGGTTACTTCACCGGCACCCGCATGGGAGACCTCAAAGAGGCTCCTGGCTCCTGGCTTTGGATTGTCACAGCTCCAGCCATTGTGGCCATCTGGGGAGTGAACCATCAGATGGAAGACCTCTCTCTCTCTCTCTCTCTCTCTCTCTCTGCCTCTCCTCTCTCTGTGTAACTCTGACTTTCAAATAAATAAATAAATCTTTAAAAGACGTGGTGGATTTTCAGGAACATTTTTCTCTGTAGGTGAAGTCAGCCATGTGTCAAATGAAGCCCAAATCAGGACACAGATAGGAGACTTTGCACACCAGGATTACAGTGGGAGGGTGGTTATTGCAATGGGAGAGAGGGGGATGTTCTGACCATAAGGTGGGCACTCTCAAGGATTAGCATACAGGGCTGATCCTCTGTGGAAGAATGAATGAGGCTGGGGAACACTGGTGGGGAGGAGTGGGGGTGAGGGGGACAGGTGCATGGCAGAGCAGAGAGTTTGTTCTAAAGCCAGCTTTTTCCCCAGAAGCCTTGTCTGCAGGCTCATGCTGGGGTCACCGGATCATCAGCTACAGCTCTGTCTGATCAGTGCACACAGCAGTTGCGCTAACCAGTTATGTGGCCAGGAGTGGGCCTGGCCTTGTCCCAGGTAAGCACAGGGCATGCACGAGTCGCAGCAAACCCCTGTGAGCAGCTGTGTTTCTAGGAAGTGACGTGACAGCGGGTTCTCTGAGCCTCTTTTGTCCGGGTGCCCAGGGCTCAGCTACACTTCAACCTTGGCGTGTTCAAGAGCTCTTTACGATTCGATTCTACCCCAGTGACATTCTACGGAAAGCAACAAACTGTGGTGTGGTGAGGGAAGGCAGCAGACGGCGCCTGGAGTGGTGGCAGGGTGGGAAGTGGCTGCTGGGGGACTCGTGGGAGCTACTGGGGGCGATGCAGATGCTCGGAATCTCGACTGTGGCTGTCTCAGCCCTCCCGGGCTGCTGCAACGAAACACAATCAATGGACGACTTACAAATAGCAAAGCTGCTTTTCTCACAGGGCGGGGGGCTGAGTCCGAGAGCAAGTGCTCTCACGTGTGATGGCCGGAGCCGCAGGTGCGCCTTGTCACGTGTCAGCACGCGGGGGCATGCGTGAGCTGACTCCCTGGACCTCCTCTTAGCAGGGCCCTGCCGTGTGCTCAGTGAGACTGGATCACCTGAACGCAGCAGGACATCAGCCCCAGTGTCTCCCTTTAATGATACTAAGAGCGTGGGAACTCAGTCTGACCATGACCTTCAGTGCTGAGGCCTTAGGGAAGTGCTTGGACTGAGTTAGGTCGTTAGCGGGAGCCCAAGACTAGATCCTGGGTAAGGAGAGCGCGAGACACACACACGGAGACCCAAGTGCACTGCCTCCACGCTGGGGTGCAGCCTTGCTGCATGCTATTTGGACCTTGAACCCCCCGATGTGTGAGCTAAATCCAGTATCTTTTCTTTGGAAAGTAGTCTGCCCCCGGTGCTTCATTGCAGTGCTAAGGCGGTGAGTGACGCAGTAGCCCATCCCGTTCTGGGGGACGCCACACGCTTAGGGCCTTGGTGTTTCTGGGAAGACCCCCTGTGGTGACGGTTATGTTGCACACACTGGAAGGGACTGCATTCTGCCGTGTGGGAACTCTGCCTGTGTAGAGCTGCTATCGGAAAATGTCCTGTGCTCAGAGCACAGGGCCCGGGAGCTCAGGCGTAGGAGCCCCTGGGGTCTGCATTCGATGGCACAGATGTATCACGGAGGAGCTGCGAGGCAGACGCCGGGCAGCCGCTCCTGCTCCCCATTAGTGCGCATCTCCTAAGTGTGCATCCAGCTTGCCGGGCACGCGTCTTGAAAGCACTGTGGCACCTGCACAACCCCAGCCGTGACTGCTGTGTAACCGTCTTCACGTGCCTCCCTCCTCGTGTCTCTTGGGCCAGGTGCAGTGGGAAGAACAGGATTTTAAGGCAGAAGATGTGGGCCTCAGGTGCCTTCCCCTCAGTGTCTTCGACTGCAGACAAGCACACACGGCAATGTCGGCTGAGCTGTATCTCAGCCTGTTTACAAAATCAGATGCGAGCATGGTTGTGCGGTGAGGCAGCCCACGGGTGGAAACAAGCTAATTCATGGGCTGAAGCCTGGCTTTTCCCTTTCTTCTTTATGCCTGTGGGTTTTTTGATTTTTTTTTTTTTTCACAAGGAGGATACGTTATTTTAATAATGAGGGGCAAACGTAATGTGCATTTCCGTAAAAGATGCCGTAGGCTTGAAACAAGTACTTAGGTATTTGTTTGGAAAGTAGGTATATACGTAGGGGTGCTTGTTGAGGCTGGGAGTGGGGCTGGGAGTCTTGGGCCCCTTCAGACGCTGGTAGAACGTCCTCCACCAGCAGGCTGTCAGCTGCGGCTGGGAAGCCGTCTCTGGACCCAGCTGACAGCTCCTTGTGCTGCACGTGTGACCTCGCGACTTCAGATCACCCCTTCAGGGCGGGTGCAATCTTTCACCCAGAACCGGCAGGGGAAGGGGCTAAGCCCCTAAGGGGGAGACAGGCTGTCTCCAGGAGAACCCCGCGGTCTCCATGCACCCCCAGTAGGATGGCCCAATGAAACCAAGCAGCCATGCCTTAGAAACCTGGCACCCTTGCTCAGAGCCAGTGTTCCGCTCGGGCACTCCACCTGCTCTCCTCTCAGACCAGACGCTTTCTCTGTTGCTTGCCCTGCAAATAAAAGTTTCTATTCTGTCAAGTAAAAGTTTCTGCCTCTTTGCAAGTTGTTTCCCGGCTTTTTATTTCTATACTAAGCTGAGGAAAAGAACCCACGAGACTCGCTCCAGCCACAGCCCTCCCCTCCGTGACTGGTAACACATTCCACAGCATTTTCCAACAACTGACAACTTGGAATATGGTCCGTATTTGGTGAAAAGTCTTTTGTCAGTGTTGAATTTCTGAATGGATAACCACCATTTTAATTTGGAAGCAGAGAGAGAGAGAGAGGGGCAGAGAAAGGGATAGTGAGAGAGTTCTTATTGTTCTTAACCACTGTTTCATACCCCAGATGCCTGCATTGGCTAGGGCTAGGTTAGAGCTGGGAACCAGGAACTCAACCCAGGTCTCTCATGTAGGTGGTAGGGAACCAACTATCTGAGGCACCACGGCTGCCCCTCAGGGTCTTCATTAGCAGAAAACTTGGAGTCAGAGGCCAGTGCCAAATATTGAACCCAGGTTCTTCAATATGAATGTCTTACCTTGCTTCTCGGCTGTTGGTCTATTTGCCTGCCCTAGGGTTTTATTTTATTTATTTATTTTTTTGACAGGCAGAGTGGACAGTGAGAGAGAGAGAGACAGAGAGAAATGTCTTCCTTTTGCCGTTGGTTCACCCTCCAATGGCTGCCGCGGCCGGCGCGCTGCAGCCGGTGCACCGCACCTATTGGAAGCTAGGAGCCAGGTGCTTCTCCTGGTCTCCCATGGGGTGCAGGTCCCAAGGACTTGGGCCATCCTCCACTGCACTCCCTGGCCACAGCAGAGAGCTGGCCTGGAAGAGGGGCAACCGGGACAGAATCTAGCGCCCCGACCGGGACTAGAACCTGGGGTGCCGGTGCCGCAAGGCGGAGGATTAGCCTAGTGAGCCGTGGTGCTGGCCGCCTGCCCTAGTTTTTAAAAGAATATCCTTCTTAGGGAATACACATTGAGATACTAAGAGGCAAAGAGGAACGTATATGAAATCTACTCAAAACGTTCAGAGAAAACAAATTGTGTGTGTGCGCAAAGTAATTTACTGTGAGACTTTGAGAGGGAGAATATGATAAAATGAATCTGGCAAAGTATTAAAAATTGATGAGTCAGTTAACGGATGCCTGGAGCACTGTGTAGCATTCTTGCAACACTTCTGTGTGTTTGAAATCTCTCCGAAATAAAGCACTTCTAAAAATGAAGGCAAGGTGCTATGTGTTGATGAGTGGCAGAAGCCCAAAGTTAAGAGACCTCAGACTGGCCTCAAAGCTCCAGATCAACACAGGCCTCTCCAGAGACCCCTGCCACCGGGGGATCAGGGGAGCTGCAGGAAATCAGCCCCGGGGGATCGGGGAGCAGAGGAAATGCACTTCCCTTTGGTACTTGTAGACTTGGCTGGGCCAGCACCGGAGCTCCTCGGGAGGTCGAGGTGGTCAGGCAGGGCCCACGGCCTCCCCAGGCTCGGCGCTGTATCAGTCACAATGCCAAACGAAAATTCAGAAAGATCATGCCGACATCAATGGGAACAAAATACATTTTTGTTATGTAGCATATCTTTGCAAATCATTTCTTAAAATATTTTACTCTTCTATTTGAAAAGTAGAGTGACAGGGGGTGGGGGGGGAGAGAGAGAGAGAGAGAGAGAGAGAGAGGTCTTCCATCGCCAGTTCACTCCCCAAATGGCCGCAATGGATGGAGCTGCACCGATCAGAAGCCAAGAGCTTCTTCCAGGTCTCCCATGTGGATGCATGGGCCCAAGCACTTGGACCACCTTCTGCTACTTTCCCAAGCCATTTGCAAGAAGCTGATTGGAAGTGGAGAAGCCAGGACTTGAACTGGTGCCACAGGCAGAGGCTTAGCCTACTATGCCACAGCACGAGCCCCTTTGCAAATCATTTGTCAGGATTTTTTGTTTTTATTATTCTTTATGGAAAATTAACATTAGATGCATTTGAGCAAGTCCATGCCTTTATATGAAGAAAATGCTGCACGTGCTGATTTCATAAAAACCCTAGAAATGAAGATGAAAGACAGAAAGAAAGGAGAAATGAAAGAGATGTTTTATGAGACTTTCAATTCCGGTTACTCCTTCTGCGCATAAGAAGGAACTGGCTTTTATTGTTTTCTTCTCCTATTATTGTTATCGTTATTATTAGTCCCATGTAACTCTGCAGCATGGATGACAAAGAGGTAAACTCAGTGGAATCTATTATTGTGTATTATTATGTAGAAGGTGATAATCTTCTGGATATCTTTCTATTCATTCAGTGGCTACCATTCATATTCATGGTCAAAGAACTGATTTTGGAGTTGACTGAACGTGGCATCTAGTTCAGAACAGTATCCTGGGTGTGCATCATTCTTGCCCTAACATTGTACAAGCAAGTGTAATGACCCTTCTGCACAGACTATGCAAAGAAACCGATTATAATACAGAATCTACTGTATATGTTTAATGATTTCCTATGAATGTCATTTCATATCCAGTGATTTTTAAAAATATTTATTTGAAAGTCAAAGTTACACAAAGAGAAGGAGAGGCAGAGAGAGAGAGAGAGAGAGAGAGGTCTTCCATCCGCTGGTTCACTCCTCAGTTGGCTGCTGAATGCCAGGGACAGGGCTATCCGGTGCCTTGAGTGGGCAGAGTGACTTCTCAGACACCAACACTGGACCAGGCGCCAAGTCACTCCTAGCGGAAGTTGGCGGGACATTCTGCACCTCTCAGTCTTCCCACCAAGTTCCATCGTCATTCACCCAGTGGGCCACCGAGCGTCATGGAGAACTCTAGAATTTCCAGGACTAGCAGGTCAGCCAAGAGTCTGGGACTCCGCCCCAGGGAACGGAGTTCTGAGCTCCCTCCAATGTGGGTTCATGAAACAAAGGACCAGAGAACCACCAGGAAGAATGCGTGTGTGAGGGGGGCTCCTGCAGGGAGTTCCGACTCCAGGGCTTGGGTGGCCCACTGTGTGTGGCTCCTAGGATGGGCCAGGCTGGCTTCCAGTCCACCGCACTGAGGCGAGTGTCGGTGGTGGCAGGAGCAGCCAGCTGGCTCACTTGGGAGGTTGCTCGGATCCCTAAGGTGGCCAACACCTTCAGGGTCTGCTAGGGACTGGGCCTTCTCTGCTGCTCTGATGATTGCGCCATTGATGCTGTCTGGCAGAGTTGACCTAATTCCTAGATGATCAAAAAATGACATTTCTAAAGATTTGCATCTGTGTGCTTTTTTTTTTTTCCTGGATTGTCTAGGTAGAGGTGACATGTTCGTGGTATAACACCTCTGTTCTTTTTTTTAAACCCATTTTATTTATTTGAGAGGCAGTGTTACAGAGAGAGAGAGAGAGAGAGAGAGAGAGAGAGAGAGATCTTCCCTCTGCTGGTTTGTCGCTCCCCCTCTTCGTGGAGGAGCAACACAGGACCCTGCGCTGTTCTTTCGTCTGCTCGGCCCTCCCCGGGTTTGCTGCTGGTTCTTCCCGGGTTGGCTACTATACCTTCCACCTCCGTGGAAGGGCAGTTCCCCCTGGCCGCATTCCCCACTTCCGCAGGGGAGCGGCACACCGCCGGCTGGTTCTCTCGGGGGCTGCACGGGTTCCCTTAGATGTTCCCCATAGATGTTCCTGGTGCATGCCGTCTCTCTCCTCCTTTATAGTCCTCCTCCGCCAATCCCAACTCGGCTGCCCACACGCCGAGTACGCTGCTCTCCTCCAATCAGGAGCAAGTCCTACAGTTAATTGGTTGAACTGGAGGCAGCTGTGCGGAAGCTGTTTACTTCTCTCCCAGCGCCATATTGTGGGAGAGCAGATGCATAGAATAAGTCTTAATTCCAGTAACAATCTTAGTCCGAGTTGCTCCCCACACTGGTTCACTCCTCAAATGGCTGCAACAGCTGGAGCTGAGCCAATCAGAAGCCAGGGCCAGGAGCCCCTTCCAGGTCTCCCATGCAGGGTGCAGAGGCCCAAGCACTTGGGGGCCAACTTCCACTGCTTTCTAGCAGAAAGCTGGATTGGAAGTGGGGCAGCCAGGACACAAACCAGTGCCCATGGGTATGCCAGTGCTTCAGACAGAGGCTTAGCCAACTGTGCCACTGTGCCGGCCCCTACACCCTTGTTCTCACTGGATGGGATGAGTAAGTGGTGATGGAGCCCCGCGCGGCCTCAGGGTCCTTCTCAACAAGGAACTCAGGGCACTCTCTTCCTAGTGATTGTAGTTTCCCCGTCGGTCCTCTGCTGGCCTAGAAAATGGCAGGGTGAGATTCGAGCAGTCAGGTAGTGACCTTTCTACAGGGCTGGCTTGTGACAGCGTCTTGGGTTGGCTGCATTTCAGTCCTGAACTCTCTGCAGGTGAGTGGGCACGGATGTGGCCATAGTCTGTGGCCTACCACGTGTGTTTACTGCTGCTTACACGTGTTCCTAGAACTCCCTTCACATTTTCCTTGTGAAAGGTCAAGGACGTGGCCGGTGTGCACAGTGCAGCTTGGGGAACAGCCACTCCTCCTTTCCTGGGGTGAACTGCACGGCCCTCCACACCCTTCTGCTGGGTTGCGCTGGGCGTCCCATGGGGTTCTCACCCCCTGAATGCCTTTGTCCTTGCCTCCAAGAAGAGACTGTTCTAAATAAAACTCTCCTACAATTACTATTTTTTTTGACAGGCAGAGTAGACAGTGAGAGAGAGAGACAGAGAGAAAGGTCTTCCTTTGCCGTTGGTTCACCCTCCAATGGCTGCTGCGGCTGGCGCACCATGCTGATCCGATGGCAGGAGCCAGGTGCTTCTCCTGGTCTCCCATGGGGTGCAGGGCCCAAGCACTTGGACCATCCTCCACTGCACTCCCTGGCCACAGCAGAGAGCTGGCCTGGAAGAGGGGTAACCAGGACAGAATCTGGCGCCCCGACTGGGACTAGAACCTGGTGTGTTGGCAGGAGGATTAGCCTAGTGAGCCACGGTGCCGGCCTCCTACAATTACTATTACAGCCCTTCCATGCCTGTCATTCTGCTCATCGCTTCAGATCCATCTCCCACTTGTTCCTCCCGGCAACCTTGCCGGGCAGGCAGTAGATTATCCTCACCCACAGGAGGTGGGGGACCCGGGCTGAGGAAGACTGTTAAACACCTTGCCCAGGGCCACACCTAAGCAGCAGAGGCAGCACTGGAATCCTGCTCCAGTCGACGCCAGTGTCCGTGATGTGTCCTCTGATCTTAAGCCCAGTTTCTGTGAAAAGCTGATTTCATGCTGCGAGAGCAGACTAGGCAATGTCACAGCTCATGGACCCATGTGAGGATGCCCTGTTCTTGAGCCTTCCTGGTATCCCAAGTAGCCCCGGGAAGGCCCAGGGCTCCACTTGTTGGCTGGGATGGGACCCATGTTAGTCACGGGTATGCATCTGTTACTTTTTCATGGCAAAGGCGTAACGTGAGCTTGTTGTAGAAGCAGAGGAAGGGGTCGAGGATGGCTGGGAAGAAGATTAAGAAGCTGCAGGCTGGACTGATTGGACTGGATTTTCAAGTCCAAGAGGAAGACCTGGGAAGCCAGGCAGAGTTGTGCCACAGCCTTGTAGCCTCGGCACAGAGCCCATGATGGTGGGATGAGACCCCAGGAAGCAACCGGAAATGTGGCACACCTGCTTGTAAGCCTCAGTGATGCAGCCACTTGGGCAGAGACCAGCCGAGCCACGAAGGTGTGGGGAGCTCCACCTAGATTTCAAAGGATGTCTCAGACAAACTTGGGGGCCTGGGGAAGAGACGTGTTGCAGGGGCAGAGGCAATGCCAGGCGGGAATGTGAGGTGGGAGCTGCCATAAGGCATCCCCACAAAGGCAGTGCCTGGTGGAGACTCCCACCTGTGAGAACCAGAGCGCGGCTGCAACCAGCGAAGTCATGTGCGAAGCGTGCCAGGCTGCTGGACGTGGGACTTGAGGACTTAACGTTCGCGCTGCTGGGTTTCAGTCCTGCTCTTGTCCAGTTAAACCTCTTTACTTGTCTGTTCCCTGTTTTGGAATGGAAATGGAAATGCCTGCCCCGCCATTGTGCCTTGGAAGCGGGTAACTCAGTTTTGTTTGGTTTCTAGAAGGGCTCACAGCTGGGAATGTTTGCTTGAGTCTTGGATGAGGTTTTGGACTGTGAACTGGTGAGCGATCGTTAGAACGACTGGGGGTGGGATGGGAGAGGGAAATGAGCCTCTGGTTGTTGGGGGGCAGAGTGATATGGCCTGAACAGGATCTGGCTCACCATAACGTTCCTTCCTCTGAGCCGTGTGCTCCGCCACGCCTGCCCTTATCAGAGGTCAAACCAGTGAGGCCGTTCCAGTCCCGTGAGCCAGCCAGCCCTTTGCTCATTAGAAGGCTACTTTTCTCCGGACTTTTATGGTAGCGATGAAAAGATGATAAATATAAAGAGGTTACCAGGATATGAATTTAAGTAAATTTATCCTTTCCATCTTGCTTGAAATACTGTCATGAGTACTCATGTTAAAAAATTGATGTAAAGTTATTAGTGTTAATATTCCTAATAAAAGTTAATGTCTGTGGAACTTTAATAGCCCGGGTTCCTTTTTTTTATTATTAACATCAATTTAACACTCTCAGGGAAGTTATCACACTCTAACTTCCACAGCCATTGCTATTGAAATAGGAATAAAAGCCATTTTCCTCTGGTTGTTAATTCAACTTTTTAAAAGCAGGACATTGGCAAGCCCCTGCCTATAAACAATCCCAACTACTGTGTAATCGTTGCCTTGGCCAGGAAAATGAATATTAATGAGACCCCATCCTGGCTGTTGGTACAAATGCCGCAGGGCTTGAGGCAGAATGACTATAAATGATCTGCATTGTAAACTTGGGGTGGAGACAGTTTTAATCCAGACCCCATCTCAGAGATTACAAGGAGCATTCTTCACTTGGATTCAGACATGTTGACAGCCTGGGAAAACGCTCTGAGCACTGGCTTTGTGTCCTCATTTGCTAGGGGCCAGCCCCTGTGCCTGGGACACGTTTGTGGTCTGGTGGCGGATGAGTTGGCTGATGTGTCCATGGCACAGGGGGAGCTCTCCAGGGGGAGAAACGTTTGAACTCTTAATCTTGCTGTCGTACCTATTCCTGAGAGCTGGGAGGAGCCGCTGTCCCCTCTCCTCCAGCTAGCCCACCGCTCCTAGGAGCGTCTGCTAATGTGCACTTGGGTGTCCTCGGTCTAGCTTGTGACATGGTGGTCACACATCTGGGGTGACACCCTTCTTCTGGGATAAACCTGATTTTTGTTTGAAGCCTAAGATTTTTAAAAGACCATGGTAGAATTTCAAGAAAGCCAAAAGCAGTGGCAGCCATGAGAATGTTTTGCTGTTACTTCTTCCTTCTCTGCTCCAAACAGTATTCCTTGGCATTCAGGCGCGATGGAATGTGGGTAGCCGTCCTCCAGGCTCGGAGTAGCGGGTCTAGATGGCTTTTCCTGATGGTGCCTGCTTCCAGTGGGAAATGCCTGATTCTGATTTCCCTGGGGCCAAGGAGTTTAAACCTGATCACACGGCTCCATCTCCTCCCTGAGCCAGCTCCACGGCAGAACCCTCTCTGTTTGAAGGGGCGCACATTAGCGTTAAAGATAAAGCTCAGCACATTTTTTTTACTTGACAGGCAGAGTTAGTGAGAGAGAGAGAGACAGAGAGAAAGGTCTTCCTTCCGTTTGTTCACCCCCCAAATGGCCGCCACGGCTGGTGCACTGCTCCGATCTGAAGCCAGGAGCCAGGTGCTTCTCCTGGTTTCCCATGCGGGTGCAGGGCCCAAGCACTTGGACCATCCTGCACTGCCTTCCCGGGCCACAGCAGAGAGCTGGCCTGGAAGAGGAGCAACCGGGACAGAATCTGGCGCCCATATGGGATGCTGGCACCGCAGGCGGAGGATTAACCAAGTGAGCCATGGCGCTGGCCAACTCAACACATTTTTGTTAGGCATCATTGACGCATTGTGTGCCTTTTCTGTAAGCGGGCACGTAAATGTTCTAGGGAAAGCACTCCTCTATCTCAGGTCAGCAGTGACAAGCGGTGACAACGTGCTGGGTGCAGCAGTTCTCTGTGAGAAAAAAGGACGCAGGCACTAACTGTGCCGCCAAGATGAGGGAGCTCAGGAATCACCAAGGGAATCTGGCCAAGGGTCTCCCAGCACGGGTCCTGGATCGCTTCCTTCCAGTCCTCTGAGAAGCACGTGTTGCGATGGGAGTGAACGAGCATGGATTCCCCTAGGGGAGCCTAGTGTGTGGGAGCGGCGGAGGGGACGACCATCAGAATGTGCTGCAACTCTGGCTGCATGTGGGGAGACCGGGAGGAGGGGTTCAGCTCCCTTGCTCCAGAATCTAGAAGGTTCTGCAGGGCTGTTGGGGAGCCCCTGCGTCTGCCTGAGTGACCGACACTGGCTGGCAGTGACCCAGGGCAAGCGAGTCCTCCTGCAAACCCGATGATGATGATTACGAATTGCAAAACATCTCGAGCCATTGGTCCATTCCATAACCTACAGCTGGCGGTGGGCATGGCGTGTGCTCCTGTCTTCTCCACTTAAGTCCTAGAGCATCCCTTCGTGAAATGCGTGTTCTGTGCCAAGCACAGGCTACGCCTTGGAGTCCCAAAGGGCTGCTGGAGAGAAACAAGAGGAGAGGTCAAGTGCTCTGCAGTGTGGGGGCAGCTCCCTGGCCAGCCTGCCTGTGCACAGGGCATTGCACAGGGCACCCAGCAAGGAAGCAGCAGAGCAGAGGGCATTCTCACACCCTGTGCTGCAGTGGGCGTCAGCCGAGACCACAGACCCTGCCTGGCTCTGCAGCTCCCTTATTCGGTGGTGGCTTGATGTCCGTCCCATCCTCTCTGGAGAATTGTTCTGCTCCTGCTTTGATGGGCTCATGTCCCTCTGCCAAGCTGGCGGGCAGGGAGCGGCTCTTACAGCCCTGTTGAGAGAAGGTCAGGATCCCCATGTGCCATTTTAATTTTGTTCCATTGCTCAGTGAGAGATCCTCTGGCTTCTTGAGAGATACTTGAGAGATAATGCAGCTTCTCTCTCTCTCACTCTCTCTCTCTCTCTCTCTCTCTCCTCTCTGTATGTGTGTGTGTGCATGTTCACTTCTCTTTTTTTAAATAAATGTTATCACTTTGTGCACCTTATATGGGTCAGCACGTAGAAGGCATCTCTCTGTGCATAAGAGCCTGGAGTGAAATTAAGCACACCCTCTGCCCACATCAGGAGCTGATGTCACTGATGGTGACAGCAGGGCAAGCATCTGATGAGAGGGAACCACAGTTGGTGCTTTGATGGGACAGAGGAAGATTGGTCTGCAAGGAGTGGGTGAACTCCTGCGTCAGATTCCTGAGCCCCTCACGCCCCCCTCCAGCAGGCAGGGCCAACAAGAGACGCAGAAGAGAAGACGCCACGAGCCGAGGGCGGGGGCAGAGCAAAGGAGAAGCAGTGATGTGTGTATCAGTCTGGGAACTGTTTCGGACGTAAGGTGGAAAGGACACTAAGAAAGCAAACAGCAAAACAGTGTGTGAATGGACTGTTCGGTCCATAACACACCTGGAGAACATCAACAGGGGACTCTCAGGACCGCTGCTGTCATTATCTGTGCAGGGAGCGTGGAGGCCAACTTTGTGCCCCGATTTCCTACTCTGCAGTATCTAGCGGGATGAGGAGTGCGCCAGGGCCGGATTGGAGTCTCTGGCTTTGCCTCTTCCCTTCCCTCTGTGTGGCTGTGGCCAAATCATGGGCTGCTCTGTCTCAGTTTTTTCATCTGTAAATTAGGTGTAGGTCTTATCTACTTTTATGTATACATTTGATTTTCATTACCTTAACTAAAATACCTAACAGGAGCACTCAGGAGGGAAGAACATTGGCTTTGCCTCAGAGTTTGGAGGTTCACAGTCCAAGATGTGGCAGCCCCATCGGTCTGGTGTCTGGGCACTGGGCTGGCAATGACAGAGCATGTGTGGAGAAAGAATTGCTTGGAGAGCCAGGAAGCAAATAGACAGGGAGCACCTGGGTTATACGCGCCACCTTCCCATGGGCCCTAACTCCCCAGGGCAGCCACCAGTGACCTAAAGATGTCCCGGACAACATAATCAGATCGAGACTCACCCTTGATCTACTAACAGTCATCCATTGTCCCTAAACACACAACTTTGGTTTTACACATTCGCAGGAGTTTGGGGAGCCAGATCTTGTCCAAGCCGTAACATTGTGTGAGCGTGACATAAGAAAACTTACGGGGAAACTCACAGTAAGACCCATGGAAAGTGCTCAAAAATAAGAGATGTTATCATGATTACATTGGGAATACACTTGCTTTTTTTTTTTTTTTTTTTTTTTTTTTTTTTTTTTTTTTGACAGGCAGAGTGGACAGTGAGAGAGAGAGACAGAGAGAAAGGTCTTCCTTTGCCGTTGGTTCACCCTCCAATGGCCGCCGCGGCTGGCGCGCTGCGGCCGGCGCACCGCGCTGATCCGATGGCAGGAGCCAGGAGCCAGGTGCTTTTCCTGGTCTCCCATGGGGTGCAGGGCCCAAGCACCTGGGCCATCCTCCACTGCACTCCCTGGCCACAGCAGAGGGCTGGCCTGGAAGAGGGGCAACCGGGACAGAATCCGGCGCCCTGACCGGGACTAGAACCCGGTGTGCCGGCGCCGCAAGGCGGAGGATTAGCCTAGTGAGCCGCGGCGCCGGCCACACTTGCTTTTGCATTCAGAAAACAGCACGCAGAGATATTTTTGCAGGCACGCTCAGTTGGGAAACGGACCTGGTGGGATGGTCACTCCAACCCCACACAGAAGTGGCTGAAGTTAATAAAGCAAGGAACAGAATGATTGACGATGGCAGGGAGCCAAATGAATTCCTGTGGCTGTTAATGGACTTGAATCTGAAATCAATGAAAGGAGCCTTCAGTTCCCAGGGTGCCAGCAAGCCAGTTGCTTTTCACCATGGAATTTTATTCCGCCTTTTGTAACTTCCTGTTCCCACGCAGCGATTCACAGGGCCCAGGAGGTCCTCTGTCTGCCAAGTCCCCTGCCTGCTGACGGCTGAGGTCTTGACCTTGGGAGGAGCCAGGTGACAGAGGTAAGAATCCAAACTGTGGCAACGTTTATTCCCAACTTCTCCTGGTCACTAGTGGGCCCTAGGCAGTCATCCTGAAGGCTCAAATGGAGAGCAGGTGAGGGGAGGGCAGGTGAGGGGGGAGAGCAGGTGAGGGGAGGGCAGGTGAGGGGAGAGAGAGCAGGTGAGGGGAGGGCAGGTGAGGGGGGAGAGAGCAGGTGAGTGGGGAGAGCAGGTGAGGGGGGAGAGAGCAGGTGAGGGGAGAGAGCAGGTGAGGGGGGAGAGAGCAGGTGAGGGGAGAGAGCAGGTGATGAGGGGGAGAGCAGGTGAGGGGAGAGAGCAGGTGAGGGGAGAGAGAGCAGGTGAGGGGAGAGAGCAGGTGATGAGGGGGAGAGCAGGTGAGGGGAGAGAGCAGGTGAGGGGAGGGCAGGTGAGGAGAGAGCAGGTGAGGGGAGGGCAGGTGAGGGGGGAGAGCAGGTGAGGGGGGAGAGAGCAGGGGAGACATCTCTGGAGCAGACCAGGGGATGTGGACATTCAGCCCAGCTCCTTACCTGATGGCAGCAGTACTTTCATTTTCAGCCCCTCCTCCTCACTCCCTGATTACCAGAGAGGAATTGCTTTCTATTCTGCATCTCACACTGGGGCGGGGAATGGTCCCCTTCTGCACACAGAGGCAATTCTGTTTATGGAATCCATGAAGGGCACTAGAGAACTCTCCACTCGCAGTTGCTGAACCAACATGTCGGTAGTCTTGGAGCCCCAGACCCAGGCATCCCCCACCCTGCCAGCTTCTTTGTGCTCTGTAGTTGTCTCCTATGATTAAGCCGAACACAAATCACCCACCACATCGACAGGTGCCCCTGCAGCTGTGCCGCAGGCCATGGTGAATGTGTGTTTGACAGCCTCCGTGTGGGTGCTGGTGTCTCAGGGGTGGGCTCATGAGCTCGCGGGCAGGAGTGTTTAACCCGACACAACACACAGGACGCCGGATAAGCCTCTCACCTCTCTTCCTGATTTACACTTGGAAACCATTTCTGTTAGCAGCCTTTATGATACTAAACGTATTTCCTCATTTCTCTTTAGCCAGAATACCTCTAGGCAAACATAGAATGTCCCTTTCATTCAGTCCTGGAAGAAAGGAACTGTGACTTGGAAGAAGAGCAATTCCCTTTCCTGGGTAAACTACCAGCTTAGGTTACATTTATAACTTGCTTGCCTCTAAATAATTAAAAAAAAAACCTGCTGATACACATAGCCGATAAAAGTTTATTTTCTCTTCATTGTGTGCCTTGGTGTTGTTTTTCTCTAATGAAGTTGAAACCTGCACCTTGTATTAGTTCAAACCATTGTTACAGAAGAAACACTAATAAAAGCGATTCTTCTACTTTTAGTTATTGTTAATATTAGACTGGTTTCACATCACTCTCAGGAATCAGCTTGTGAAGTTTGCGCTTTCTTCTGTATGTTCCCCTCCCTCCCTCCCTCCTTCCCCCCCCTCTCTCCCTCACTCCCTCCCTTCTTTCTCCCTTCCTCCCTCCCTCCTCCCCCCTTCCTCCATCTGTATTTTTAGAAAGAGCCAGAAGTGTGTCACAGAGAGAACTAGACAGCGCCAAGGCCTTTCTGGTACGGTGTCACGTTCGATGGGGAGGCCGCTGTGGACCCTTTCATGGTGCAGGTGCAGAACCGATCCAGCCCACGACCTCACAGCAGAGTCACGGTGCTGACTTCCTAACTTGGCAGCCCTGCCTTTTGGTTCTCACCCTGTAAGTCCCCAAGTCCTCAATGATATAGAACATCCTAAATGTCTGTTTCCAAACATCTCAGAGCCCACTGCAGGGAATCCTCAGCCTCTACAACGAGTCCAAAGTCTACTTTCCCGCAAAGGCCGCAAAGACAGGACTCCGTGTTCCTGCCCCATGCGTGTTTGCGGTCTGAACTGAGGGTAGGCATCTCAGCCTCCGAGCACATCTGTCCACCCAGTCACTCAACCCCTTTCCTGCGAGTCCCATGCGAATTCCACGCACCAACAACTTCAGCCCCAGGACCTCTGTCCAGGAAGCTTTGCCTTACAGCCTCCGCTCCCACAGGTGCTCATCTTACCGAGGTTCCTTCTGTGCCCACCCAGGTGTGAGAACTCCGGCAACTTCGCGCCTATGTTGACCTCCACCTGGCCTCCCATTCCACCTGGGTCTTTATCTTTGTCCTTTATCATGTCGGGGAACTCTTGCCTAGGAGGTTAAACGTGGCAAAAGTAAATTCAGGAGTGGAAAAGAATACATAAACATCGAACACTTGGACGGAACACTTGGACGACATCAAACATCATTGACCCAGTAGTTTCATGAAATCTCCTTGCTGTCTCTGGCAATCCTAAACAATCGTGGGGTAGTGAGTTCCCAGTCCTAATAACACGCCTTCTCTTTGGAAGGTCCACCCTAAATCCAAACCTAAATCTCTTAGCACCCCCGACTTTATCCTCTCCCTTCTGAGATGCTACCTAGCCTGTCACAAGGACAGTTTCCCTTACAAAACTCAGGTTTGTCTTACTCATGCATTGCTTGGAGTGTGTTTTGGGATTCAGGATTCAACATAAAAATCCCATTTTTGTGGTCATCTTGTGTAAGTTGGACCTGGTATCCAAAATTTAATTGGGATGTTTGAGTCTGATGGGGACACACACACACATACACACGCACTCCTAAGAGGGGGCAGAGAGGTTTGTTACCTACACAGTGAGGCCTTCTGGGAAGGCAGGGTGGGTTTGAGGATGGCTTGGGAGAGCAAGAAAAGGGGCTGGGCTGGGGTTTATGGTGGTTTGTGGGTGGGGCTGGGGCAAGAGCTCCTGTCAGTGAGAACTCACTCCCCACTAAAGACCTTGGACAGAGGGTGTTTGTGATGCGGTAAAGGACTTGTTAATGTTTAATCCAGGTTCTTGTCTCTCGCAGAGATAGAAATGCTAAGTGGAGACAGGGACTGTGTGCAAACAGGAACAGAGCTTGTTTGGCATGGAGGAGTCGACGTACATTCAGGCCCCACACAGGGAAACCCAAGGAGCTGCCCACAGACTGGGAGGAAAACTGAGACCGGCACAGCGGCAGGAGAGGCCACCATCCGGCAGGAGGAGCCCACAGCAGAGCCGCGGGTCAGTGTGTTCTGCAGTGGGAGAGAAAGCAGAGTGCTGTTTCTAAGCTGGGTCCAAGGCAGAAGGAGACAGAGGGTGCCCTCTCCCCTCCCACTCCAAACACTCCCACCTCCTTTATTCTCCCAGGTTCCAGATGTAACCCTGCCTTAAGGAAAGGCAGGTGCCTTGATTGACAGGTAGGGTGGGAGATACCACAGCCCAGAGTAGCTGCTTCCCTATCCAGATCCACAGGCCCAGCTAGTTGCCTGCCTATTTGAATCCCACATCAGTTGGACTTTCTTAGTTGGCACAGATGTAGGGAAGAGGGGTACGGAGAGTGGTGGATCCCCAGAGCTGTTGTCAGTCAAGCACCAAAGTAGTCAGACCCTGTACTACTCTCCCTCACCCCTCCGACTCTGAAGAAACCCAGTGAATACTCCGTCTACACCTGCTAAGGTCATTGAGAGAAGACACGCATTGACATGGCTACATTCCATACTCATATGGATTCCATAGACATAGCTAGCACCAGTGACGATTTAGAAGCAGAACACCAGAGTGACCGTAAGGTGCACCCACTGAGCTGCATTCTGGTGCCCAGGCCTTCCTACCTTCTCCCTGGAGTGCGAGCAGGGTCCACAGCTGGCTTCAAGCCAACAAAGTAGCAAAAAGGCCAAGGCATCTTGCAGATGTATCCACGATCCCAAGTCAGCTGAGTTACTTGGAAGGAAGATTTTCTGTGAACGGGTTTGATTTTATCAGTGACACTTTTTTTTTGTTGTTTTAAAGATTGATTTATTTGAAAGGCAGTGTTACAGAAGATCTTTCCCCAGTAGGGAAAGAGTGGGGAAGAGGAAGCAGAGAGAGAGAGCACCTGGCTCAGCTCCAGCTGCGGTCTCCCCAGTTGCTGGCCTCTTTTATGGGGTGTGTGTGGGGTGTGCCCCAACAGGAGTGAAGCTCCCTGGGAATGTGATGGTGTCTCCTTAAATCTCCCCACCCCGGAATTGAAGAGTAGGAGGGCGGGGCCTTGTGATGCTCAGCTCAGGAACTCTACACCGGCTGCCTGCCTCGTCCATGTCGAGACCCTGACACAGGACCCAGCTCGAATTAATTCGTGTTGTTTAAGGCTGGGAAGTGTGCCGCGAGCTGTCCTGCAGTGGTAGATAACTAATATATATGTGCATTAACAATGTTGATTCTCTCAAAATAAAGAATGCGAATTTGCTGTCTAATTGCCTTCAGAATGGTGAGTGTGTCGAGGGGACTTAAGGATATTTAAAAGAGTGTTCTTGTAAAAGCATGGATTGGGGCGCGGCTTTGGTCCCTGCATATGTCACTTCCTGAGGGATCCTTCTCTCTGGTCACAGTCCCTTGGATGCCCGAGTCCTTGTTACCGTGCCTGTGGGAAGGCAGCCGGAGAGCCTGGCTTCTGACTGTGTTCACAGATGCCACAAATATTGTCTCCCTGCACTGAGAGACTCGTTCCGATCACATGCAGGCTGTTGGATCCAGTCCAGTCTGATGACTTTCCGAATGATCTGCGTCAGAACACAGCCCCTAAGAGCCATGGGCAGGTGCATGGCACACTATGAAACATGGTCTGAATTAACGTGGCCACAGCTTCAGCGCCTGTGTCAGCTCTGTCGCTGAGTATTTGCTAGGCACTGTTTGCACGAGTCATTGCCACCCATTTTGGGTGTTTAGACAGCTTATCTCTCATTTCTCCCTGCAATTAGCGTTTGATTTGAATGTGATCCTGTCTCTGTGTCTGGCACAGTCCCTCAGCCAGGGGCTTGGGGCAGTCACTTGCCTTGTACCTGTTTATGAGGTGCATGGCTTGCCCGAGGCAGCCCTCCAGGTCGCCCGAGGTGGTGAGCACAAATATGGGAATACGTGGAAGCTCACGTTTTTCTTTCTCAGACGACCACTCCTTCCTGCTGGGGAGCACAGCGAGCCCCTCCTCTTTCCAGGGTATTTTCAGTTTGCAGAGCCCACTCCCTCCTTAACCTGCCCAGCACCACTGTGATGGACACTTACCTGAAAATGGCCTTCTGCTTGCTGGGCCAGCTCCCACTCACACACATCCTTACTCTCCGACAAGACAATCGTTTGAGAGAAGGCACAGGGCAGAATGCGTGTCTTTACAGTTATGAGTGGGCCTGAATCTACGGGGCTGCAGTTTATTCCCAGGCCCGCTGCAGTGGCCAGTCCTTTGGGCATCTCTATTCACTTACTCGGGCTGCCGCCATGAGAGACCCCAGCACAGGGGGCTGAAGCCACAGAAATACACCTTCTCATCCTGCCGGGGCCTAGAAGGTTGGAGACCATGAGGTCATCACGTTGATCTTCTGAGGCTTTGACCTTGGCTCGCCAGGGCCACCCTCCCCTCTTCCCCGTGTTCTCCCGTGATCTCCCTCTGTGTGTCTACCTCCTGATCCCTCTTAAAAGGACACAGTCATGTTAGGTCAGGGCCCATCCTTGTGACCTCACTGCTTATTTACCTCTTTAAAGCCACATCTCCAAGTGTACTTCCATTCTGAGGTGCAGGGGGTTGTGCCCTCAACTTGTAGGAAAGACAATGCAGCACTCGACTCCACGGTGAAATGGGGGTGTTTGAGGAAAACTCGGGGTATAAGAACTGGCTGCCACAGGTGGAAAGGGCCGAAGACACCAAAGAAAGAGGTGCACAAATCCAGGATCACACAAAACATGATTTATAAGGCGGAACCGTGGATGGAACCATGGTTTCAGGCAACCACAAAGGTCATGGATTTCCATACCACGAGGCAGAAGAAAAGAGACTTTGTAGACAAAGGTGATCCCAGGTCAGTTGGAATGTACCTAGACTTTCGAAAGAAACATTACCCTTTCAGACACTGGATAAGGGACATTCCAGTCTTCAGGTAAGAGCAGCAGGTTGGCTGGTGCCGCGGCTCACTTGGCTAATCCTCCGGCTGTGGCGCCGGCACCCTGGGTTCTAGTCCTGGTAGGGGCGCCGGATTCTGTCCTGGTTGCCCCTCTTCCAGGCCAGCTCTCTGCTGTGGCCAGGGAGTGCAGTGGAGGATGCCCAAGTGCTTGGGCTCTGCACCCCATGGGAGACCAGGAGAAGCACCTGGCTCCTGACTTCGGATCAGTGCAGTGCGCCGGCCGTGACCATTTGGGGGATGAACCAATGGAAAAGGAAGACCTTTCTCTCTGTCTCTCTCTCACTGTCTAACTCTGCCTGTCCAAAAACAAACAAACAAACAAACAAAAACAAAAAGAAACAGAGCAGCAGGTTTTCTTAACAACTTTGTTCACCCCGTCACAGGGCTTGGGACAACCTCCAAGACCATGTAGAGATACGACTGTGGTTATGTTCAAGATGGCTGTACTCACGGCAAGCCGAATCCTTCCAGTGGGGATTGGTATTGAAGGTGAAAGCAACAACGTTGAGAAGACTTGGTCTCCGGGGTCTTCTGGAGTCTTCTGTGGACAACAAGTCAAGGGAAGTCCATGGCCACTCCTCAGAGGCTCAACCAACGGACAGGCAGCCAGTGCTGGTTTCCCTAAGAACCGAGGAAACGCAGCAGAAACCTGGAATTCAGATGTTGTTCCAGGGCCTATCAGGGTGGGAAGAGTGTCCCAGAAGAAGCTGGGAAAAGCTTGGCCCTGTAAGGCTGGATGGGATCTTCTTCTTTTTTTTTTTCTTTTTTTTTTTTTTTTTTTTGGACAGGCAGAGTGGACAGTGAGAGAGACAGAGGGAAAGGTCTTCCTTTGCCGTTGGTTCACCCTCCAATGGCCGGCGCTGCTGGTATGCTGAGGCCGGCGCACCGTGCTGATCTGAAGGCAGGAGCCAGGTGCTTCTCCTGGTCTCCCATGGGGTGCAGAGCCCAAGCACTTGGGCCATCCTCCACTGCACTACCTGGCCACAGCAGAGAGCTGGCCTGGAAGAGGGGCAACCTGGACAGAATCCGGCGCCCCTAACAGGACTAGAACCCGGGGTGCCAGTGCCGCAGGCAGAGGATTAGCCTGTTGAGCCACGGCGCCGGCTGGATGGGCTCTTATAAGAGGTGTGCAGACAGAACACAGGACCAACCAGGGCAGCCCTGTGTGCTATGACCGAAGCAGAAACACAGAGTGGGGACCCAGGTGATTCAAGGAGCCACAGACAAAACTAACCAGACAGTGGTAGAAAGCAAGAACGCCCCAGAGAGACGTGGTATCAGGTAGTGAAAAGCTTGTGTCCCCTCAAAATCCACTGAAACCCCAACTCTCAGTGTGACTGCACCTAGGAATGGGTCGCTGTGGTTTGAATGTGCCCATCCTCCCCAAATTCATGCACTGGAAACTTAACCCCCGAAGTGGCCTCTTGCTGGTATTTGGAGGCAGGGCCTTTGGGAAGTGATTGGGATTAGGTGAGGTCATCAGGGTGGGACCGGAGAGAGACCTGAGCCGACACCGGAGCTGACACACTTGCTCTGTCTCAGCACGGGATGCCCTCTGCTGTGTTACGATGAGGCGAGAAGGTCTCCCAGATGCTGGTACCACACTCTGGGACTTCCCCGTCTCCAGAACTGTGAGACAAATAACCTTTAATCCTTTATAAATCACCCAGCCTCAGGCATTTGGCTGAGACACCCAATGTGCACAACTGGGAGACAGTTGACTATTACAAACCCAGCGGGGGGCAAGGTCCCCCTCAGTCTTTCTCTCATCCTGTAACACATCTATTTGATCTCTTTGGTCAGAACCATCAACCCAATCCTAGCTGAGTCGGTGAATCTCTTGTTTTTATCCCCCACGTGGGAAGCAAGGCTGGCGGTAGGGTTGTGAGGAAAGGGACGGGACAGGTGCACGGCTGTGTGCAGTTAATCAACATCACTGGCCACATGTTGTTGATATGAACAGGGACAGATGTGGTCTTTCAATAAAGCCTATGCTTTTAGTCAATTTAGAGAATTCATTGCATTTTGCCTATGGTTCAGCAATACTAAATTTTATTACCCATTTCAATTTCATTTGTATTACACTGAAAATTACATGAGGAAAAGTTATTATGACAAAAGAGTACAGTATTGATGGAAATAGTGGTGACTCAATTACTCTCCTAACAACAATCCAGGCTGTGGCACTCCTTCTGGGTTCCAGGCTTGGAAGACCAAGCCAAGGAGACACGTTCTTTATTTTTTAAAAAGATTTATTTATTTATTTGAAAGGCAGTTGCAGAGGGGGAGAGAAAGAGAGAGAGAGAGAGAGAGAGAGAGAGAGAGAGAACTGTCCATCAGAGAGAGAGAGAGAGAGAACTGTCCGTCTATTGGTTCACTCCCCAAATGGCTACAACATCTTGGACTGGGCCAGGCTGAAGCCAGGAGCCAGGAACTCCATCCACGTCTCCCGTGTGGATGCAGGGGCTCAGGTACTTGGGCGTCTTTCACTGCCTTTCCAGGCGTATTAGCAGGGAGCTGGATGAATAGCCAGGCAGCCAGGACTTGAACTGGCGCTCTGCCACCAGGGTTGCAGGTGGCGGCACAACTCTCTGTGCCACAATGTCAGCTCCAAGGAGCCTGTTCCTCTTAGGGCAGCTGAGTCTGCTGGCGTCCGGGCTCAGCTCACTGATGCAAGACTGACCTCCAGCAGTGAAAGCGTCAGGACTGTGTGGGTTCGACGTCTCCCCATCAAACTCCCATAAATACACCCATCAGACTACTGACTCAGAGACACCCACAGTGGGGCCAGCATTTAGGAATCGCTGGGAACTCCCTGTCTTTCATGAAGTGCACACCGTTGCCAGGTTTCCGCTGCTGCTGACAAATGGCTGTGTTTCTTGTAGAACGGATAGACATGGTTCCAGTCCTCCCGGAAGCACTGGAAGAAGGTAACCTGGGGAAAGCACACACTCACACACACACCCCACACACACTATCTCACACACGCACTATCTCACACATGCACTCATACACTCACACACACCCCACACACACTATCTCACACACGCACCCTCTCACATACTGCTCTCACACACACACACACACACTATCTCACACATGCACTCACTCACACACTCGTCTAGGCACCATATCCTTAGACACAGACTCACACACACATATCCTTAGACACACACTCACAGGTGCACTATTTCATGCACACTCACATCCACTCTTGCACACTCTCAAATGCACTCTGCCAGGCATGCACAACTCTCTCTCTCATGTATGTGCTCCTACATGCTTCCACATTCACACACATGTACTCAAACCTGCTCTTCCATACCCACACTCTGATATTCACACACACACACACACACACACACACACCCTCTTCAGACCACTAGTGAGAGGAGTGCTGTGGAGATATTCCAAATTCCTGCAACTTTGGGCTCCCCCATCACTCTGATCTGAATAGAATATGCCAATTGTAGTTTGGTAGCTTAGAAGATCACACAGCCGTCCTCTCCGATTTTCTGAGAATGTAATTCTGCGTCTACAGGCTAATGTGACATCTGCCTTGCTTTGTGTTTTCAGCCTCCTTGCTATTGGGTAGCCCCGTCTGCAAAACAAGACTCAAGCAGGATGTTGGGTTTTGGACTTGAGCAAGGACGTCCCCTCTTGCTCTAGCTGACGTCTTGGTCTCTCTGTGTCCAGAAATAAATTCGCCTGTGGAGTTCACTGCTTCTTCTGTATTTCTAACTGGTGTCTGTGACATCCCAAGTAAGGAGCGCTCAGTGCTCTCTGTGGGCTCACTGGGCGGAGCCCCTGCCCAGCGTGGGGAAGCAGAAGCTAACAAGTATCAATCGCAGGCCAAAGCTTCCAAAAGCTGGTGCTTGATCTTCTACTTTCCCTGCCGCCATTGCCAGGAGGACTTGCTCCCAAAGGCGCAGCTCCAGAGGTGTGATTCCTCCTTTGACGTAATGAAACTTCTCATCGTTTGGATGGTCATGTGTGTCCACAGTCAATTACAGGGTGTGTGCCTTATACTGAGCTTAATTAATCACGTATTCAAATGCTTACATAATGTGATTTGATCTCGGTAGAATATTAGTGTTGACATTTAATTCAGACCAGTGGACCTCATTTCCTTCTCAAAATTGAAAATATTCCTGGCATGAGTTGAACAAATAGAATGTATTTGATTGTGTTTTTTAATTTCTTCCATTATTGTTAGACTTCTGCTTAATAATTTGTCCTTCTGTAAAAGCCTAGAATTGAAAGAGTCAGTTTCTTCCCATGGTGATTGTGGTTCCTTAGTAAAAATACTTTCTGTTAACAGTTCTGGGCTGATTCCCGTCACATACGTGACCATATTTGGTTGTGATAATCTATGATCACATTGTATATTGTGAAACTCTCTTTGGGCAACAACATTTTCTCAAATCATTGGAGGATGTTTTCCCCAAGAATTACCTTTACATTATTTGAGGGAAAACAAGGAAGAAAAAAGTCAATAAACCCCATCTACTTAAATTATGACACCAAGTTTCATTTATCTGTAGACTCTAGATTACTTCAAAAGGTTCATGGAAAATAGAATTAAAAGATGTTTTATTTTGAATCAAAAATTGAAATCCATGCATAGTTTTTCTTTTTTAAAAATATTAGAGAGAGAAGGAGAGGCAGAGAGAGAGAGAGAGAGAGAGAGGTCTTCCATCCTCTGGTTCACTCCCAAAGTGGCTGCAATGGCCAGAGCTGTGCTGATCCGAAGCCAGGAGCTAGGAGCTTCTTCTGGGTCTCCCACGCAGGTGCAGGAGCCCAAGGACTTGGGCCATCTTCCACTGCTTTCCTAGGCCAAGGCAGAGAGCTGGATCAGAAGTGGAACAGCCAGGGCTTGAACTGGCGCCCATATGAGATGCCGGCACTGCAGGCGGCAGCTTTATCTGCTTCACCACAGTGCCAGCTTCTTATGCATAGTTTTTCAGAACACATTTTCATGAACTTTTTGAAGACTCCCTTGTATTTATGGTTTTCAAAACTTTTTTCACTAAAATTTTATTTTCATGAGCTTTCTGGAGTACCTTATATATACAGAGTTCTCTCTTTTTTATCCATAACCTATCAATGATGATTTCTACCTTACTATACTGGAGTGAATTAATAGTGTACTGGCCAAAGTCAGGAAAACAAGCATTTATTGAGTGTCGACTGACTACGCTTTGTGTGTGAACTCATTCTTCCCCATAAAATTGCTTGGTCTTGCAGACACATCATCCACCCACACTGGTGATTCTAGCTCTGGCTCCAACTGGACAGTTTAGAGACTGTCTAAAATGATGTGCATCTTAAAATGGCAGTGCAGAGCTGTTGCTACAGAGGTTGCATGGTCTGCACCTCCTAAAATGCAGAAAATGTTTTCCAACTCCTGGTCACATCAAATTCATGGGACCAGGCATGGAAATTAGTGTCATTGGTCACTGTATGTCCTGGAGTTCATGAGATGACAAAAGACCACTCCCCCTTGTCTTCATTTCTATAAATCTCAATCCAAAACAGATAATGTTCTTCGCCCTGGAGCATGCTGTTCTCAATTCGTTCAGTTTTATTTTGAATTCAACCAAGAAATAAATGTCCATTGTCAATGTGATGAATACCAGGGGAATTCTTAAAAAATATGACCAAAATACCATCTGGTGGCAGTAACTGTTGTAGGACTCAATCCTGTGTCCATGTGGGGCCAGACTGGGGGAGAGAGTTTTGCAGCACGTTTCTGGAATAGGTTTGGAACAGCACTGAGTCACAGGCAGGTCAAGTGACACAGCCTTGGACGAAGAACTCAGCACCTCGCCGAGGTGCCCTCAGCACCCACCTTTTCACCTCGGTACCAGCTTAGCCGGCAAAAAATGCTGAATGCATGCATGGATACTCTGTTGCTTTTCAGGTTTCTTTTCCCCACAAAATAAGCACACTGATTGTGTTTTGCTGCTGCTTTATAAACCATTCTGACACAAAACCCTAGAACAAAATGATGTTTCTTTCCTTCAAATAGTTTTAAAATTAACTCATCTTAGGAAGGTGCGTTTTACAGGCTATGCGAGTCTAAACAGGCATCTGGGAAAGCAGACTTGAACCAGTGTGCTAGGAGGGATAGACAGGGGCTAGATCCTGCTGGCTCCCTGGAGACCAGAGCTGGTTCCAGCTAAGGAGATGATGGACTTCTGTCTCCTGCTTCCTGTGGGGAGTGGGTGAGGATGCCTGTGGAGTAAAGGGGTTAAGGGAGACCTGGCCTGATGGCCAGTGTCTGTCTGGAAGGGATTAGAAGGGGGAAGTCCGAGCTGGGACATTCTCTCCAAACAGGACTGCGACCATCTGCCTTGGTAGGTGAGCTGTGTGTGGGCAAGAGCCTCGTCTTAGAGAATTTCTGCCCGTCCACTTTGGTTCATCACACTTGCTTATTTTTTGTGTGTGTGTGTTTTAAAGTAGTATTTGTTCCTGCTGGAACATTTAGAAAACAAATGTAAAAAAACATACATAAGCAGTATTCTTTTTGTTGTACTATACTTTAACCTTTTAAAAATGCATATACATTATTATTCTTACAAAATTGGGGTCACAGGATTGCTTTATATGCCTATTTTTATGCTCTGAAAAGTTTTCTAGGGCATTAAATACCCTTGAAAAATAAGCAGGAGTGGAAACACAGACACACACAGATGAAGGCAAACTGGGGGTGTGGTGGGAAATGCATCTATAAGCCATTCAGTGCTGTTGCTAGCCAACAGTCCCCAGAGGCCGGGAGAGAGGCAGGGCGGGGACTGACCCCCCCTGCCTCACAGGGCAGCCTGGCGGGGGCTCTTCTGACCTCAGAAACTTTTGATTCAGGGGTGTCAGAAGGTCAGGAGGTCACAGAGCATCACGGCGGTCAGGCTGAGTGGATCGGGCTCTGAGCTGACCTCTCCTGCTGTGACGCCTGGCGGGTTCACTTTCAGCACCTAAAACCGAGAAGCGGATGTGGTGTCAACTCCTGCATCTTCCACGTCCTTCAGTGAAGACGCGTTTTCCAGCTCCAAGGGCAGATACAGAACCGTGTGTGCTAACAAGCACGACTGGCGGTTTGAAACAGAACATTTAGGTGCTTGGCAGCCCGGGGATAGGGACCCATATTTTACTGTTGAATGTATTTTTAAATTTATTCTTTGGAAAATCTTACTTGAAAGGTAGAGAGACACAGGAAGAAAGAGACCGAGAGGGTTCTCCCATCTATGATTCACACCACAGCAGTCGGGGCTGGACCAAGCTGCTGCTAGGAGCCTGTAATTCAACCCAACTCTCCCACGTGGCTGACGGGGACTCGGCGACTTCAGTCAACCTCTGCTGCCTCCCAGGGCGTGCACGAGCAGGAAGCTGGATCAGAAGTGCAGCTGAGGCTTGAGCCCAGGCACACTCCTGTGGGACATTGGTATAGCCAGCAGTGTCTCCACCCCTGCACCAAACACCCGCTCCTAACTACATTACAGTCCACGCTCACACTCGTTCTCAGTGCACCTTGTAACAGGTGTCAACTCCAAAACACGGCGTGTGTGTCTTTCTGGCCACAGGCTGAGGCTGGGCAGGGCTGCTTCCTTGTGAGGCTGTGAGGTTCTGTATGTCCCTTGCCTCTCCCCAGGCTGCCGGCCACATTCAGGGTTGCTCGGGTTGTCAGTGCACCCCCAAGTCTCTGCCGTCATCTCCACGTGGTGTCTTGCTGTGTGTCTCAGATCCCGCTTACTGTCAAAGGAGATTTAATGACCTAGAAAATTTTTCGGAGCATAATAATTCTCCCTTTATCTTACCGGGAGAATTTTTGCACATTTTTAAGATTTATTTCAGAATCCTTGCTTTTTTATTGGTAGCATTTAAATTTCACTTTGAAACTTTCTGTACTGTTGAATTATCTATAGGTTTATTTGCATTTTTAAAGCTGTGTTCTCTTGCTATCTGATTAATGAGCGTTTTGTTTCTCACTGGATGCTTTTTAAGTCTTTCCTTTGCCTTGCTATAAGGAGATGACATCTGGTGAGAAGACGCAGACCCAGGCAGCAGCACGCATGCATTCCGGAGTCCAGAGAGGTTCCCAGTGCTTCAGCAGGAGGTGGTGCTTGGACCTACTGTATCCAGAAAAAATGTTTCCTGCTACTGCCAATTTGCCACCAGGCTTTTGTTTATTTTTTTGGACAGGCAGAGTGGACAGTGAGAGAGACAGAGACAGAGAGAAAGGTCTTCCTTTGCTGTTGGTTCACCCTCCAATGGCTGCCGCGGCCGGCGCACCGCGCTGATCTGAAGGCAAAAGCCAGGTGCTTCTCCTGGTCTCCCATGGGGTGCAGGGCCCAAGCACTTGGGCCATCCTCCACTGCACTCCCAGGCCACAGCAGAGAGCTGGCCTGGAAGAGGAGAAACAGGGACAGAATCCGGCACCCCAACCGGGATTAGAACCCAGGGTGCCGGCGCCGCAGGCGGAGGATTAGACTACTGAGCCATGGTGCCGGCCTGCCACCAGGTTTTTAAAAATACCTATTTATTTACTTCAAAGGCAGAGTTAGAGAGAGAGAGTGGAGAGACAGAGAGGGAGGAGGGAGTGAGAGAGAGAGAGAGAGCCTTCCATCTGCTGGTTTCCTGCCCAAATGGTCACAAAAACTGGAGCTGGGCCAGACTGAAGCTGGGAGACAGGAGTTTCTTCTGGGTCTCCCACGTGGGTGGCAGGGGTCCAGGGACTTGGGCCATCTTCCACAAGTTTTCTCAGGAACATTAGCAGGGAGATGGATTGGAAGTGGAGCAGCCAGGACTCAAACCAACCAGCACCCACAGGAGAAGCTAGTGCTGCCAGCCGTAGCTTAATCCGCTGTGCACCAGCCCTGGCCCATCCATGGGTATTTTTTAAATAAATTAATTAAAATTGAATTTATCAGATATTTTTCAACATTTACTGAGATGAATAAATCTTTTTTATCTATTTATGTGGTCAATTACATTAGCAGGCATTCAATCATTAAACATATTGTCACTTTCTTAAATAAAATAATCTGTTCAAAATGTATTAAACATCAGTGATTTCCATTGTTGCATAGTAGTGTTTTTTTTTTTTTTTTTTTTTGACAGGCAGAGTGGACAGTGAGAGAGAGAGACAGAGAGAAAGGTCTTCCTTTTGCCGTTGGTTCATCCTCCAATGGCTGCCGCGGCCGGCGCACCGTGCTGATCTGATGGCAGGAGCCAGGTACTTCTGGTCTCCCATGGGGTGCAGGGCCCAAGCACTTGGGCCATCCTCCACTGCACTCCCTGGCCACAGCAGAGAGCTGGCCTGGAAGAGGGGCAACTGGGACAGGATCCGGCGCCCCGACTGGGACTAGAACCTGGTGTGCCTGTGCCGCAAGGTGGAGGATTAGCCTAGTGAGCCGCGGCGCCGGCCAGTAGTGTGTTCTAAACAATGCTGATTCCCTAGGTGTGGGCTGGGGCTGGGCTCCAGCATCCATTTCCCATGTGTTACTGATGCATACTTTATAAAGACACAACAAAATTAGTGTACATAGTCACTCATGATAAATATATTGTAAAAAACTGACTTTTAAATGACTGTCAGTTGGCTTTCTCCATCAATCTTTTCTTGGGGTAGGTGCTGTGACACAATGGATTAAATAGCCGCATCCCAGACGGGCGCCGGATCCATCCCGGCTGCTCCACTTCCGATCCAGCTGCCTACTCATGCACCTGGAAAGGCAGCAGAAGACGGCCCACGCATTCAGGCCCCACCACCCACATGGGGGACCCGGATGAAGCTCCAGGCTCCTGGCTTCGGCCTGGCCCAGTCCTGACTGTGGTGGCCATTTGGGAGAGTGAACTGGTGGATGGAAGAAGACCTCTGTCTCTGCCTCTTGCCTCTTTCTCCCTCTCTAAAAGGAACTGGCAGGTCAAAGGCTCTTCACATTTGGGGTCAATGCTTCTGACGATGGATGTGCACTGTGATGTTGCACCTGCACTGGGAAGGGTGTCTCCAGCCAGCCCTCAGAATGGTTCTAAAAGCAGAGTCCCAGTCCTGTTGGCCAAGCCCCGGTGGCATCCTCTATGTTAAATGTGTGCTGCTGCCTAACAGGGGACCCTGCACCTTTCACATAAAACAGCAGCTATCTCTCAGCTTCTGTTCCCCAGGTCAGAGCCCAGCCCAGCCCAGCAGGACTGGAGGCCCTGCTCAGTCTCTCAAGGTTAAAAACCAAGGTGCTGGCAGGACTGGGCTCTTAGAGGGAGGCTCCGGGGAGGGCTTTGCTCCCCAGCTGGCTCAGGTTGTGGGTAGCATTCAGTTCTCTGGAATTATGGGACAGAGGTAGCCAACTCCTTGCTGGCTGTGAGGCGGGGGCTGTCCTTAGCTCCCACAGGCCACCTGCATGCCTTAGGCTGTCTTCCAGGCTGCAATGATAGTCCAGGGTGTCCCATACCTAGAATTTTTCTGACTTCTTTTGCGAACAGCTGTTGAAAGCCCTTTGGTTTCTCAGGGCCTGTGGGGCTGCGCTGCTCGCACTCCCCAGCCCAGGATAATCCTCCAGTTTGAAGCTCAGCTGTGCCCAGTGACATGATTTCATCCAGAGACGAGAGCTCATCACGCTCGCAGGGCTCTGTGATCTCGTCACACCGTGAGGACCCAGCTAGGACGTCTCTGTGCCTGCAACACCACCCAAGTGATGTTCGTCATGTTCTCTCCCCTTCCTCTGTTTTTTCCCTCCAGTACCATTAAGTCTTGATTTACTCACTGTATTTCCCCAGAGGAAGGAGAAGGGCTGGGGAGAGTCAGTGTGTGTGTTACAAAGCGATTAGAAAATGGGAAAGGAAGAATCCAGTACAGCAAAAACCAACCTTCAAATAAACTCACCCCAGTGATTGGGGTCCCCAAGCCCAAGGGGGCTCGGTTTCCTGCAGCCCAGGAACAAGGAGCAGGGAGCAGTGGAAGAACAGCACAAGCTCTCCTACCCGCCCTCGCTCCCTCCCATAAACTCCAGGTTTCACACAAAGCTTTGGTTTCTGGCAGTAAACATGGACTCACATTCGTCCGTCTCCTATCCAACAATCTTGTGGCCACTTTGACATACGTTTCTGGCACCTGCATCAAAGTTCCTGAGTGACTCGGATGTACATTCATAGCCCCTCTCTTGGTCTCCAACCGCACTTTGTACACAGCAGGTGCCCAGTAGCTTCTCTTCTTTAGGATACAAATTGAGGAGGTTTGACCCATCCACATGCATACGTGCCTTAAGTCTTTGGCATGAACCACATCAGGTCTTGACTCAGGAGGTTGGGAACAAGGGGTAGAGGCTTCCTATTTTCTTCAGGATTTTTGCATGAATCCTTTAGATGTGTGGAGACACCCCAGCAAGTAAATGTTTACGTGTGGGCGTGCAGGTTTCCTTTTGTGGATGGGGGAATGGAGAAGAGGGTAGGGTAGGAGTCAAACTTTAAGGATAGAAGACCCAGAATAGGACAGGGGAAGGCAAACACAAAAGAAAAGATGGTTTAAGATCCCTGCTTCAAGAAGAGAGCTCCCCCAAACTTACGTTCCAGGTCCTTTCGCCTGGTGCAGATCCTTCAGTCAAAGGTGCTGTGGCTATTTTGCTCCCAATAAAAAAGAAAGATTTGTAAACAATAAAACCCCAAAAGAACATGAAGAGAGACCAACGCATTATATTTACACAAACTAGGCCACCTAGCAATTACCGACTCAGAGACTCAGGGAAGACCTACAAAGCCCAGACACATACAGTAACTGAAGGGGGCAGCACATGGGGGAGACAGGAACCCAGGCCCAGACACACACCACCCAGTGCGTGCTGTCGCATTTGTCCCGTTTCAACACAGTGAGGTGGGTTTGCAGCGATTTCTCAGTATGTAAATGAAACCGCCTTCTCCTTTAGTTACCACGACAATGTAATCGCTACAGTCACAGCGCAAGATGCTGGCTCCGGACACCATTGACGCCCTCGCTTAAGGGTCTCCCTGGAAGCCAAGAATTTGCAATAATTAAGGATTTTTTTAAGTCTTTGCTTCATGTTTCTGTCCCTGGACAGCACAGAATGGGTACAGGAGTATTAGTCTTCAAACTCATCCTTACCAGCTCACATTTTTTTTCACACATGTGTGTGTGCGCGCGCACACACACACACACACCCTGTTGTGCATAGTGATGGATGGCTCTGTTAAGTGAAACAAAAGACCTATGTCCTAGGAGCAGGCAATGCTGATCAAGCTTCCTCTCTGGGCCTCTCAACTTCTCTGCACCGCCTTTTCCTGCCCAGACTAATTTTCCATCTTCCAGGAGGAGGAGATCAAGTCATGGGGTAACTCCATAAATGCTTCGTCTCCCATGAAACATTTTCAAGCTGTGGGGGGTGTTTGAAAAGACACTGTGGCAACAAAGCCAGCTCTAATTGGCATAACGAGGTGGTTCAGTAGGCTGTGCACGCCACATAGTTGCTCTCCACGGTGCTGTGCAGACCTGGGCTGCTGCAGACTTAGCCCTGAGATTGCTCAGGTACCTGTGAACCCAGTGCAGGAACGAGCGCCTTTGATTACAATAAACAAAAATACAAACCCAGAACATCTATATTAAGAAAAACAAGTTCAAATGCACAAGCTTCATTGTTTGCACGGTTAGTGCTGCTGGCTTCCTGGAGAAAGTGGGACCCAAGGGGCAGCTATCCAAGGGAACAAATAAATCCATTGCACTGGGCCCGAATGGGGTCAGAGTGAACTCAGGAGCAGCGGGTCCGACTGCTCCCCTAGTCACCCCTTTGGCAGATCATCACAACCCATTTCTTGGGACAGATCCAGGCACCCTGCCCCAGGATCGAGTTATGAGGAAACAAGATGTGGAAACCCCCCGCTCCCTTACTCCCAGGAGCCCCTCCCACAGGATGTGGTGGTTTGCGGGTTGGGTCCAGGAATCTGGTCCCACAGCCAGTCTTCTCACCCTGGTGAGGGACGTATTATTCCACATCCTTCCTTCAAAGGAAAACTTCCCCACCACCCAGGCGACTTTCTAAAGCGAGAGATTTTGCACGCGGAGCCTCAGATAAAGCATGCGGGTCTCAGGGTGATGCCCCCCCAAGCCCTTATTTGCATATGGATGCAACATGGCTGGAGTTCCCTGCCTCACTCCTTGCTCCCAGCAACAGGGAAAAAGGGGTGATGCTGTGAGCCCCAGCCTGGGGTACGTGACAGTGCCAGCTCCCCCCAACCCACGCTGTCCCCACTGTCTCCACTCTGCAGTTGATGCCTGCTCCTTGAAACTTCCTGATAGCAGAAGAACAGCCCCACCCACTGCGGCTCAGCTCTGGGCCTTGGGGATCAGGGTGGGGCTGTGGATCTCTTCTCCATCCTCCCGGAAGGAGGCTGGCTCTCCCTGGGCGCTGGGGGCCTGCTGGGCCTTCGGGGGCACGAGGCCACCAGACGGCTGAAGCTCTGGCGGAAGTGGCACTTCCTGGGCTGGGGTGGCAGCTAGCACTCCCTGGCAGGATGGCCTAGACCTGCACAGCTGCAGCAGCTGTCTGCTTCAGATCTGCGCTTTTGTATGCTTTCCCTCTGGCCGCCTCTGGCTCCCAGCTCACCATACCCCACCAGGCTGGGGACACAGATGGATTCCAGGCCCTTGGTGGACTTCTTGAAGGTGAACTCCACTGCTTCACAGCCCTCCATGTGCGGCTTACTCTGGCACACAAAGACGGCCACCAAGGGGTTGAGCAGGACCCTGGCGAGGGCAGTCATGGACAGGAAGACGAACCCCATGAGCACATTGAACCACTTATAGATGCTGGCCCCGGGCAGCACCCATGGCTCGTCTTCCGCCCTGGTGCCTTCTTGGGCGCTTTCTCTGCCACCTGGGTGCAGCCACCTGCAAACTGCTGGTTGGACATGGAGCCCATGATCACCAGCGGAGCCTGCAGTCCTGGGGACCTGAGTCGGGGGGGCTGCGGCCCCAGAGAAGTCTGGAGGCAAAGGGGTGGTTTGGAGAAGGGGCAGCTACATCTTCCCCTGCAAAATCTGCATTTTTGTTTAAATGATTATTTATTTGAGAGGGAGAGTTACAGACAGAAAGGGAAAAACAGAGAGAAAGGTCTTCCATCCACTGGTTCACTCCCTCAATGGCCACATTGGCTGGAGTTGAGCAGATCCAGAGCCAGGAGCCAGGAGCCAGGAGCCAGGAGCCAGGAGCCAGGAGCCAGGAGCCTGGAGCCAGGAACTTCCTGGTGGTCTCCCATGTGGTGCAGGGGCCCAAGGACTTGGGCCATTTTCTACTGCTTTCCCAGGCCACAGCAGAGAACTGGATTGGAAGTGGAGCAGCTGGGACTCAAACTGGTGCCCATATAGGATGCCAGCACTGCAGGCAGTGGGTTTACCCATTATGCCACAGCCCCAGCCCCCGGGAAACAGCGGTATAAAGGGAAAGATAGCAGGTGATGGTGCATTCTTGCAACAGCAACCAAATGGGAAGCCTGGTTCTGGCTTTCCTTGGCCGACATTCCTCCCATGGTCATGGTCACAAACCTTTCCCTGCCCCGAAAGCAGTGCAGAGAACCAGCCTGGGACACTCTGGATCCCCCAGGGCTCCGTCCCCATTCTTGCTGCCTGTGGCAGCTGCTTCAGAGGCCACTGTCCGCCTCCTGTCTTGGTGCCCCTCCACATCAGTGATCTCTGAGTAGTGGGTCCGTCTAGGGGGTCTCACTGCAGTGTTGGAGCGGGGAGGAGGGGGTGCCACCTGCTGCAGCCTTTAGTCTCTCCTCAGACCTCCCCCGGGTGTCTGTCCCTGTTCCAAACGCTGCGAATCAGCGGGAGGAACCCTGCAGGCGAGGGGACCCAGGTCACTGCCTGGGGTTTAGTTTGCCTGCACCCGGGCTGGCACTCCCTCTCCCAGGTGCCCTCCTACCCTTATCCAAGAACTTTGAGCCCTTTGTGCTACTCATCACTAGAATTCCGATCCATTCAATTTTCCTCATTTCCTTCCTTGCCCAACAATGATGTGCCCTCCTTCCTTTGCCCCAGAGATGTGTCCTCTGTAGACCCGAACCCCATGGGGCTCCTTAGCTGGGCCCTGGCTTACGTGGGCCTTCTGAGGACATGGCTTTAGCTGGTGAGGTTGTTACATCACAGAGGCTGGACAGGTGCTGGAGACCCAGGCAGTGTCAGAGCCTGCAGCCTGCTGTGGTGAACACAGAAGCTGGGTCTACGCCCACCATAAAGGGGATCCCTGTTCTAAATCACTCTTTAAGGGGTGGTACGGCTGCCTCCAGACAGAGGAGCTCCCGCCTTTTGACGCCCTGTGCTCCTCTGAGGCAGTGCACAGAGCAGCATTCTCTCCGTGTGTTTCTGATGCTGTCAAAGGTCTAGCAGGCTTCCAGAGGAACAGAATGCCAAAGTTGGGGACACCGACTTTTCATTTTCTAGAAGTTCGTCTTAAATAACTGTAGGTCTGCAGGAAGATGCAGAGGTGGTATTGAGCGAGGCCATGCGCCTTTCGCCCAGGCTTCCTGGGTGCTGACAACAGCTCGGTGCATGTCTGCTGCTGTGCCATGCAGAACTGCTGCGGCAACAGGAACGTTCCGCTTCTCGTACTCACGTCCCCTCCACCCTCTCCACCGTCCCTCACCCCTGGCAAACACCCATCTGTTCTTTGCTTCAATGTTCTTATTTCAAGAATGTTACATAATGAAACCAAGTGGCATATGACCTGTTAAGATTGGCTTTTGCCACTCAGGAATGAGATTTGCGCAATCTGTTAGAAGTGTCAGTGTTCCGCTCTGTTTAATGGCTGGGGAATGCTCCAGGGTGTGGAGCTATCACAGTTTGTCTAATCTTCCACCTAGTCAGGGACACCCCCATCGTTTCCAAGTTTAAACTATTACAAATGAAACTTCTATGGAAATTCCTATTCTGGTTTTTGAAGGGCTGCAATTTCATTTATCTGGTATAGATGCCACGGATTGCTACTAATGGACTGTATGCTAAATTTGTTAAGAGATTTCCAGATTGTCCAGGTGGCTGTGCCATTTAAATTCCCACCAGCAGAGTGTGTGAGATCTGCTTTCTCTGCATGCTTGATAGCATTTGGTGTTGACATGGATTTTTATTTTAGCTGTCCCAGTAGGTATGTGGTGACATCCCAGGGTGGTTTTCACCTGCATCTCTCTGCAGACTGCTGTTACCGGACATTTTGTCCTGTCCTTGTTTGCTGTCTGCAACATCTCTTGGATGAAATGTCTTCATATTTTCTGCCTATTTTTGAATTGGATTGTTTGTTTTTTTTGCCTGTTCGTTTTTTTTTTTTTTTGACAGGCAGAGTGGACAGTGAGAGAGAGAGACAGAGAGAAAGGTCTTCCTTTGCTGTTGGTTCACCCTCCAATGGCCACCGTGGCCGGTGCGCTGTGGCCGGCGCACCGTGTTGATCCGAAGCCAGGAGCCAGGTGCTTCTCCTGGTCTCCCATGCGGGTGCAGGGCCCAAGCACTTGGGCCATCCTCCACTGCACTCCCGGGCCACAGCGGAGAGCTGGACTGGAAGAGGGGCAACCGGGACAGAATCCGGTACCCCGACCGGGACTAGAACCCGGTGTGCCGGCGCTGCAGGTGGAGGATTAGCCTGTTGAACCGTGGCGCCAGCCAACCTGTTCAGTTTTGGGAGCATTTATTCCACAGTCCTGGGTCAGGTCTCTGGTCTGCAGGTAGTTTTCCTCCTGGCTACAGTTCATCTTTCTACCCTTTCAACAGCATCTTTCACAGAAAAAAAAAACTTCAAAATTTTAATTTAATGTAATCTATAGATTATTTGGTTGACTGTATTTTGTATAATATTTCTAGAATTTTTGCCTGGATCTAGGTGAGGAAGGTTTTTCTATGAAAGTTTTATAGTTTTACATTTTATTTTTCAATCTATGGGCCATTTTGAGTTAATTTTTGCCCAGGATGTGAGTTCCGTGGAGGTTCGTATCCTTCTGCCCATGGATGCCCAGTTGCCTGAGCACCGTTTGTTGAAGAGAGTCCTGCCTTTGCTGGATTGGTTTTGAACCTCTTCATTAGAAGAGCTTTGCTTCTTCTAACGGACAAAGTCCCAATTCAGACGCAACGAGACCATCTGCACTGTGGTCTTGAACTTCCCATCCCAAGAGATGCCACACTGTCTCGGGCTGTTTTGTGCACCTTCTTGCTGGTGTTGGGACTCTAACATCAAGAACAACTCGCTGTTGCAGCTGAAGACAACAGGCAAGTTCCTCACAGGCTGCACAGCTACAGAGGAATGGAGAATCACAGTTTGTGGAGCGGACACGATGGGTTAGAGGCAAGTGGCTTCTGAGGATGTCCAACTGCTGGCTTGGGACCACTTGGTCGGTGCAGAAAAAGCTGGTGCATGGTGGATCAGTCCTCAGGGTGCAGCTTAAAACCAGCGAGCCCTGACCGGTGTTAACAATGTGATCTTTACCTGCTCTGGAAAAGATAGAGCTGCAATTTGAGAATGGCTCTTGCCGTGAGATCTCCCCAGATGAGTAACAGACACTGGTAGCTCTGTTCATTTTGCACAATGCATGAACAGGGAGTTGAGCTCCTAAATAGGATGCAGTTTATTGCTAAACCACAAGACCCTGGATGTCCTGTGCAATGAACTGAGACCACCGTAACACCAGCTTCTCTTTGGGCAACCACTCTTTCAAGGAAGGCTGAGCCGACGTAGCTTCCAGTTGACTTTCTCTCCCTGGGATGCATGCCCTGCTCTGGCACTGGGACACAGTGTCACTGCACAAGCCGTGTTGGCCAAAACCAAGTCCCTCCGGGCGTCCTGTTAAGGGATTGGGCCTAATGTAAAACAGTATGGACATTGCCAACTTCTGGGGCCCAGCCCCAAAGGAAAACAATGGAAACCAGTTCAGCCTCCTGCGCAGACCAAGAGAGAGATTATCTGCTCAGAGGAGACCCTTGGCAATACTTACAATTGGCAGAAAAATTATCAGTGTTCAGCACCCAAAAAGTGGTCAATTCAAGAACGCAAGTGAAATGTATTCCCCTAAGAAACAAATGATAGGGACTCAGGGAAGAATGGCCCATATGGGAGGAGAATATGGGTGACAGACACAGATAAACCACAGGGGCAGGTGCATCCTTCGCTCCGCCGGGGTCCTGCTGTTGTCCTGGGCTCCCGGGTGCTGTGCTCAGCTGTCATGAAGAATTTATGGATTCACACGAAACTCTTGCCCCAGCAAGTCTCCTGCAGCTTGCTCTGAGTCCCCTAGGCGGGGCTGATGAACAGACTGTAGGCCATAAGGCAGGGGGGCATAGCACAGATTGGAGACGCAGCCGCTGAAGACCAAGGCAGACTTTTGAAAGGAACGAAAGGGAATTCACTCTGAAAATGTGTGCACTCAGAGGAGCAAGCCCAAAAGTTTAGGAAACTAAACCTGTGCCAGCCTCGCAAGCAAGCTGTCATGCCACAAAAAGCCAGTGCTGGCTTGAGCTCTTGCGTTCAGACTCACATCTTTAAAGACACAGAGATGCAGACTAACCTCGTGGTCCTGTCTGGGAGAGAATGTCTCCCTAGAGATGTCTGGTTAGCTGAGGCCTCACGTTTAGTGGAAACCAGGCCAGAGCTCACTCAACACGAACAGGTGCTGCCTCAGCGTCCTGCTAATCTCAGCTATTTTGTCCTTAAAAGTTTGAATTTTATTTATTTGAAAGGCACACACACACAGACTCTTCCACTGGTTCACTCCCTAAATACCTGGAGTTGGGAGCCTGGAATTCCAGGAACCCGACTACTTGAGCCGTTACTGCTGTCTCTTGGGGTTACACCTTAGCAGGAAGCTGGAACTGGGAGTGCAGCCAGGACTCGAACCCATGATCTTCGATGTGGGGTGCAGGCATCCAAACTCATTTCTGAACGGCTATACCAAATGCAGCCCCAACCCAA
Source organism: Oryctolagus cuniculus (assembly GCF_051225735.1). Lineage (NCBI taxonomy): Eukaryota > Metazoa > Chordata > Mammalia > Lagomorpha > Leporidae > Oryctolagus > Oryctolagus cuniculus. Next base: position 7,068,493 of record NC_142870.1, on the reverse strand, counting down.
GCTGTTTAGTCTCAGTCCAGTATAGGCCCTTGAATTCTGCCTGAACATAAGCTCTGAAAGATGGCAAGATTGGTGAGATCAGAATACAACTGACAAATTGGACTCTTAAAGCCATGGAGATTTTCAAAATGTTTATAAACTGATGCCTCCATTAGAATTTTTTCTTTCCTGCATTGCATTCCTGTTCCCCTTAAGGTCCTTAAGTAAACCTGTGTTTTCATCTCAGCTGCATGGGTGTGGGCCTGAGACCCCACTTGGATCTCTCGTATTTCCTAGCAGTGTTTCTGATCACATCGGGATGGAAGCCGAGGGGTCCTCTGTAGCCCCTCCACAGTCAGTTTTGCCTCCTGCTTCCCTCTGGCCGAGTGTATGCTGGAGGTGAGCCCAGGACCCCAGAGGCTCTTCCTTAGGTCCCTAGGTCCCTCCAATGTGCATCCAGCAGATGTCTCCAGGAAAACGCAAATCAAAACCACACTGAGACAGATGCCACCTCACAGGACTGAGATGGCTAGAATGAAGAAAAGACAGATGGTAAGAAATGCTGGCAAGGGTGTCGATGAGCCGGGACAGCCCATAGATTTCTGGTGGAAGTGGAAAATGGTGAAGCTGCTTTAGAAAAGAACCCAGGGGCCAGCGCTGTGGCACAGCGGGTTAACGTCCTGGCCTGAAGCGCCAGCATCCCACATGGGTGCTGGTTTGAGACCTGACTTCTCCACTTCCAACCCAGCTCTCTGCTATGGCCTGAGAAAGCAGCAGATATGGCCCAAGTCCTTGGGCCCCTGCACCCACGTGGGAGACCCGGAAGAAGCTCCTGGCTCCTGGCTTTGGATTGGTGCAGCTCCAGCCATTGCAGCCATATGGGGAGTGAACCAATGGATGGAAGAGGAAGACTTCTCTCTCTCTCTTTCTCTCTCTCTCTCTCTGTAACTCTGACTTTCAAATACATAAATAAATCTTAAAAATACATAAATCTTAAAAAATACATAAATAAATCTTTAAAAATGTATGTACATTCCCTCTTCTACAATGCTGGATAGCACTCAGGAGCTGCTTTGGCTGTTACCCATGTGGGCAGCCAACAGACACTCATTCATTTATTCATTAATGCAACAAATCTTGTCTAGTGAGTGCCAGACCCTGGGAAGCTGTAGTAAGTAAACTCAGTGAAACCCTTGCTCTCAGCTACCTTATGGTACCATGGGGAGGAGGAATGGATCATGTGTCACCTAAGTAAAATATGTACTGAGTTAGGTAGAGGTGTTGGGTTGAGGGAGTCACTGCTATTTTAAATACAGTGATTGGGGAAGGCCTCACTGGGAAAGAAGTAATTTTTAAAAAAGATTTATTTATTTATTTGAAAGTAGGAGTTACAGACGGAGGGGGAGAGATATCTCCCACCCACTCATTCACTCCCCAGATGATCACAATGGCCAAGCCAAAGCCAGGAGCCAGGAGCTCCATCCGGGCCTCCCACTAGGATGGCAGGGGCCTAATGACTTGAGCCATCTTCCACCGCTTTTCCCAAGTCATTTGCAGGGAGCTGGATTGGAAGCGGAGCAGCCAGGACATGAGCTGGCACTCATATGGACTGCCAATGTCATGGGCAGCAACTTTACCCACTACTCCACAAGGCAGGCCCCAGAAAAGGGATGATTTAAAATTTTAAATTATTCGGCTGGCGCCGCGGCTCAGTTGGCTAATCCTCCGCCTTGCGGCGCCGGCACACCGGGTTCTAGTCCCAGTCGGGGCATCGGATTCTGTCCCGGCTGCCCCTCTTCCAGGCCAGCTCTCTGCTGTGGTCAGGAAGTGCAGTGGAGGATGGCCCATGTGCTTGGGCCCTGCACCCCATGGGAGACCAGGAGAAGCACCTGGCTCCTGCCTTCGGATAGGTGCGGTGCGCCAGCCGTGGCGGCCATTGGAAGGTGAACCAACGGCAAAGGAAGACCTTTCTCTCTGTCTCTCTCTCTCTCACTGTCCACTCTGCCTGTCAAAAAAAAAAAAAAAGAAAAAAAAGAAAAAAAATTTTTAAATTATTCATTTTTGTTTTATTTGAAAGGTAAAGAGACAGGGATAGACACAGAAGAATCTTCCACCTGCTAGTTTATTCCCTGAATACCCACAACAGACAGAGCTGGGGTACATCAACCTCAAGAGCCTGAATCTCAATGCAGGTCTCCCACATGGGTAGCAGGGACCACAAAGTTACTGAAGCCATCACCTGCCACCTCCCAGAATATATGTTAGCAGGAAGCTGGGTGATACGTGGAACAGCAGGGACACGGACCAGGCAGTCCGGTGTGGGAGGAAGGCAGCCCAAGCAGTGTCTTAAGTTAGCAGTTCAGTTAAACGCCTGCCCCTGCAAAAGGGATAATTTGAATCAAGACCTGACAGAGGTGCAGGAGAGAGTCAGGCACATATTGGGAGAAGAATGTTCTGGATAGAGGGCCATCAAGTGCAGTGGTCCCCAGATGGGAGGTGTCCACTCCCAGGGACTGCAAGACCAGGGGTCTGGATGGGAGTGAGCAGGTGGGTAGGGGTGGTGCCATCTCTGGTTGAAATGAGATCTCAGGAGAGTTGGGGGCAAGGAGTCGCGTGCTGTTCTTGGGCTTTGGAAAGACCCCTCTGGCTAGGTTGTGGAGTGTACAGTTGCTTGCTTCCTGGTATTCACAGCAAGAGGGGAAATGTTTTGTTGTAGACGGAGAGAGAGGAGAGAGGAGAGAGGGGAGAGAGAGAGAGAGAGAGAGAGAGAGAGACAGGGTGGCAGGAGAACTTGGCTAAATAAAATCAGAGTAGACAAGGGAAGGTTGAGATGAGAGATGGACCTGTGAGAGGGTTGCGGGGCACCTACACCCGCAGAGGAAAGTGGTCATGGAATCACAGCTGTCAATCTGCCGTTCAACTGCAGAATTAGCCGAGTTGTTGAGTTTGTTTTAAAGAACGGTAGCAAACAACATAAATACCTTGCGAGGATAAAGCTGCTTTGTTGGTTTGGATTCCACATCATGGAGAGAGAAACAGCGCATCAGCTCAGCAAGCAGACACACAGAGGAGCCTCTGAACCACGAGGCAGGAAAGACTTTGTGTTCGTTTTGGTAATTGGTTTCTGCACTGGGCAAGGAGACAGCAGCATCAATTCCCTTCCGCGGCAGGAGGAGAATTAGATTCCCCTTTCTCTCTTATATCCTCATTTCTTTCTTGCACTCTCTTTTGATTGCTGTAATTGCCTTTTTTGGGGTGGGCTCAGCTGCAGTCTGTTGAAAACAAAGCAAAAAAAAAAATCCTGTGAAACAGTAGTCTGTGGGTGGGTGTGGAAGAGCCCCGTCCTCTAAGGGTTTGTAATACAAGGTGTGTGTTTATTTTAGGAAACCAGCTCCTCCATTGACTTTAAAGGCAGACGTGAATGATGGAAGTGTGATTTCCTTTCAGGATTCCAGGAGCTCAATGCTTCCTTCAAATCCTCTGGGCCCACTTCAGACGACGAGTGCCTGGCAGCAAGCAACACACAAGACCCGGACTCCGTGGAGTCCCAGCCGAGCAGGGGGAGAGAGAACACGACCCCATCAACACACACAGTCCATAGGATGTGGTGCTGAGCACCACTGGGACAAACAGAGCAAAGGTGGGGACAGTGCCAATTCAATAGGGTGAGCATGGGAGGGTCCCTGGGCAACCTGCAATTGATCGAGGGCTCGGAGGAGCTGAGGGAGCCATGGTGGGAGAAGAGACAAGCACATGCAAAGGTCCTGAGGCAGACAGACTCCCAGGAGGCTCCCGTGGCTGGGGAGGAGATGAATTAGGAGGAATAAGAGATGGGTGCGGGGAGGTGGCAGATCACATAGGGGATTCTCCTGGTGGCCTGCAGTAGGGAGAAGGGAGTCCAGAGGAGTGGTGGGGCGTGTTTAAAAGGATTCTGAAGAGTTAGCCTGGGTGAAAATAGTTGCAAGTCATATATCCAATAAGGAACTTACAGAAAAGAGGATATAAGGAACTCCCACAAATCAATGATAAAAAAATACATAACCCAATGAAAAATGGACCAATGATCTGAACAGATGTTTCTTCAAAGGCCTGGGAATAACCAATACTGATGCAAATTACGTTTCTCTAAGCTCAGTAACACTGAGCATGAAAATACGCTCAACATTATTAGTCACCAGAGAAATGCAAGGCAGAACCACGTGAGATGCCACCTGACGCCCACTAGGATATACCCACTAGGTGTATCCCACTGACGCCCACTAGGATGGCTACACCACAAGACAGGTAAGAACAAGTGTTGGCAAGGGTGTGGTGCGAGCAGGACTGGCGGGGATGTAGAACGGTGTGGCTGACTGAGCAAGCAGCCTGGGAGTTTCACGAATGCTTAAACAGAATTACCATACAACCCAGCCATTCTGCTTCTAGGTCCTAGAGAAATGAAGACGCACGCTTGTAGACAAATATTCACAACAACATCACAATAGTCAACAGAAAGCGGCAGAGGGCAGACTTCCAACAAATGATGAATGAGCACGTCAAACATAGTGAACGCACACAGTGGGATGTGAATTGGCAACAAAAAGAAATGGAGAACGGATAACCGCTGCAGTCTGAATGAATTTTGAAGACATCCGAAGTCAAAGGAGCCGACGCATCCATTCACGTGCTTGGATTCCATGGGTAGGAAACGCCCAGAACAGGCAAAATCTGATGAGCCAATTCCAGGAGCTTGGGGGGGGGGGGACGATGGCTAAGGAGCGTGGGGCGTCCTTGCAGGGTAATGAAGCTGTCGGGGCTTTGTTTTTTTCATAAGGGACTCAATGACAAACAGGTACAGTTCCATCCCTCTTCTTTATTCTTATATTTATTTGAAAGGTAGAGTTAGAGAGAGAGAGAGAGAGAGAGAGAAGGATCTCCTATCTGTTGTTTCTCTTCCATCACTGGTTCATTTGGGTCCCCAAATGGCCACAGTGACTGTGCTAGGACAGAGCCAGGAGCCAGGAGCCAGGAGCTTCCTCTGGGTCTCCACGTGGATGCAGGGGCCCGAGCACTTCAGCCACCCTCCACTGCTTTCCCAGGCACATTGGTAGGGAGTTGGATGGGAAGTGGAGCAGCCAGATTGCAAACTGATGCCCATATGGAATGGCGGCACTGCAGGGGGCGGCTTAACCTGCTGTGCCCCAGCCCCAGCCCCAGTGAAGCTGTTCTGAACTCGACTGTGGAGGTGACTTCCCAACCCTCTGGATTGCGCACTTGAAGTAGATGAGCATGGTATGAAAACCCCCTCCAAGAGAATGCTCCATGGAAGTCTCCCACAGCGCTGTGTTCAGGGGAGCAGGGCGGGAGTCAGCCGTGGGGCGAAGTGGTCAAATTCTGGGGACACTTTGGTGGTAGAGCTGGATGTGGGGTGGGGGCCAGGGGCTGGGCTGTGCTGCTACTCGGTGGTGAAGGGTGAGGTGCATTGAGACACAGGAGCCAGAGATTGGAGAGAAAGCATAAGTGAACCAAGGCAGGGCCCTCTCCAGGGGCAAAGCAGTGTGCTAGGTACTCAGGAAATGCAGGAAAAACAGAGCCCATTACTGTGAAGTTGCCATCTGAATGCAGATTTCAGGTTTCAGTGCAGAACACAGATGAGTCAAATGCATACAAGATTTTGCCAAGTGTTCCAGGCAGCACCAGAAGAGACATTGCAGGGACATAAACTAGTGGTTGCTGCCGCAAATAAACAACGGGGGGCTGAAGCGGCGGTGGAGAGGAGGGCTGGCGGGAGGAGGACAATGGCTCCCAGAGGACAGGGGACAGGGAGCCGGCCAGGGAAACCCAGCCGCTGCAGGCTCAGGAAAGGGACCCCTCTGGAGATGCTGGGCGAGATGAGGCTGGGAAAAGAAAGCAGAAGATAGTCCCTTTTGCAAATACAGAGGGGAAAATAATTTGTCATGGTTCGATCATAAAAATACGCTAAACAATTTTGTTCCAGATCGGCAAGCAAACGTCCTCTTGTGCAAGTTTAAATACTCAAAAAACCCATAGCTCTCTCCAGAGTAGGATATGAACAATGCAGCTGACAGATTGTCTAGAAAACGAGACCATCGAGGGAATTACACATGGTTGCTAACTCCATGCAGGGCAGGAGTCAGGAAGAGAGGAAACCCCGGCTGAGTACCAGTAAGAAAGCTGGGAGACAAAACCACCAAGGGGATTCTTTTTTAGAAAAAAAAAAGGATTTATTTATTTGAATGGCACAATTACAGAGAGAGGGAGAGGGAGAGGGAGAGGGAGAGGGAGAGAGAGAGAGAGAGAGAGAGAGAGAGAGAGAGAGAGAGATCTTCCATCTGCTGGTTTATCCCCCAAGTGCCTGCAACAGCCAGGACTGGGCCAGGCTGAAGCCAGGAGCCAAGAGCTTCATCTTGGTCTCCCACATGGATGCAGGGGCCCAAGAATTTGGACCACCTTCTGCTGCTTTTCTGAGACCATTAGCAGGGAGATAGAGAAGAAGTGGAGCAGCCAAGACATGAACCAGTGCCCATAGGGATGCTGGTGTTGCAGGTGGCAGCTTAACCCACTGTGCCACAATGCTGGCTCTTTTAAAACAAAACAGATATTTGCTTTGGCTGGCATTATGGCATAGCAGGAAAAGCTGCCACCTGCGATGCCAGCATCCCATATAGGGGCCAATTCATGTCCCAACTACTCCACTTCTAATCCAGCTCCCTGTTAATATGCCTGGGAAAAGTAGCTGGAGATGGTCCAAGTATTGGGGCTGCTACTACCTATGAGGGAAACCCTGATGAAGCTCCTGGCTCCTGGTTTTGGCCTGGCCTAGTGCTAGCTGCTGTGGTCATCTAGGGAGTGAACCAGTAGATAGATGATATTCTCTCTCTCTCTCTCTCTCTCTCTCTCTCTGCAATTCTTTCAAAATAAGTAAATAAATTTTCAAAAACCCAGATATTGGAATTCAGTGTGTTATAAAGTTGACAGAGAGCCAGATCAAAGCCATTATGTATATTCAAGCCACATTTGCAACTAGCTACCTGCTCTGCTTTCAAATGAAGTAAAAAAGATGGCCATATGACACTGTTAATGGCTAAGATGCTTTGAGATGTTATTTTACTTCTCCTGGAGCAACACACATGCCACTCCACAAATGGCCACAATGGCAGGAGCTGGGCCAATCCAAACCTAGGAGCCAGGAGCTTCTTCCAGGTCTTTCACGCGGGTGCAGGGGCCCAAGGTCTTGGGCCATCTTCTACTGCTTTCCCAGGCCATAGCAGAGAGCTGGATGGGAAGTGGAGCAGCCAGGACTTGAACTGGTGCCCATATGGAATGCCGGCACTGAAGACAGCAACTTTACCTGCTATACCCAGCCCTGGCCCCCCATTGTTTTCTTATAAAGAGTAATACATGTTTGTTGCATAAACCCCAAGAAATAGCCAATAAATAAATCTGGAAAAAAGCCTGGTAGACGCCTATAAAATGCCTGCTTATTCTTTATTTAGTGGAGCCATTAAGCCCTTGACTATGATGTAAATTAAAATTGTTATCTCAAAAAATAAACTATAAATTTGAAAAAAAGACTTGGAACCTTTTGGGAATTCAGTTTTATTCAGAATACTGTGTTTTCTTAGACATCAATGTGTGGGTGGGTATGTCAAGTGATTTATAAAGAAAGTTGCTAAAATAGGAAGTTTTGTATTTCCTTAAGCTTTAATGTTTTAATAAATACATTTTTAGAATTTGGAATCACTTTAGGTTCACAGAATAGTTGCAAAGGCAGTGGGGTGAGCACCCTGGAGGGTCTTCATTCACCTCCAGGTCTCCCCATTGCCGATGACCATGGCACTCATCTCAAATCTCAGAAGCCAACACTGCCCCATGGCTAGCAACTAAACTTGACTGACCATTGGGACATCTGCAACACCTCCCTCTTCACCCACGTGTCTGAGTGGCTGTGATGGTTAATTTTAGTGTCACCTGACTATGTGGGGGTGGCTGGAGAACTGGGGAAGCGGTGCTTCTAAGAGGGTGGGTTCCAGAGAAGAGTGGCATGTGTGCCAGCCAGTGGTGTGGGCAAGATTGGCCCACTGTGTGGGGTGGGCGCTGTCCAAGGTGCTGGGAGCGTGTGGAGAAGTGCAAGGAGAATTAAGGGGTCTCTCCGTCTCCCTCCCTCCCTTCCTCTCTGAGCCACATGCCATTCTCCTGCCCTCAGATGTCAGAACTCCACAATCTTTGTCCTTTGGGCTCTGGGAATTGCACCAGGAGCCCCCTTCTGGCTTTCTGGACTTTGGCCTGGGCTGCAGGGGTGGGGGAGGTGGTGCACAGTGGCTCCCACGTTGCTGCCCTGGTTCTGAGCCTTCTGGTCATGGACTGAGCCATGCTTTGCACTCCTCTGGTTCTCCTGCTGTGGTCGTGGGACTTCTCAGCCTCAGACTGGAGAGCTGTTGCCTTTCATATCCTATGAGGTCTGTCTTTCTAGGTAGCCCTGGTGAGCTCTTAGGTTTTATATCCCTCCTTCTTGAATGCAATGGAAATCACTGATTAAATCATCCATCTCAAATTTTTGGTTAAAGGATACTACCTGTTATTATCAGATACATGGTTTTCTATGTGAAGTTAAGCAGAATGATGAGGCCACAATAATAGTCATCTCTATGGAGTAAACCCCTCTGAGGTGCCAAATGAAACAGAACCCTAAAGTGCCTTAAAAATTGACTGGACCTTTGTTAGTCTTTTTTCCTTTTTTAAAAAAAAAAGATTTATTTATTATGTTAAAGGCAGAATTACAGAGAGGCAGAGAGAGAGAGAGAGAGAGAGAGAGATCTTCCATCCTCTGGTTCACTCCCCAGATGGTTGCAATGGACACAGCTGCGCTGATCCGAAGTCAGGAAGTAAGAGCCTCTTCCTGGTCTCCCACGTGGGTGCAGGGGCCCAAGCACTTGGGCCATCTTCCACTGCCTTCCCGGGCCATATAGCAGAGAGCTGGATCAGAAGGGGAGCAGCTGGGACTTGAACTGGCATCCGTATAGGATGCTGGCACTGCAGGTCACAGCTAACCCTCTAAGCCACAATGCCCCCTCCCCTTTAAAGATTTATTTATTTACCCAAAAGGCAAGAGAGAGAGAGAGAGAGAGAGAGAGAGAGAATCTTTTATCTGCTTGTTCACTTCCCATATGGCCACCATGGCTGGAGCTGGGCTGATCTGAAGCCAGGATACAGGAGCTTTTTTCCGGATCTCCCACGTGGGTGCAGAGGCCCAAGCAATTGGGGCATCTTCTGTTGCTTTCCGGGTGCATTAGCAAGGAACTGGATGGGAAGTGGAGCAACCGGGACTCCAACCAGTGCCCATACGGGATGCCGGTGCTGCTGGCAGCAGCTTTACCCATCTACGCCACAGAGCTGGCTCCAGGTCTTTTTTTTTTTTTTAAGTAAAAAGACAAGAAAGCTGGAACTGATTCCTGTAGGAAATATACGATTTGCTCAAATGCGGCAGTTGAGGACATTTGGAGACCTCTCTTTATGCAGCTCTGGACAAGTGGTTGGAAACGCTGAGGCAGAGCAGTCCTCTGGAGCTGGCCGCGGTGGGCAGTGGCCCGGATCTCCAAGCTGGAGGGGGCTGTGCTGCGCATGTGCAAACGAGAAGTCGGCAGCTCAGTCTTCAATCTCAAGCAGGCTTTACAAACACTCTGCCTGCAGCTGGCTGTGTGTCCTGCAGTCCAGACACTGTTGTTCACGTCAGCTGTGCAGAGCTGAGCAGAACATCTCACAGCACGAAGGGATCCCACGGTCCTTCAACCTCAGAATCACAGTCCCCTGCTGATCTAGAAAGTGCTGTGCTAAGGGAAGCTGAGCTAGGCTTTCTAGAAAGTGTGGTCAGCATCTCTGCTGCCTCAGCCTGTGTGTGTGCTGGGCTGTGTTGGAGCTGTTGCTCCGTACGCTGTAATTCTGCATGGTTTTACACTGTGCACTGTAGCTCTGATCCACTGTGCAGTGCCCATTCCTCTGCAAGGTGCCGCTCTGTGTGCTGGTACTCTGTATGCTGGTACAGTAGAGACTGCAGCCCTGCACGTACTGCCCAGCACCTCATCACTCTGTGTGCTGGTCGTCTGTGTGCCATCACGCTGTGTGCACCTTGTATACCCTGGGACCCTGTGCATTGTACTCCCTGTGTGTAACTCTATGCACATGCTGTGTGCACTCTGTAATCCCTGTGCACTGTACTCCCTAAGTGTAACTCTATGCACACGCTGTGTGCACTCTGTACACCCTGGGACCCTGTGCACTGTACTCCCTATGTGTAACTCTATGCACATGCTGGGTGCACTCTGTATACCCTGTGCACTGTACTCCCTATGTGTAACTCTATGCACACACTGTGTGCACTCTGTATACCCTGGGACCCTGTGCACTGTACTCCCTATGTGTAACTCTATGCACACGCTGGGTGCACTCTGTATACCCTGGGACCCTGTGCCCTGTACTCCCTGTGTGTAACTCTATGTACACGCTGTGTGCCCCTTGTATACCCTGGGACCCTGTGCCCTGTACTCCCTGTGTGTAACTCTATGTACACGCTGTGTGCCCCTTGTATACCCTGGGACCCTGTGCACTGTACTCCCTATGTGTAACTCTATGCACACGCTGTGCCCTGTTACTTTGCACCCTGTTGCTCTGTACACTGCAATAACTCTGTACCCTGTTGCTCCATACACCATTAGCCTGTCCGTTTGGGGTGCCGATCTGTTGATGTTTGTTTCCCTTTTCCTAAACTCAGTGTGGTTGGTAGTTGTTTCCTAGCTGAGAGCACAATACACAGGCGCATTTGTACATTTTCTATTTATTTCTTGATGTTTGGATTGAAGGGCTTTCTAATCACACTCTTCAATTTGCATAATATGAAATAGTCCTTGATTTTTGAGGCTTAGTTTTTGATCTCAAGTTTGTGAGTGTGGACTGGAAGTTGTTCCCACAAGGATAACACACGTGTCCTGGACGTGTCCTGACTCACGACAGGCTGGAAGGAGGGACTTCTGTCTTCTATTGTTCATTCTCAAGTTTGTGTTTTGACAAAGACATTTTGTAGAAAGAATATCACTTTGTTCTTAGAATTGTATCTACAAATCACACAAATGAACCTGTTAAAACTAATAAAAGTAATATAAAAACATAAATAAATTAAAAGGTCATAATATGTGATTACTAATGGAAAAATGATTAAACTTCTTGGAAATATCTATAAAAACACCCTATAACTAGCTGGAATTCCATTCTGATTGTCCCAATAAGAAACTAATTTTATAGAACAGCGTTATTGTAGGGTCTTATTAGGAGGTAATAAAGTTTTTTTTGAAGAGAATGAAATAATATAACATTTTTAAAGGCTGAAAAAACACATTACTAGCTCTGAAGATTGCATCTGGAGGCAAAGGATCGAAATATACCCCAGATCAGAAAAGGTTGGAGGTAAAATTTAGACCGGGATTTTCTGATTCCGTTGCCCACAGAACTCTGCTGCCCTCCGTGGATTAAATCCACGCCTGCATAGAAGCTGGGATTGGGCCCGGGAAGGCCTGGGGGAGTCTTGACAGCTTCTCAGAGTGACGAGAACTGTCCAAAATGAAATGAGGCGGGACAGCGTCCGTCACAGAGCTCCCCTCCCATGCCCTGCAATGCCCCAGGCAGAGGTAGAGGGGGAAGACGATTTTTAACAGGACATCTGTGAGAAGGCCTAGAGGTTCTGACTATTTGCATTTTGGACGTGAGTCTGCTGTGTGATTTGGCTGCTCCAAATGCTAGGTAGCACGCAGAAGGTGTTGTATAGACCATAAACCACCACAAAAATGTCATGGGCCCATATGGAGGCACTTCCAAAAGTTCACAGTCAAATTGAATTAAAAGATACATTTATTCTGTTGCAACTTTTTTTTTCTCAAGTCCATGCATTTTTTTTTTTTGACAGGCAGAGTGGACAGTGAGAGAGACAGAGAGAAAGGTCTTCCTTTGCCGTTGGTTCACCCTCCAATGGCCGCCGTGGCCGGTGCACCACGCTGATCCGATGGCAGGAGCCAGGTGCTTCTCCTGGTCTCCCATGGGGTGCAGGGCCCAAGCACTTGGGCCATCCTCCACTGCACTCCCTGGCCACAGCAGAGAGCTGGCCTGGAAGAGGGCAACCGGGACAGAATCCGGCGCCCCGACCGGGACTAGAACCGGGTGTGCCGGCTCCGCAAGGCGGAGGATTAGCCTAGTGAGCCGCGGCGCCGGCCCATGCATTTTTTATAACGCATTTCCAAGAAATTTTGGGAGACTTTTCATGTGCATGGATTTCAACATTTTTGCACCAAGATAAACATCTTTAGTTCTGTTTTCCGTGGACGTCTTGAGGTACCCGTGTAAATGTCGTTTCGTTCAATGTCGATTGCACTAGAGATAGCATTCGGGGAAGTGTACTGCAGATCATCTGCGTGGATAGATGTGTACAGGGAGCAGAGCTTGGGAGGAGGAAGGGATTTGGAGCAATCCTCCTTGGGAAGAGAGTTTCGTGGACTCTCTCCTCTGATTCTCCTTCTGAACCTGTTTCAGAAACCTGGGGCATCACCACTCTGAAGGCACAGAGTGAGAAGAGAAGAATGCCGGGAGGGGAGGGGGAGCCATTTGCAGGTGTGCTGAGGGCTGGCCACTGCCTTCGGGGCCCAGGGGCCCAGCAAGCTACAAAGTAGGGAGTGGCTTTTGCGTGGAGATTTCCCCTCGCTGTGTGACCCCTCTGTGGGGACGAGGTCCTTTTCTGATCATCAGTGACTCCATCTGAACCCCCAAGGAACCTGCAGCCCTGGGGCCTCCCTCAGTCAAGGATGGCTTGGCTGATCCCAGCTGGACAGTGCTGTGGTCCTGCCTCCTCCCAGTTTGTTCCATTGCTGGGACTGACGACATTGCCCACCACACCTCCTAAGAGGGCAGGAAGAGGGCTGTGGCTTACACGTTTAAGGCCAAGCCTCCCAAATGGAGCAAGCAGCCAGAAAGAACTGGTGTGGAAACCAGTGGGCACGGGCTGCAGGCTCAGGCCCTCCAGCCAGCACTGACCAAGGCAATCCCCTGGCTTTCTTCCCAGCCGGCCCAGCTGTGAGGAAAGGGTGGGAGTGAGACCGAAAGGGTCAGCAGCAGACGCAGATGGAGTCAGACCCCTCGTCAGCAATGAGCTCTACCCCATAGACCCCCGGGTTCCCGGACCCCACACATCCTTTCCTTCTTGAGCTGAGGAGGTCGCTAGTCCCAGCAGTCACCTTGCCTCAGAACCTTCTGGAAGCTGCCAGCCAGCCAGGCTCTAGAGCTTTAGGTCTCAGGAGTAACAGCTCCTCGCTCTTTCAGGCTGAAGGAGTCCTCTGCAATGTGCCTCCCGCCTCGCTCCATACCCGCAGGGCTGAGCAGCTCAGAGGATCGGATCTGCTGTTGGTGTGTGGGCTGAGACCAGGGAGGTTCGTTTCTTGGTCTGGTTTTCCCATCTGCAGCTGTTCGTGCATTGTGCCTTGAGGGTACATTTTAATATCTTGCTACAGCTACATTTGTTGGTTTATTCTTTCCTTCCTCATTATTGATCTTTCAATTTATTCTCAAAGGGATTTGAGATGATTGACATCATGCATTCATATTTTGTCGGCCAGTTTCAAAAGACAGTCAGAGACTTTGCAGCTCTAAGCTTAACCCCGTGTGAAGTGGCTCCTCCTGGCTTCTCAGAGGTACCAACACCTGTGCTCAAGGGGGTGGGGATTCAGCCTAGAAGCATCAATGGGGCTCTTTTAAAAAGCAACTAGTGGCCGCGGCGGCGCTGGCACACCGGGTTCTAGTCCCGGTCGGGGCACCGGATTCTGTCCCGGTTGCCCCTCTTCCAGGCCAGCTCTCTGCTGTGGCCAGGGAGTGCAGTGGAGGATGGCCCAGGTGCTTGGGCCCTGCACCCCATGGGAGACCAGGAGAAGCACCTAGCTCCTGGCTTCAGATCAGCGTGGTGCGCCGGCCGCAGCGCACCAGCCGTGGTAGCCATTGGAAGGTGAACCAACAGCAAAAGGAAGACCTTTCTCTCTGTCTCTGTCTCTCTCTCACTATCCACTCTGTCTGTCAAAAAACAAAACAAACAAACAAAAAAACTAGTAAGTTGTGGCACCCACTCTGTGGCATAGCCATAAAGCTGCTGCCTTCCATGCCAGCATCCCCTGTGGGTATTGGCTCCACCTCTGGCTGCTCCACTGCCCATCCAGCTTCCTGCGAATGGCCTGGAGAAATTGGCAGAAGATGGTCCGAGTGCTTGGGCCCCTGCACCCGCTTGGGAGATTGGATAAAGCTCCTGACTCCTGGTTTCAGCCCAGCCTGGCCCAGCCATGGCTGTTATGCTCATCTGGGAAGTGAACCAACAGATGGAAGAGCTCTCTCTCTCTCTCTGACTTTCAAATAAATAAATATTTTAAAAACAAATGTGTTGGATCGGAGATGACTGACTGGTGAGGAGCTGCACTGACCTCAGCCCCAGCTGTGAGAAAAACAACGAAGGGCCACGTTCCCAGAGGACTGATCGAGAGAAAATTTCAGTGGAGAAGTGACAGCAGATTAGGGGCCCCGGGTAGAAGGGTGGGTGATGAGGAGAGAGGACAGACTCACCGCCCCGGGCCTTGGCACCAGCCCCTGTTGTGTCTACACAACTGGCTCCCACCGGAGAGGGGGCATTTTGCAAGGATAAGGTAGGAAGAAGGTGCTGCAATGCCCCACCTCTGAGAACTTTCACTGGGGGAGAGCTCCGTAGTCCACGCTGACTTCAAGTCCAACCTGGGAGCCGACAGAGGACTGAGCAGCTATTTTGCTTGGAAAAGGGAAGCCACGTTGTCTCCCTCGTCTCTCGCACCCCCCACAATGCACCAGACTCAGTTTGCTGTGGTGGAGTTGCTACTGGACTCTATTCGGGCTTGGGGGTCCGCAAGCCGTCTCTCCTCTGCTGGAGGCACCAGAGGAAGACCCTGGGCAGTTTGCAGGGTGGAGGGCAGACCCCTGCACCCCATGACTGTGGGGGTTCTGGGCATAAACTCTGGGGCTGAGAAAATCGTGGGTTGCAGCAGGATTCCCATGCGTCTGAGACCTGGAGTTCTCTGTGCACTGGGGACAGATCCCTCTGGGGGACCCGGGGTTGCACCGTGGAGTGACTTCCTTCTAGTGGTGTGACAGACGTGTCACCAACTGGGAGCGCGTTTGTCTTACTCCTTTCATGGGGAAGGGATTCAAGGATCAATTAGAACTTTGTTGAAATGGTAGTAGCATTTCAGAGATGACACACTGCGTGCAAATGCACGCGTGAGCACACGGGCTCCTGGGTCATCACCGAATGCTGTGAACTGTGCTTCTGCCATGACAGTGGATAGACAGCATGAGGACCGGGATGCCGGCAGCTCTGTGCTAGACTGGTTCCCAGGAACCTCTGGCTATCTTTAAACGCAGTGACTTAGAGATAGGTTTTCTCTTTTGCCACTTTGATGATGCTAGAAATTATGTAATACAGTTCTCACTACAGAAAACATTAAAACAGGGGCTGCCGCTGTGGCGTAGCTGGTTAAACTGCCCTCTGCAGTGCCAGCATCCCATAAGGGCGCCAGTTTGAGTCCTGGTTGCTCTACTTTCTGTCCAGCTCCATGCTAATGTGCCTGGGAAAACAGTGAAAGGTGGCCCCAAGGGCTTGGGTCCTCACACCCACATGGGAAACCTGGAAGAAGCTCCTGGCTCCCGGCCTCTGGCTTCAGATGGGCGCAGCTCCAGCCATTGCGGCCATCTGGGGAGTGAACCGCAGGATGGAAGACCTCTCTCTATCTCTGCCTCTGCCTCTCTGTAACTCTGCTTTTCAATAAATAAATAACTACATCTTTTTTAAAAAATTAAAGATCAAAAAATTACCCACTACTATCACTCACTAGAAACCAATACAAAGAATGTGGTTTGTATTCCTGAAAGTTGATAAAAAGGAATCATATGAGGGGCTGCTTTGCCTGTTGAGCCCATTGCTGAACCTCTCTGAGAGCATTCCCTTAAAAATAAACAATAGCTCAAGATCTACCGAGTGTCTGCTATGTACCAGGCATGTGAGGACTAAGGCAGGGTTGGGGAACGTTTCTGCTTCCAAGGGCCATTTGGGTATTTACGACATCACTCATAGGCTATGCAAAATTATCAACTTAAAAGTCAGCCTGCTTTTGATGTATTGAATTTCTTTTTTTTAAGATTTTATTTATTTATTTGAGAGGTAGAGTTACAGACAGTGAGAGGGAGAGACAGAGAGAAAGATCTTCCATCCACTGGTTCATGCCCCAAATGGCCGAAACAGCTGGAGCTAAGCTGATCCAAAGCCAGGAGCCAAGAGCTTCTTCCAGGTCTCCTATACATGGGTGTAGGAGCCCAAGGACTTGGGACATCTTCTACTGCTTTCCCAGGCTATAGCAGAGAGCTGGATCAGAAGTGGAGCCGGTGCTGCAGGCAGAGGATTAACCTACTGTGCCACAGCGCCAGCCCCGGTGTAGTGTATTAAATTTCAAGTCCCACTTTGTGGTCACCTTGGCAGGGCCGGGCCAATTGATTTCATTGGCCTTAGACAGTCCATGGGCCGGGCCATTCCCCACCCTCAAACTACAGAGATAATGGGGAGCAAAGCTGCCTGTGCAGAACTTTAATGGAGGAGACCATCAGAAAGGAAGAAGCTGGTGGGGTGTAGTGGGAGGCTGAAATGGAAGCAGGGGACACTGCTGTCATTGAGGCTCGTGGGTCCTGTAGGGGAGAAGAGAGCTTGGACTGATACGTGAGGAACAGGTAGGAGACAAGGCAATGATGACCTTGCATTTGTCCCACACTGCAGATGCAGTTACAAGTTCGCCACGCTGGGATGTTGCATGGAGTATGCTCCCTCCGCCTTCCTGCTCTCCTCTTTCCCCAGGGTGAGTAGCCTCAAGGTCCAGGAGCCGGCTCGGGGTCTTCTTCCCTGCGGTGGCCCCCTTAGCCTGCTGCCAGCTTCATTGCCGCTTCTCTCTCCTGCTGCGCACCCCTCTCTTTCAGCCCCAGCTAGTTCCTACGCTGTGCCGGATCTTTATCAATAGGGGAAGGCTGTGTTAGGAAAGAAATGTTCTATTCTTATCACCCACTGCAGGAGACCTCCATCCGCTGATTCAATAGAATATGCATGGCTATTGTGAGGCCCCTTTGTTGCAGGCAAGAAAAAAATCCTTCCAACGGATTCGATCAATCTTCCAGCCACTGCGTGCTTATGGGATGGATGTGAGAAGTTGTTTTTTTTTTCCCCCAGGTCCCCCAGGGTGCATTTGGAACACTTGTCACCTGGTTTGCAAAACCTGGCCTTTCCCCTTGCTAGGTGTGTAGGTGTGTAAGTGGGGCAGGTCATGGGAGCTCTGCTAAGCTCAGTTTTCTCCTTGGTGGACGTCTTAGTCCTGTTCAAGCTGCTATAACAAAACACCACAGGGTCGTGAACTACAGACGTCAGTTATCTCACAGTTCTGGAGATGGCAACTCCACGGTCAAGGTGCGGCTGGCTCAGTCCGGGGTGAGGGCTCTCTTCCTGACACGCACATGGTCACCTTTCCTCGTGTCCTCCCTCACCTCCCAGGGGAAGAGCTTTCTCTGGTTTCTGTCCTTCTTAGAAGGTTGCAGATCCCATTATGGGGCTCCACCACAAGACACGTAACAACTAGTACATAACATTTACATTGTGTTAGGGATTTTAAGTGACCTAGCAATGGTTTAACATATACAGGAGCATGTGTAGAGATTATATGTAAATTTGACCTGGGCACAAAATACAGTGTCAAAAGAGCTGGACTCACATGGAAAGCACAGATAATGAAAATAAAAACAAGCAAAATCAACTCCATTTCAGTTAAAAATGTCTGTGCAGCCAGAGAGGCAGTCCACAGAGTGAACAGGCACATCACACATCGGATGAAGGATTGATGTCCACAGGGTGTAAGTAATTCCCACCACTCAACAAAAACAGAATGGCCCAGCTTAACTCAACATGAGAAACAATATTTGGTCATTCACAAAGATGCTGTTCAAATGATCAAGGAGCACACGGTAAGACTCTTAGCATCACCAGTCACTAGGGGAATATAAATGCAAGCTGTGTTGAGGTACTGCCTCCCAGCCATTAGAATAGCTGCTATTAAAATAACAGAATATAGCAGGTCCTCGTGGCCATGTGTGTACACTGGAGCCCTTGTGTGCTGCAGGTGGGGATGTGAAATGACACAGCTACTGGGGCACACAGCCTGGCATTTCCTAAAACAATGAAAAATAGAGTTATCCAGCCACTCCACTTCTAGTCTGCATCCGAACGAACTGAAAGCAGGCTCTCAAGAGATGTTCACACATCCAAGGTTATAGTAGCACCATTTACAATAGCCAAGAGGTAGAGTTACAGAGACAGAGAGGCAGAGAGACAGAAAGAGAGGTCTTCCATCTGCTGGTTCACTCCCCAGAAAGCCACAACAGCCAGAGCTGTGCCAATCTGAAGCCAGGAACCAGGAGCTTCCTCCAGGTCTCCCACGTGGATTCAGGGACTCAAACACTTGGGCCATCTTCTACTGCTTTCCCAGACCATAGCAGAGAGCTGGATGGGAAGTGAAGCAGCCAGGACTCGAACCAGCACCTATATGGGATGCCGGCACTGCAGGCAGTGGCTCCACCTGCTATGCCGCAGCACCGGCCCCTATGTGATACATTTTTTTAACAGAACCATAGTAAAAAAAGAATAAGACAAATGGCTTAAAAAGAAAAAAAAAAGTAGCTCGGGCCTTGTAAGAAGGGGTTCTCTGACGGAAGTGTGAAGAAGTGAGATGCTACAAGTGTTTGTCTCCCCAGTTTCACAGTGAGACACTCAGACGCATGCTGTGAAGTTGGAAAGCCAATGAGATAAGTGACGAATTCACAAGCAAGTTAAAAACGTCAGTGGTGAGAATATCACTGGCATAGACTTCACAATCAGCCGGCTTCGTCTGTCGCCTGGCTCTCTCGGGGCTTCCAAGAGACTGTTCCTAACGCTCATAATTCAAGTCTGCCTTGGCTGTTCGGTAGCTGCTATCTTGCTCTTTACAGCAAACGTCCTCAGAGTCCTTCTCTACCCTAACCTGGACAACCTTGTTTCTGGAATGAATAACTCTGCTCCAGAAAGATGTGTTTCTGTATCACTCGAGTGACAGCTTGAGCTCCTTTATAGTTTGAAAGAAGTAGTCTTTAAGTTACCAGACAAGTAGAAAAACTCTCGGGAAAGTATTAAGACCCGAAGGTGCCTAGAAGCAATGTGACTCATAACCAATGACCGTTTCTCATAGGTCGGCGCTTCTGTGGCTCGGGGAGTAGTTGCCTTAAGCGCAGCACTCAGAGCAGCCGCAGTGGAGGCCAGGGGAGACCTTCCACAGTGGATGTATCCAGCACAGGTTGCATTCTGGTTTCAGCTCTCCAGTGTCCCAAGAAACACGTTCCCGAAGGAAAACGCCTACTCGCTGGCCTTCACACATCATCAGTGAGTTCTAAATCTCTCTACCAGGAGTCCACAGTTGTCTTAACTTGACTATAGAGAATTCTAGACCCAAGACTCTTCCTTCCATCTAGGATTTTGATCACTGTAGCATGGAAACAAAGGCAACGTTCCAAATCAGGTCAAAACATTCTATGTATAGCTAAGCAAGTGTCTGAAGCTCATTCTAAAGAAAAGCAACAAGGAAAACCTGACGAGAGAAAGTAGGTTTGAACTGTGCTGGTGGTAGGACCTTCGTGTATGGCAGACAAATGGCTCCCAAAATAATATCTATGTTCTAATTCCTGGGTCCCAGGAACTTTGCCCTGTACAGCAAGAAGGGTCCTTGCAGGTGTAATTAAGTTAAGGATCTTGAGGTGGGTGGATCCTCCTGGGTTATCCAGGTGGTCCTAACTGCAATCCTTTGTATTCTTTCAAGATGGAGATGGGGGGCTTTGACAAGGCACAGAGGAGATGAGGACTTGAAGACAGAACTCAGAGAGATTTGAAGATGTTGGCCTTGAAGACTGGAGGACCATGACTACAACTCAAGGGATGCTGGAAGCCACCAGAGGCTAGAAGAGCCCAGGAAACAGAGCCTTCACTAGAGCCTCCAGGGGGGAACGCAGCTTTTCCAGTACATGGATTATGACTTGACTACAGATTTCTGGCCTCTGGAACAGCAAGAGAATAAATGGTAACTGTTTCGACCCTTTAAACTTGTGGTGAGTTGTGACAGCAGCCACAGGAAGCTAACACAGCTGCCCACTTGTCACCTCTGCCCATTCTTGGCACTGTAGTGCAGGTACCCACATGTGAGCATTTCCTAGGTGGCTGGATGCAAGGACCCAGGAAGCAGACAGGCCACAGTATGCAAACCTGGGCAGGCACGGCAGACTAACAGAAATCACACTGCGTCTATGAGAAGGGAATGTGGCGCTGTGCCTTGTTACTTTGTTGCCAACCTCACTGTCTTCTGGAGGAAGATGTGGGACTCCTTCTGTGCACTGCAGAAGGCTCCACGGTGTGATCCAGCAATTCCACCTCTGGGCGGACGTTCAAAAAATACTCAAATCAGGAGGATCTCAAAGAGACGTTCGCACAGCCATGTTCACAGCAGCACCGCACAGTAGCCAAGAGGTGGAAGCAACCAGGTGCCCATCAGTGGATGAGCGGGCAATGAGACAGTGGTCTAAGCGTAGAGGCAGGGATACTCAGTCATAAGCAGGAGGAAATTCTGACATGTGGCACAACTGGGTGATCCGGGAGGGTGTACTGTAAGTGAGCTAAGACAGGTACCAGAGGACAAATACTGCATAATTCTACTTATTTTTATAGATTTATTCTCTTTTTAAAAATTTATTTTATTTATTTATTTTTTTTGACAGGCAGAGTTAGACAGTAAGAGAGAGAGACAGAGAGAAAGGTCTTCCTTTTTCCATTGGTTCACCCTCCAAGTGGCCACTACGGCCGGTGTGTTGTGGCCAGCGCATTGTGCCGATCCGAAGCCTGGAGCCAGGTGCTTCCTCCTGGTCTCCCATGCGGGTGCAGGGGCCAAGGACCTGGGCCATCCTCCACTGCCCTCCCGGGCCACAGCAGAGAGCTGGACTGGAAGAGGGGCAACCGGGACAGAACCAGCGCCCCGCATAATTCTACTTATATGAGATGATGAGAGCAGTCAAACTCATTAAGAATAAAATTGCATGATTCATAATAAACAGAAAGAAGGGTGGAGGTTTCCAGAGGCGGGGGGCGGGGGGGGGGGGGAGGCGGTGAGGAGCTGCTGCCGGAAGGGAGCTGAGTTTCAGCTTTGGACCCTGCAACAGTTCTGGTATCTGTTTTACAGCGTGAATGTATTTGACACCACTGAGCTTTACACTTAGAAATCGTGAAGATGATACATTTTGTGCTATAAGTCTTCCCCAAAATGAAAAAAGAGTAAGACGAGTGATAAACATTGCTGGTGACCAGCGGATTCCTACCCATGCTGCTCTAGCCACGCACACGTAATGGGGACGGGAGCTTGGGGCAGAAATGGTCTTTGTTTCTCGGTCTGCGTCTCGTCCTAGATCGATCTCACCATCTCCCTGCCACGCCGTCCCTCCCCACTTCTCTGACTCCTGTTTCCCACTTCAGTTTGTGGCGTCCCCTCATCTGTCCTGTACCCACCTAAGAGAAAGGAGCCCGTGCCTAACTCCCTCCCTTGCTGCCTTCAAATGCTTGTATCTCATTGCAGATTCGCGCCTTCTGTGTTATTCCGTAAGTGTGTTTTACGAGTGTTTTCTTTCTGTCCATCCTCGCTGTCAAGCCCCTCATTTCAGTCCTCTTTCATGGGAGCTCTAGGTCATCCAGGTCAGATCCAGAGCCCCTGCTTCCCGATGGGGACCCTCTGGTCGCAGCTGCTCAGCCTCTTCTGTGGTTCAAGTCAGCTTTCTTTCCTGGATCAGCTTTGGTTTTGCTCTGCCGTTCACTGTGGACTGTAGCCACGGTTAAGATTAGACTGTTCCCCAGCCCCACCGTCTTGATTCCAACACTCGTCGTCTGTTCTCTTCCCCTCAGCACGACCTTCCACAGCTTCCCCACCATAGCTGGGCAGCAAGAGGCCAAAGTCCAATATCTCTGTTTCCCTTGAAGATGGAGAGGAAGACACCCGGAGGGCAGGATTCGGAAAGGACTGGCCATCCCGGAGGTGGCCCAGCATCTTCCTGGTTAAGGCAAGTCCCAAAACTTCTAGAAAATTTCAGAATCAGTGCATCTGTTCCAAGAGCCTTCGGGAGTGGCCTCAGTGGAGCTGATCCCTTTCTCTGTTTCTTCTAGAATGAATATTTGCTTTAGTTTTTTCTTCAACACACACTAGCTTGTAAGATGACAATGCCTGCATTGAATGATGTTTCTGTAGGATGCCAGAGGCAGCAACACTTCCGCTCCAACACTAGTCCATCCCCTCCTTCCGTCCTCCCTCCCTGACTGTGCTTCTTCCAGATCCCCCCTCCAGATCCAGTCCCTTAGTGCTTCCATCCTGGCTGGACCGTGCACCAGTGTGTGGGGTTTGCTTGTGGGTGTGGTAGGCATCAAGTCTGCTCATGTACAGCTGCTGATTATATCCATGGTGTGGGGATAAAGGTACCCATTATATCCATTATTCAATAAGACCCAAACTGAATTTTCTGAGCATTTCCTGGAGGGTTTAAACCAAAAGTGACTGAATTAGTTGGCAGAGTCAAAATTGCATTTACCCACCACCAAAAGAAAGGAGGGCTCATGGGCACATTGAGTTGGGCCATGGAGAATACAGCGTCACATCTCTGCACACATGAACTGGAATCTCCTAGCATCTCATTGGACAGAAGCCATGCCTATCCACTTGAGATGCAATCAGCTTCCCTTCTATGTGAACCACACTTCTGCTTCAGTTTAGACTCTGGGCTCAGGTCTAAGTTCTTGCTTCTCAGAAATAAGTTTGGGTCTTACCCACTGTCCATAGGCATGACGGGTCCCATGGGAAAAGCATATGTGTGTAGTGGAAGCTGTGGCCCATCCCACGCATGTCCAGTGGAAACCATCCCTCTGCGTTCTGCTTTCCTGCTGATCTGTGGATTGGAATTCATCACCAGTTGTCCGTAGCTTGGAAGTGGCCCACAATTCAGCAGTTCCCGTTAACAGGTGACATAGGAAACAACGCTGTTGCCATTTTACCATCTAAACCAGTGCAGCCTAAGATTTAGGTCTTCGCATCATTTCATATTGTTCTCAGCTCTTTTTTTATTTTATTTTTCTAAAGAGAGAGAGATAGAGAGAGAGCAAGCACCCAAGTAGTGCCTCTGACTGTGACCGGGGTGGAAAGGCCTCTCCTCCATTCTCAGCATATTTTATGAGGCTGGGGATTCCATGTTACCTGAACAGCAGATGGGATGAGGACTTTATGGCACCTCCATGTGGAGTTTAATATCCATGAGGCCATCATGGCATCTCTTCCTTCCTTGGCTTTCTCAGGTCCATTGGTCCCATCAATCTCCTGTTTCTATTTTTAATGTTCCCTCCCCAGCGGCCTAGGGCAGTGCTTCTACCCATGAAAACATACTGAATACTTGCTGATAGACGTTCAGGACTTTTCTAGAAGCTTCAACACCTGAGTACTTGATTAAAATGAAGCCTGGCTTCCTATGAATAATATTCAGAAATATGACTCATACAGAGGAGCTCAAAACTAATTAGAAAAAATAGGGAATAAAATAAAATTAAGCATGAGACAGTCACGGAGTGAAATCGCACACAAAAAAGCAGCAGGCAAACAATAACCATGATGAGGCTGACTTAATGGATGAGATGAGTGAGGGCCGACGCACCAGGAAGCAGGAACGCAGGGTGAGAACCCGGGTGGAGGTCAGCACTGACATATGAGTCACGGGTAGAGGGAATTGCGGGCTTTGCTTTGTGAGAGGGAATTCCAGGCAATTGACTCTTAATTGAACTTAATTTCAGTGAAACCAATTGGTTTTACTGATCCCCCCCACCCCCTTGGAGTTGACTCACGGTTGTCAAATCCTTCTTTCCTATTAAATTGCCTGGTTTACTTTAAGACTACAACTTCCCTGTGCTTAATGATGTCAGGACGACTAGTGCAGAGGAGACGGTCTGTCTGAGGGTATGCCAGGGTTTCCAAGGGCAGATGGCAGCAGGTTCTTCAAAGGAAGATAGACGAGAACATGGGGAGCGTCTATGAAATGACAAATTACTGCTCTTTGTATAGAAAAATCCCTAAATTGGCCAACTCCCTCTGCCTGGTGTTGTATCTTCTGGTATATTTGTCTTCAAAGTGGGGAAACTGAGAGTTAGGCTACGTGTCTGGTCTCCTGATTCTATCTGGAAATAGAAAATAATGAAACAGGATGCAGACAGAGGAGGAACCGGACAACTGGTTTTCCCATCGTGGTGGTCAGTCTTCTGCTTCAGTAGCTGGGTCTTTCAGGGGTGGTGTCTCACCAGAGTGCCAAGGGTGTCCCCAGGGCCACGTTGGATCCCTCGGTGACCTGAGAAAGTCATAGGTGGGTCTACAGGATCCCTGCAGGGCCAGCACTCGGCGAAGGATGGTCGTGTTCCGGGCACCTCACACGGTCTCCTAATCCTTGTGACCAGAAAGTAGAAGACAGCAGAAGCACATCTGCCAAGGCTTCTTGACTGCTGACCTTCATTCTTTAACTAAGTCACGGGTATTCTGCTGCTTTTCAGGGCTTGTTCAGGGTTCATAGCTGCATTAGGAAAGCCCATCCATGCGTGTCCAGTGTCATGCTGTTTCTGCTTAGAGCTCTGGTTTTGCTGATTCTCCCTGTATCACCTTCTGAGTTCTAAAGCAAGTGTCTTGAGGAGTGTTTCAGGTAGAACTCACTTCTGGAAGATTCCTTTCCCGACCCTCTTCAGTCCCTAGTATGAGCACTTTGCATGTGAGGTGCTTAGAGATGTGTAAAACACACCCCTGCCTGTGGGTGGCTCGAGGTAGAGGGGAGGCGGTTGGTCCAGCAACTGTGCTTAACTGACTGAGTGCAGTGGCGCCAGCTGAGCTCGGGCACTCAGAAAGCGCATCAGACCTGCAGATCTTCATAGACGCTTCCTGTGTCTGTCTCTGTGTCTTTCTGTGATATGCCCGAGTTTCCTATCTTTAAGATTCACATCTTTGGGGAGGTACAGTGGTTATCTGCTGTTTTTTCTTGTCCCCCTCTCCCCACTCTTCTTCTGGCATCATTTCGATTTTCTCCTGGGGACTATTCTTCTCCACGCCTGATCTGCCTTGACTTGATCCACGTCTTGGCACTGACACAGGAGTGAGCCTGGCTAATCAGCACACCAGAAGGCAGAAGTGCCCTGGGCCCTGGTGATGACGTTGGATTCTGAGCTCAGCCATGTGTGACCAGGAGCAGGGACCTGAAGATACAAAGATATTTCAGCATGTTCGTGGAAAACGGAATTCAAAGTTGAGGTTATCTTGTTTTTATTTTATTTTTAAAAATATTTATTTATTTATTTGAAAAGAAGAGTTACAGAAAGGCAGAGGCAAAGGCATAGAGAGAAGGAGGTCTTCCTTCCACTGGTTCACTCCCCAAACGGCTGCAATGAACAGAGCTGCACTGGTCCAAAGCCAGGAGCCAGGAGCTTCTTCCAGGTCTCCCACACAGTGCAGGGGCCCAAGCACTTGGGCCATCTTCTACTGCTTTCCCAGGCCACAGCAGAGAGCTGGATCGGAAGTGGAGCAGCTGGGACTTGAACCAGTGCCCATATGGGATGCTGGCACTGCAGGAGGTGGCTTTACCTGCTGTGCCACAGCGCCAGCCCCTATTTTATTTTATTTTTTTTTACAATTTCATGTAAGCTATACAAACTTCATGCACTTCATATATATTTATTTAGGAACATAGAATTTTGAAAGCCGTGCATAGTTTTTTTTTATACTATTCATTTATTCATCAGCTTTTTAAATAACCCCCATAAGCATGGACTTTGAAATTTTTTGCACCAAAATTGTTTCTGTTAACTCAATTTTCTATGAATTTTGAAGTTCTCTGTTTATGAACCCAGAAGGTTCCAACACAAACATTATCCTCACTAAGAAGAGCTTGAGAAGTTGGTTATGTGATAATCTACCTCCAATCTCTTGTTCTTGGATGAACAGCTTCTCAGGGAAGCCCACGGAGGAAGGGGTGACTGGAAGGGTAGGATTTAGGCGATCTTGGGTCCATGGTTATACTACAATCAGAATACCAATCAATGTCATCCAAATCTAACAGGCGGCAAAGATCTCCCCACTGGTCGTCGGATGGTGTTCAAGTTCCCCAGGAGCTTTATGTCAACAACAGCAGCATTTATTTACAGGGTCACATCATTGGTGACCGTGGTTTTCTCATTGCATAAAGCTGTTAATGAACTGAAGCTAAAACACTTGAGAAAGTGTGAAGTGGAAACCATCAAAACCCTCTGAGTCCTTTGATGCTTGCATACAATTACTTGCAGCAATCATAGATGACTTTTATTCAGAATAAAAAAAACTGCCCAAACTTTTTCAAAAGTATATTGAATACTTCACTCAAGTCTTTCAACTAATATAAAGTGAGTGAAGAAGTAAGCTTGTTAATTCTCACACCTTTTCACACAGTGTCACACATATTAAAATTCATGTGGAAAAATCTCAAGGACGCACCTAAAAATTCCATCCCCAGATTATACTTTGGTGCTGTTGGCTGCACATGTGTGAGTTGCCACCTTGAATAAAAACTGGCAACCTAGGGGCCAGCGCTGTGGTGCAGTGGGCTGGGCCTCGGTTTGCAACACTGGCATCCCAATGGGAGCATTGGTTTGAGTCCCAGCTGCTCCACTTCCAACCCGGCTCCCTGCCAGTGTGCCTGGGAAAGCAACAGAAGACGGTCAAGTACTTCAGTCCCTGCCACCGCGTGGGAGACCCAGATGGAATTCCTGGCTCCTGGCATTAGCCTGGCCCAGCCGCACATGTTGCATGCATCTTGGGGGGTGAACCAGTGGATGAAAGACCCATCTCTCTCTAACTCTACCTTTTGAATAAATGAATTTTATATTTTTAAAATGGCAAGATATGTGAGGTAAATGGTACGAAGTAAGACATTTTATGATGACATAAATTCTTCTGCTGTAAAGTATGCCCTATTTTACCTGCCGGTTTTAAAAAATCCACAACCTTAGGAACTATTCTAGATTTAATTCTTGCACCTTGACACAAACTCCTAAGAGGAACATATATTTCTTTAAAAACAAGACCATTCCCCTGAGCACACTCCCCCTCCCATCTGCCCGAGCACTTACTGTGCCCACCGGCAGGAATGACGTGGCAGCCATTAGCATCGTAAATCTCCCAGAAGACAAGGTGCTGGTGATTTGAAGGCTTTATCAAGTGGAACTGGGCAAATTAGGCCTGTGCTTGTTGTGTCAGCATTATTTATTAGTGGCAATAATTCGTGCCTAATCTTTTGTGTAGCACTTAATCAATTCCACGGCATGTACAGCCCTCCGCTGGTTCTGGTTGACTCCTTCCTTCCTGTCCTGCACAGGCTGATTGATGCAAATCGCTCCGGGCAAAGTTGGGAGATGAGAGGACACGTGTGGCTCCTTCGTTTCAGGGGCTCTGCAGTCCCTCCTTTCCTCGGAGCAAGACGAAGTGAACCGGGAACAGATCACAGCCGCGCTGGCAAGGTCGCCTTGCAGGGAAGGCGTGGTGTGCAGGCGCACAGGAGTTCCATGGGAAGCAGGAACATAGCTCAAGAAAGAATGTATCAGTCCAAGGGGTGGGCTACTCCTGTGCTGGGAGAGGGGCCCTTCAGGCTTCCACTTGTCTGGTCCCATGGACAGAACTGTGCAGGGGTGGGTAAGTGAGCCTCTTGGTAAAGCCATTTCCACTAAGCATTTCAGCCGCCCCACCACTCTCCTCTCTGTTGCAACACTGTACGTAGCAACCTTCTGATTACAAGGTGGCTTTTTGGGTTCATCGTTTTACTGCAGGAGGTTGTGATCTGGCCACACGCATTTTGAGTTTTAGTGACTTGTGGCGAAACATGGTTTGTAATTCACCATCTTGCTGTGTGCAAAGCAACAGCACCAGGTGCAGTCATGGTGATGTGCTTCCGTTACCACCATCCATTCCGGCGTTTCTCACCATCCCAAACGGACACTGGTGCATGTTAGACAGCGCCGTCCAGATGCCCCTCCCTCAGCCCCTGGTGGGCACCCTTCTGCCTTCTGTTTCTGTGGCTTTGCATGCTCTGGGTGCCTCATCTAAGGGGAATAATGCAGTTTTTGTCCCTTTATCTCTGGCTTCTTGCATTTAGCATGTTTTCAACGCTCTGCTGTATTGTAGCATGCATGAGAATTTCCTTCCTTGTTAAAGATGAATAGCATTCCACTGTTTGTACAGGACAA
Organism: Oryctolagus cuniculus; assembly: GCF_051225735.1. Taxonomy (NCBI): domain Eukaryota; kingdom Metazoa; phylum Chordata; class Mammalia; order Lagomorpha; family Leporidae; genus Oryctolagus; species Oryctolagus cuniculus. The sequence continues at coordinate 7,040,043 of NC_142870.1, read as the reverse complement.
ACTTTATCTATTCAGCTGTTGAATAGCATTTTGGGTAGAGTCCACTCTTTGGTTATGGTGAACAGTACTGCCATGCACAGTGGTATGATGTATCTGGTCAAGTCCCTGCTTACAAGATTTGAATATACTCCGCTGCTGGATTTTATGATAATTCCATGTCTAACATTTTTAACAACTGCCACACTGTCATCCACAGTGGTTGAACCATTCTATAATCCCACCAACAGCGCACAAAATGCCGACAATTATTGTTTTCTTTCTTTCTTTCTTTCTTTCTTTCTTTCTTTCTTTCTTTCTTTCTTTCTTTCTTTTTTTTTTTTTCGACAGGCAGAGTGGACAGTGAGAGAGAGACAGAGAGAAAGGTCTTCCTTTGCCGTTGGTTCACCCTCCAATGGCTGCCACAGCCAGCACACCGCACTGATCCAATGGCAGGAGCCAGGTGCTTCTCCTGGTCTCCCATGGGGTGCAGGGCCCAAGCACTTGGGCCATCCTCCACTGCATTCCCAGGCCACAACAGAGAGCAGGCCTGGAAGAGGGGCAACCGGGACAGAATCTGGCACCCCGACCGAGACTAGAACCGGGTGTGCCGGCACCGCAGGCGGAGGATTAGCCTAGTGAGCTGCGGCGCTGGCCCGACAATTATTGTTTTCTTGTAATAGCCATCTTCATGGGTGTGAAGTGGTTTCTCATTATTGTAATTGATTTGCATTTCCCTAATGATTAGTAATGGTAAGCATCTTTAAAATTTTTTATTTGATAGAGAAACAAAGAAAGAGAGTGAGAAGGATCTCATCCACTGGCTCACTTCCCAAATGCCTGGAGCTCAACATGCAATCCAGGTCTCCTGTGGGGTTGGCTCGAACCAAGTGCTGAGTCAGCAGCTGCCGCCGCCCAGGGTATGCAGTAGCAGGAGGCTGGAATTGGGAGTGGAGCTGAGATTCAAACCCCGGCCCTCTGATATGGGATGTGGACGTCCCCAGGTGTGACTTCACCTCTGTGCCAGTGCCTTCCCCACTGCTGAGTGGGCTTTCATATGCCATTGGCACATTTCTCTGGAGAAATGTCTCCCAAGTCCATCAACCATTTTCCCAAGTGGGTTGTGCCATGTAATTTTTACTGTAAATTTTTGCAATCCGCTGGTTCACTCCCGAACTGGCTGCAACGGCCAGAGCTGTGCAGATCCGAAGCCAGGAGCCAGGAGCTTCCTCCGGGTCTCTCACATGGGTGCAGGGGCCCAAGGACTTGGGTCATCTTCTGCTGCTTTCCCAGGCCATAGCAGAGAGCTGGATCGCAAGAGGAGCAGCCGGGACTAGAACTGGTGCCCACATGGGATGCTGGCGCTGCATCTTTAGTCATCGGAGTTTCTAATCCAGTTGTTTAGTAAGGGATGTTCTCCTGGTGTTGCCTGAGGAAGCTTGGATTCCTGTGTGGCATCATTTCTATCAGAACTTAAGTTGCCCCTGTGGTTTCCGCTTCAACCACCTGAGCGCTTTCATCATCAGCTTAGGTCTAAGAGAGGGATTTCCTCTTGCGGTGCTGGCAAATCAGATTCTGAGTTCGTGAGGGCAGGATCTAACCCCACACCATTGCATAGTCTCCCTGTGATGACAGACCCTACTGGGGAAGGAGCTCCTTACTACGGAAGGGGCCTAGGGCAGTGTCCTGTCCTGCATGGTAGTCAGGAGTCACACGTAGTCATTTCAAAGTAAGTCTAATTTTAAATTGAATGTAATTGAACTTTAAATAAACAGGGAATTTATTTAGTCTCATTAGCCGCATTTCGACTGCTCGGTAGCCCCCGTGACTAATATCTACTCCACTGAATGAGTGACACAGATGATGGAATGTCTGTGTCGTCTCAGAAAGTTCCACTGGGTCGTGCTGATTCAGAAAACACACATCTTGAAAACAGCCCTGGGAACACATAAACAAAGTCAAAGAAGACAGCAACAACCAAAAAACGACTCCGTGATTAACAAATGATTATGTTAGGACTTGACAGCAAAATCAGGACAGAGGTGGGGCCGGTGCTGTGGCGCAGCGGGTAAAGCTTCCGTGTGCAGTGCCAGCATCCCATATGGGCGCCGATTTGGAGTCCCGGCTGCTCCTCTTCCAATCCAGCTCTCTGCTGTGGCCTGGGAAAGCAGTAGAAGATGGCCCAAGTCCTTGGGCCCCTGCACCTGCATGGGAGACCCGGAGGAAGCTCTTGGCTCCTGGTCGGATCTGCACAGCTCTGGCTGTTGTGGCCAATTGGGGAGTGAACCAGCGGATGGAAGGCTTCTCTCTCTCTCTCTCTCTCTCTCTCTGTAACTCTCTATCTCTCTATACCTCTCTCTGTAACTCTGCCTTTCAAATAAATAAATTAATTAATTAAAAAAAGAACAGAGTGGAGAGAAGCTCTGCACTGCTGCTGCTAGGAAAAATTTGTTCACATTCTCTGTTCTACAGTAGTTTGTAAAAAGACAGTGTTGAGGCTGGCGCTGTGGCTCAATAAGCTAATCCTCTGCCTGTGGCGCTGGCACCCAGTGTTCTAGTCCCAGCCAGGGCACCGGATTCTGTCCCGGTTGCTCCTCTTCCAGTCCAGCTCTCTGCTGTGGCCCGGGAAGGCAGTGGAGGATGGCCCAATTGCTTGGGCCCTGCACTCATATGGGAGACCAGGAGAAGCACCTGGCTCCTGGCTTTGGATCAGCGCGGTGCGCCGGCCGCAGCGGCCAGTGGGGGGTGAATCAATGGAAAAGGAAGACCTTTCCCCCTGTCTCTCTCTCACTGTCCACTCTGCCTGTCAAAAAAAAAAAAAAAAAAGAAAGACCGTGTTGGAGGTTCACTTGACGCTCCCCAGAGCCTAACTCATAGGAAAGTGTAATGGGAATTCGTGGCCATCACGCTAATGTTCTGTTCAGATCTCCTACTTGGCTGACAACTATGTTCCCATGGAGGCCAACTAACGCCTCTTGCTCCCTCTCCTCCCCTTCCTCCTGCAGGCGGCTCCCAGCCCAGGGCATGTGGCAGGGAGGTGATGCACAGCCGTTTCAGGAGCTGTGGGATGTCCTTGAGAGGTGACTTTCACCTGATGGTCCCAGTGGCCCGGCTCAAACTTTGTGGAGCTGTGCTGCCATTCAAGGCTCTTCTTGTCCGGGCTTTAGCTGTTCCTGCTCTCTTTGCCCAGCTGCCAAACCTGCAGAGTGGCTTCGTCTCCATCGTACCCTGTCTTGTCACCTGCTTCACGGCAGACCCAAGCTCCTGCAAAGCGTCAGCATCCCTAATCCAGAATGCTCCAGGACCTGACACGATGCCCCAAGTGGGAAAACTCCAAACGGTGGAGCTTTGTTCCACGCATGAAAATGATTAGAAGAAACACTGCATCAAGTGAGCTTCAGGCTGTTTGTGCAGTGTGTATGAAGCATAAGCAAATTCCATGCGTAAGCTCTGTGTATGTGCAAATATCCTCCAATTAGCAAATGTCCAAAGTCTGAAACACTTCTGGTGACAAGTGTTTTGCGTGAGGGACACTGCCTGTGCTGCTGTTGGTTTTAATGAGATACTTCTCCATCTTTGCCCCTGGCGCAGGCTCTCGGCAGCCTCCTGGATTAAAACTCCCGCATCAATTTGGCGACCACTCTTTCCCATGTTTCTTCTTCCTGCACGACGAGATTCTCTTAGGATCTACCCGGGCCTCCCCGGACAGGCACCTTTGGTTATGTCTGCCACAGATACCTTGATTATTCAGGGTTCTTGGAAGGGCTATGTCCTTGCACGTTCCATTCAGCTCTTTGAACTGCATTCCGAGAATCCAGATGTTGCCAACTGCTTCTGCCTTTTGGTGTAGGTTGCTGCTCCTCCAACTGCTCTCTGCTGTAAGAACACCCTGGGCTTTTAACAATCTGCTTCTTTGAAAAAGTTGTAGACACTTTCCCCCTAGTTCTAGAACCTTCCGTCAGTCTTCTTCCCCACCTTGGTCATCATCCTTGTGAGCACCGGAACTGAGCTCCACGTTTTGATTTGCAGCCCAGCCAATGCTCTGTCTGCATGATTTCACTTCTTCAGGGGTTCTGTCTCATCTCCCAGGGCCACGTCTATACCAAATGTCCCCTTTGTTTGTGTGCACAAAGCCCGGGACAGACACCAGCATCTTCAGACGGTGTTCTGCACACAGCCTGAATGTCCTGAGAGGCAGCAGATGTTGGTGCCCTGCCAATGTTCCCGTGGGTCTCACCACCGTGCAATGTGGCTTCAGGTCACCAGCACCTGTCTGCTCGCCCGGGCTTTCCCTGGCTGTGGAGAGCTCTGTCCATGAGCAGGCCTGATAGCCCTCATCCAGCGGCCAGTTCCCCAAGAGGAGGCACGGTGGTGACTAATGTCACACATTGGGTGCCTCTGCTTCCCGGTCTCACCTTGGCTGCTGCTCCCTCCAACGCTTCCCAGTCTCACCTCCCCATTGTCATGCCGCTGCTTCCGCCAATCATCTCCCAAATGGCCTTTTTGTGCTAAGATGCTGTCCTAGTAAGAAACGTTTTATGGCCAGCACCACGGCTCTAGTAGGCTAATCCTCCGCCTTGCGGCGCCGGCACACCGGGTTCTAGTCCCGGTCGGGGCACCGGATTCTGTCCCGGTTGCCCCTCTTCCAGGCCAGCTCTCTGCTGTGGCCCGGGAAGGCAGTGGAGGATGGCCCAAGTGCTTGGGCCCTGCACCCCATGGGAGACCAGGAGAAGCACTTGGCTCCTGCCATTGGATCAGTGCAGTGCACCAGCCACAGCGTGCTGGCTGCGGCGGCCATTGGAGGGTGAACCAACGGCAAAGGAAGACCTTTCTCTCTGTCTCTCTCTCTCTCACTGTCTACTCTGCCTGTCAAAAAAAAAAAAAAAAAAAAAAAGAAACGTTTTATGTTCATAGATGCTTAATAACTGCTAGGTTAGACAGCAGCGAGTACGTTTTCTAACTGCGAGACTGTCAAGAGCTGTGGGTATGTGAACTTGCTCAGTGAATCTCCAAGGATGAGAAGCAGGCAGACGATCCGAACGTCTTTGCTGTTGTGTTATTGTGGAATACAGCACATGCATGGATACACACACACACACGCACACACCCCTACATATCCTGATACATACATGCATGACCACAGGCATCATGCATGGAGCTCAGATTATGAACAGCTGCAGTGTGGTAACTGGACCTAGTATTCTGGGAAGAAAAAAAATCTTTGGTATTTCTCTGTTTCCCTCCTCATAATACTATTCCATGTGCAATGCATTATTTAAAAATATTGATTTTATCTATTTGAAAGGCAGAGTGACAGAAAGAGGGAGAAACAAAGGGAGAGAGAGCTTCCATCGGCTGGATCACTTCCCAAATGGCTGCAACAAGTGGGGCTGGGCCAGGCCGAAGTCAGGGTCCTGGAGCTTCACCTGGGTATCCCAAGGTGGTGGCAGGAGCCCAAGCACGTGGACCATCCTCTGCTGCCTACGCAGGTGCACTGTCAGGGAGCTGGATCAGAAGTGGAGAAGCCAGGACTCAAACAGGCACTCTGATAGGGGATGCTCATGTCACAAGTGGGCGGCAGATTAACAACTGTGCCACAGCCGTGGCCCACCATGTGTAATATATAAAGCTTATTAACTCAAGGTGCACAGATACTGCGATCAGATACTTATTTTTCAGAAGCAGTAGACGAGACAGCCGACAGTGCTCCTTAGCCTTGTGAGTTACACGAGGAGAGTTACACTGAGGGATGAAGGCAAGGCGACGGCCCAGGGCCCACGCATCTAGTGGCTGATGATAGAGCTTCGATCAGTGCTCAGTTGAGCAGTTTTGGGCGTTCTCCAAGCAGGAGAAATGCACTTTGAGACTGAGTCTGAGGGCTCCTGCCTCCCGATTAGTCTAGTTGAGCAGAAGGCTTGTGCCAATTCACGTCTCCATTACTGAGGACGAATCATGACGTAGGGTGAACTAGAACGAACTCAGCACGGCAAACACTAAATACTTCCGCGGGATTGAATTAACTTCCTGTTCCAAGACCCTCGGTCTTCCCAGGAGTGAAACAGGCACAGCTTCTTCAGAGTCCAAGGTGAGCCTCACAAGCAGGAGTGGCAGTGGGTCGGCTCCGTGAGGTCTCAGGGTGGCCTCACAAAATCTGCGTTTGCGTCTGCCTCAAATGCACCAGCTAAAGGAGCAAACTGAACTTAGGGGCCAGATAGCTGTCAACCGAAATTTACTGAGACATCAGTAGATGTGTGTGTGTGTGTGTGCACTCTCACGTGCACAGGGGCTTATGTCTCTGTCTTGATATGGGTCTCTCGCTCTCTTTTTTTGAAGATTTATCTACTTATTTGAAATGCATAGTGACAGGCAGACAGAGAGAGAGAGAGAGAGTCTTCCATCCTTGGGTTCACTCCCCCAAATGGCTGCAATGGCCGGAGCTAGGCTGATCTGAAGCCAGGAGTCAGGAGCCTCCTCTTGGTCTTCCACACAGGTGCCGGGGCCGAAGGACCTGGGCCATCTTCTACTGCTTTCCCAGGCCACAACAGAGAGCTGGACCAGCAGGTGGGACTCACACTGGTGCCCATATGGGATGCTGGCACTACAGGCAGCGGCTTTACCTGCTATGCCACAGCCCCGATTTGGGTCTGATTTTAGAGAAAGAGAAAGAGAACCCCTCTTCAACAAGATATACCTGAAAGATAAATTAATACAGATAAATGTATTTAAATTTAACAAATGGATTAAAAATTCACCAAACTTATTTATAAAAAGATAAAAAAAAACACTTTCCAACCTCATTTTCCCTGCAGATTCCCTGCAGTTTTTAAGTTTTTACAGATGAGCCATTTGCATTGTTTTGCGCAGCAAATGGAATGGTTTGCAAACATCCATCTGGAAGCCATGGTGAATGCCAGTGTCTGCCCGGATGCCCCAGACCCATGTGTTGAAATGCTAACCCCAGCGTGGGCTCAGAAGGTGACACTTTGGGAGGGCCAGGAGACAGGAGGACTTTTCCCTTGGCCACGTGAGGATGGGAGCACACAGGGCTCCCCCAGCTTGGGATCTGCTGCCGCCTGGATCTTGGACTTTCCAGAACAGAGAGAAATGTCCGTTGTTTAAGTCACTCCCAGTCCATGGTAGTCTGTGATAGCAAACTGACTACTTCAAGCCATTTAAATATCAGTGCTCAAACATCATCTTTATTTAGTAAAGGAACAATAACTTATCAGAACGTCTGCTTGGTATGATCTTGTTTTTTCTGGAACACCTATGTCACAAAGCATACTTGACGCTTTTTCAAAAAGATTTATTGATGTTAAAGGCAGAGCAAGAAGGATAGGGGAGGAGACAGAGAGGGAGAGAGAGAGAGAGAGAGCCAGACAGACAGACAGACAGAGATATCTTTGGTCTGTGGCTCATTCCTCAAATGGCTGCAACAGCCAGATCCAGGCCAGGCTGAAGCCAGGAAGCCAGGAGTCTGGTCTTACTCTGGGTGTCTGGGTGGCAGGGGCCCTGGCACTTGGGCCGTCTCCTGCTGCCTTCCCAGGTGCATTAGCAGGGAACAACTGGGACTTAAACCTGAGACACCAGTATCATGAGCAGCACCCTTACTCACTGCACCACAGTGCTGGCCACTTTGCTTGACTTTTTAAAAAAAAATTGCAACCCTTTTAAGTGTTTTGCCATAAAATAGTCTTTGCAACTCTATTCAGGAAAATTCTAAGTAACAGCAAATACTCTTGGTCACCGCTGACTTGTCACAGCGTGTCGGATCCTGCTGTGTTTCACCCAAGGTGGTGGCAGACTCAGCGGCTCTGAGGATTCCCACCTGCCAGTCCTCAGCAGCCTGTGGGATCCCTGGCGTGCGGGTGGGATGGGTGTCATGTCCACGGTCACGATTATACCACGTAAGACTGTGACTTTCCCTCTGGCTAGTGGACTTTGTTCACGCTCTCCCTTGCTGTGCTGACAAGCTACACAGACACATGGACAGCCCAAAGATGCCAGGAACTGACGGTGGCCTCTCACTTGACAGCCAGCAAGGAGTTGGCACCCAGTCCATCAGCCAGGGCGGAACCGAATTCTGCCGATGATCACAGAGCTGGAAAACAGCTCCTTCCCCACGCAGGACCTCAGACGCCACCTGATCCCTGGCTCTTACCTTAGTCACTGCCTTGAGAGAGACACTGATGCCTCAGACCCAGTTCAGCCATTCCTGTCCCTTGACCCCCTGAAACTGAGATAATACGTGTGCTGACTTGAACCAGTAGGTTTGTAGTAACAGGAAGCAATGCCTCATGCACGGGTTTGCCTTTGTAGCTGTGACTGATTCTCGATGCAGAAGAGCTGGCTTTGCAGGATGCAAGGTGTAAACTTCGCGTGTGTGACTATTTTTGGAATTTTTGCCTACAAATGATTTTAAAAACCCCAGTGGCAGCACCTGTTCCATTTGAGCTCCAAGACGCAGTTTTTCCATCATAGTTTTTATTTTAAAAATGCCTGCCATGAAGCTGTCTTCTCCAACAAATCTCCCACTTGGCAGGTCATAGAGAAGGGTAGTTCATGGCTCATCCTGCTACCAGAACAGAGTCTGGGAGAGGCAGAAGCTGAGGCCCTGCAGACAAGCGTACTCTCCTCCAGCGAGTGTTCTAGTATTTCCCACTGCGGAATTTATTCTGGTGCTTTCATCTTTTAGATTCTAGTGAAATAGCTTGCATACATTTTGGTAAATCAAACATTTTACTTTCTTAACATACATTGGTTCCTATGCATCAATTTGGTTCCTCTGTATTCTTTTCTCCCGAAGGGGATGAATGATGAGTTTTTCCCGAATGAAGGTTTTGCTACTGAGTACGAGTCTTTAGAGGAACTTCTAAACGGTTATCAGCTCAGCTGAATTTTTGAAATATTGAGTTGCATATCTAGTAACTTCAAACTTAAAAAAGTAGGTGGCTGCTTTCAGATCTAGGGTTTTTTAAAAAAGATTTATTTATTTATTTGACAAGCCAACTTATACAACAAGCGGGGAAAGGGAGAGAGAGAGAGGGAGAGAGAGAGAGGGAGAGAGAGACAGAGAGAATGAGGTCTGCTATTCACAGTAGCTGGGGCTGGGCTAGGAGAAGACTCCAGGAGTCAGGATTGTCATCTGGGTCTCCCACATAGGTGGCAGAGGCCCAAGCACTTGGGCCATCCTCCATTGCTGTTCCCAGGCACATTAACAGGGAGCTGGATCAGAAGTTGAGCAGGTTAGGGCAGGGACTTGAACCGGCGCTCTGATGTGGAATGCTGGCATTACAAGTGGTGGCTTAACCTGCTGCACCACAATGCCAGGTCCCCGATCTAACTTTAAATGTGTATCTTGTTAGTTGTGATGGCGTTGCCAATCACTAACTCAGGCCTCAATGTCACATAGAATGACTTCCTCTAAGAAAAGACAATGGCTATAAATCCATGTTATAAATTTGTTCTCCCTAATTTCACCCTGTGTCGGTTGGTTTTACATTGCTACAGTAAAATACAAGTGACTGTGAAGGGAGCAGAGGCTTATTTAGCTCAGAGATTTGGAGGCTGAAAGTCCCTAGGGCTTGACGCAGGCTTCGAGAGAGGCCCCATGGCAAAGGCAGAGCTCCTGCCAGGGGAGGGTCAGGCAAAGGCAGAGAGACAGAGGGAGAGCAGGGCCCAACCCAGGCTTTCCTGACAGCCCCCTCATGTGCACTGCCTCCGAGGGGCTCAGCCCAAGGAATCAAAAGGCCTCCCAGGGGGCCCCAGCTCCCAAACCTCACAACTGATTTATGGCCTTGGAGTTAGGCATTTGCATGACTTTGGGGGCTGTTATCATTTGGACAGAATTTGGCAGGCATTCAAACCCCCAGGTTTTATGTGAATGGCTAATGCATTAACATCCATGCATTAGGTGTGGAGACTTGATCCAATTGTGGGGTCTGGGAGGTGGGGTGAGTGGGGGGCTTCAGGTTGCTGGGGGCTTGCTCTCAGAAGGCGGCTCTCACAAGAGGGGTGGTTGTATACGCAGGGTGTGCTCCCTGTGTCTGTTTCCTGGCTCGCCGTATGACCACCCCACCACCACCCCTCGCCTTGCTGGATGCCTGAATGAATGTGGCTGCCAGATCTTGCACTGTGAACCTCCCAAACCGTAACCTAAAGAGAAGTTGTTCCTTTCTAAGTAGCTCCCCGCCCCTCTCCATCCCTAGCAGCTATTTTAGTTAATGCGATGAAAAGATGACTAATACCGGGGACTGATGCCCAAAAGGGCCGTTTTTACTAACTCTACCTGAAGACCTAGAGGAGCCTTTGGCCTTAGTTTACTGCAGAAGATTGGGGGGGTCTGGAGCAGCAGGCTAGAGAAAGCCTGGGGCCCTGTAACCAGAGTTTCCTAGGCGATTCTGATGAGGGCTTAGGAGACCATGATAGATGTTGGGTTCCTGAACCAGGACCCCGACACGTCGAGATGCACACCCCAAGGACTCAGATTCCAAACCAGTAGATGCAACACGCAAGAGGATTTATTCAACGTCTGCGCAGACGGGCCTCTTGACAGCACAAAGCCATCCAAAGACAAGGCCCCGAACAGTTGTTAACGAGCATTTTTAAAGGGAAAAACCACACAATTTACTTAATACACACAATTTACACGCTAATTGGAGGGTTTAAATGACACACACACGATTCACACACTGATTGGAGGATTTAAATGAGGGGGTTAGTGGAGGGAAAATTTTTCTGGCTATCGCAGGAGCCACTTTGAGACTTCAGGGTGGGATATCTGCTGCTCGCCAGAAGACGCTCTGCAACTAGGTCCTGCTGCGGACCTCATCTCCAGTGACAGCTGGTGCCTAGGGCTCTTTCTAGGAACCAGCACACTAAGTGGGGCAAAGGTTACTTCTAAGAATTAACTCACTAAGTAGGACAAAGGTTACTTCATCTGGGACGGAGGGGAGTGGCTCTTCAATGGACACGTGGACAGCTGAGGCCATGCTGGTGGGGTTTCAAATGGAGATGAAGGTCCTGCTGGAAACCGGCCTGAAGACCCCACCTGCTGCACTGAGGCGAGGGGCCGGGCGGCCTGGGGTCCACGCCTGAGACTCTGGGAAGCTGAACTTAGAGGTGGCAGACTGGTATATTTCAAGGCAGGAATGCACTCGGGCCATAGCACGGGTATCATTGGCTGCTATTAGACTCAGCAGCAAACAGGAGCAGAGTAGAAAGATTTAGAAAGTTGTAGCCTGGCCAAGGCTTTTCCAGGATAAGAAATGGAGGTGGAGAAACCACCCTGCTAAAGCGATCAGTTTGGGTCAAAGGAGCCATGGGCGAGACAAGGGGCAAGGCAATGGGAGAAAGACCTTGAAGGTGTGGCCGGCGCCGCGGCTCACTAGGCTAATCCTCCGCCTTGCAGCGCCGGCACACCCGGTTCTAGTCCTGGACGGGGCGCCGGGTTCTGTCCCGGTTGCCCCTCTTCCAGGCCAGCTCTCTGCTGTGGCCCGGGAGTTCAGTGGAGGATGGCCCAAGTCCTTGGGCCCTGCACCCCATGGGAGACCAGGAGAAGCACCTGGCTCCTGGCTTCAGATCAGCGCGGTGCGCCGGGTGCAGCGCGCCGGCCGCGGCGGCCATTGGAGGGTGAACCAACGGCAAAAGGAAGACCTTTCTCTCTGTCTCTCTCTCTCACTGTCCACTGTCCACACCTTGAAGGTGTTTCAGAGGTGTTTGCGGGAGACCCTCCCATCGCAGCCCTATCAGAGGCTACAAGTGCAAATCAAAGTTCTTCTGAGGGCAGAATCCTTCCAGACCAGAGTCCTGGGGCAACCTACTGGTGAAGGGTCAGCTCTGGTTTCTGGTTTGCTGGGGCCAGGTGTGGATCCTCCGTGTGGCAGACCTTGCCACCATCCATGGGACACTGGCTTTGCAGGCATGCAGGAGGCAAGAGTTCTGGGGTCATGGTGTAACTAGGTTTAACTAACATAGGCAAACGATGTTGACTCCTCACATGTAAAGCTGGAAATCTGTGGCTCCAGGGCTGGCCTCCTGGCCTCCTGCTGGCCCATGCCCTGAGGCACAAATTGCCATGCCCCCCCCCCCCATCTTCTCCAAATCTTGGGCAGAGCAGGGACCTGGTTGGGCTACATCAGTTCTCACCAGCTGTGTCCTTTAAGTACCGCCTTGTCCAAACTGAGCAGGAAGGTACTGTTGCCGATGGAGTGACAAGCCTTGATGCTCACACCAGAGACACACATACAGCTCCTCTGTGATCTCCCATTGTCAGCACCTCCTTCCTCCTTGTAGCATCTTTAAGCCCAAACACACCCAGTGGAGCAGTGGTCCTTGCTACCCTCTCATCTGTTGACAGGTTAAATCTTCTCATTCCTTTACCCCCCACACCTTGTCCTCGTCGTTTTGATTTTGCACCAGAAACAGGGACCTAGATTTCGGTATCAGCGGCAGGTTCCACCAAGATTTCAAACGACAGGAATAAGTGGGTGAGGAGATTTTCTTACGACTTCTGCCTTGTAGCCCTTCCCTGTCACTCCAGCGCCTTACTGTCCATCCACTACACCCACATTTCCATGACACACGTACATTGGTCTTGGACTGGGAATGGGGAGATGCCATGATGAACATGTGTGAGCTAGACTCCATGTGTAGGTGCTATAAAACTCCCAGAAAATCTCAGGCACCCTTGGCCCCTGCCCAACTTCACACTGTTTGTGTTTTGATTTAAAGGGCCACCGCCTTCCCCCATAAAGCCTCTGGGTTTTGTCCCTTCTCGTGCCTTCTCCACGCTCTCTCCTTGTATTCAGCTCTCACGGCCGGTACCTCTCCTCATGGGGTCACCCGCACTCACACCTGAGAGTACCTCCACTCTCTCTCTCTCTTTGAATAAATCCTGCTTTCATTTATGCATTTTATTTATGCCTCTGCTTTGCATTCTTACCTCACATGGGAGCAAACACTTGGAATAAAATCTGGGTAGCATATTCCTGTAACAGCCAGGCCAGGTAGGTGGATGCCCACCACCCTCTGCCAATGGCCTCCTCCCTCCTTCTGGTGAACATAGATCTGCATTTTCTAACACTCCTTGGTGTTAGTGAAATGTAACTGAGCAATGCCGTAGTAAGGAAGGGAGGTGAAGAAACCACTCCTTCCACATTAGTTCAGATTCCTCTCTGGAGAGAAATATTGGGGCTCATGGTTCCTGGACAATGGCTCACTGATTTTATCACCTTGGGCAAGACATTTAATAGATCTGAAAGTCAAGGTTCTTCATCTATAGCTGTGGATAGTGATGCCTGCAGTATTTCAATATGGTTGTTGAGGAGTTAGAGTGAGCCCGTGATGACACACGGGACCCTGCAATTGCAAGCTGAAGCCGTCACTGTGATCAGAAATGTCCTGGCCTCAGTCCCTTTCTCAGGATATCTGCTCACTCTGTTACCTACACAGTGCTTGTGATTATTGCTTGAAATTATTCTTTTCCCCTAGTTTGTTTTAAAGACGTATTTAATTATTTGAAAGAGTTACAGACACACACACACACACACACACAGAGGGAGAGAGAGAGAGAGAGAGAGAGAGAGAGAGAGAGAGGAACTCCTTTGTGCCTGTTCACTCCCCAGATGGTTGCAGCGGTCAGGGTTGGGCCAGGTTGAAGCCAGGAGCCAGGAGCTTCATCTGGGTCTCCCATGCGGGTGCAGGGGCCCAAGCACTTGGGTCATCTTCCATTGCTTTCCCAGGCCATTAGCAGGGAGCTGAATGGGAAGTGGAGCAGCCGGGACTGGAACCAGTGCCAGTATGGGATGCTGGTATTACAGGCAGAGTCTTTAGCAGCTATGCCACAGTGCCAACACCCCCACCCCTTTTCTGTGTCTGTTCAGAACCCTGAGATCTATTGACTTCCTGGTCGCTTTTCCATCATGGTTCCTCTTTCTACCAAGGAATGGCAGAGCAGATAGTTTGGGCTTCAAGGAATTAGCCTAGAATGAAGCTGTTTGCCTGGCACTGTCTTTGCTGTTTCTAGATTTTCCTCTCCTCCTATGAGCTGAAGGGCCCTTCCGGGGACACAGTGGGGAGGTGTTCTCAGATTGCAGGGTTGGGGGAGAGGTTGGGCCACAGCCAGGAGGAGGCATCTGTTCATGAATATCCCAGTTAGTGAGAACAAATGCCACCAGCAGCAGAATCTCATATTTTTATGCTCCTTCAATATTGACCTTGTACTATTGATCAAATACAAAAATTGTTGGGCAGGCTTTTTCATGTAGCAGAATGATTATTGATATCCCATACTCAGGCAAGCACATCGTGTGGTCTTTGGGATTCATTGCAGGCCATGAATTCACACACAGAAGAGGGGATGTGTGAGTCTATTGTTTCCAATGAGACAATTTTGAGCATTTATGAACCACCTTGAGTGAGCTACACAAATCTCTTTATTCAATATGTAAGCACTTTTAAATTTTTTTTCTTAACTGAGCATACTAATTGTATGTATTTGTGAGGTACAGCATGATGTACACGTGTTCAAGATGCAATGATCAAATAGAGATAATTGCATTTCCTCTCCTTTCCATTTCTTTCTGTTTGCAGCCTGAGAACTTCCCTCTTCCAGTTCTTTATGAAGTGTCCTATATAAAAGGTGTCATAAGCTACGGTTGTCCTACTGTGCTGTAGAGCAGTGGCCCAGCCAGCACTGTGGCATAGCAGGCAAAACTGCAGCTTACAGTGATGGCATTCCATATGGGCCCAGGTTCGAGTCCCAGCTGCTCCACTTCCGATCCAGCTCCCTGCTAATGCACCTGAGAAAGCAGTGGAAGACAGCCCAAATGCTTGGGCCCCTGTACTCATGTGGGAGACCCAGAATAAGCTCCTGGTTCCTGGCTTCAATCTGGCACAGCCCAGGCCATTTGGGGAGTGAACCAACAGATGGAAGACCGCTCTGTCTTTCTCTCTCTCTCTGTAACTCTGCCTTTCAAATGAAAAAATTAATCTTTTTTTAAAGAAAGAAAAGTTGCTTTAAGAGACCCAGTTGTGCTCATGTCTTTTTTGTTTTTAAAGATTTATTTATTTATTTATTTATTTGTAAGACAGAGTTATAGAGACAGAATGAGAGACAGAGAGAGGTCTGCCATCAGCTGGTTCACTCCCAAAATAACTGCAATGGGTGGAGCTGGGCTGATCTGAAGCCAGGAGCCAGGAGTTTCATTTGGGTGTTTCAAGTGGGTACAGGCACCTAAGTTCTTGGGCCATCTTCCACTGCTTTCCCAGGTGCATTAGCAGGGAGCTGGATTGGAAGTGGAGCAACTGGGACTCAAACTGGTACCCATACAGGATGCCAACACTGCAGACAGCAGCTTTACATGGTATGCCACAGCACTGGCCCTGTGCTCATCTCAATGCTCCCTTTTCCTATTGCTCAAATAACAGAATAACTTGAGTTGCCACAAATGGAGGTTCCAGGGCAGACTTACAGTCTTGGGTGTGGCCTCAGATCTGGGAATCTAGCACCCAGGGGCCCTCAGACTTTTTGTATGCTTTCCCCAACATCAAACATGCTGTGGTCTTGACTTAGGAAACAAATTGCTGGTATAGGAAAATGCTTTAAACACAGAAAAAAAATCCTTGGGGGCATTTGGCCTAGTGGTTAAGTCTGGTCAGGGTGTCCATGTCCCTCATCAAAGTTCCTGGGTAACTCACATCCGGTTCCTACCTGCAGCCTCCTGCTAAGGCAGCCCTAAGAAACCATGGTGATGTTGTGTCCCCGACACCATGTGAGAAACCTGGATTGTTCAAGGTGTTTGAGGAGTGGACCAGTGGACAGCAGCCCCCTTCCCCTACTCAAATAAATTAAAAAATGTAGAAGAAAAAGACTTTGGCTTTTGTTTATTTATTCATTACTTATTAAAGATTTATTTATTTATTTGAGAGGCAGAGCTACAGACAGAGAGAGGTCTTCCATCTGCTGGCTCCCTCCCCAAATGACCACAAGGGCTGGAACTGGGCTGATCTAAAGCCAGGAGCCAGGAGCTTCTCCCAGGTCTCCTATGTGGGTTCAGGGGCCCAAGGACTTGGACCATCTTCCTCTGCTTTTTCAGAAAGAGGCGCCTATATGGGATGCTGGTGCCGCAGTCAGAGACTTCACCTCCTATGTCACAGCACTGGCCTCTGTTCATTTTTTACTTACTAATTCAAGGGACAATCTCTTTAGGACATCAGGCCGGGTCCAGAGAAAATTTGCGACTTCTTTTCATTCAGTAAGCTTTACTCTGCCTCATAACTCGGGCTACGGTAACAGGCAGAGAAATTACCAATGAGAAAGGGTTACTAGTCAATATTTGGCATGGACTCTCTTTCCTTAATTAACCATTGATTCTTTTAGTTCTGTCATTTATTCTTAAATTAGCGAGGCCGTTTTTTTCTTTGAAATGTTTTCTTCTCTTTGTAAGGAAGAGATATCATTCAAACATAAATTGAACAATGTTACACAGCATTCAAAAGGCACAAAAGGAGCTCAGTGACACGTCGGCTCCTCTGCTGGTCGCCCCGGTCCTGGCTCCCATCCTTGGTGGCATCCCTGTTAGCAGTGTCTTAGCTTCGCAAGGCATCTCCTGAAGGCTGTCAGACAAGATTAGAGCAGTAGAGACGACAGCTCGTTTGCTGTCGACACGCTTTCCCCTCTAATATTTGACAATGTGTGAGCCATTGTAAGTGCACAGAATGCAAATTGCAGCACAATGAGATACCATAAAGTCACCGAGACCACCGCTTCCAGTAGCGCAGAAGCCCCCTCGTCCCCCTCCCCGAGGACACGGCTAGCCCCAATTTTCTAATCTCTTCCTTGCTGTGATTTGTGTTTTTTTTTTTTTTTTTTTTTTTTAAAGAAACGCCCCTGGCCAGTGCCGCAGCTCACTAGCCTAATCCTCCACCTTGCGGCGCTGGCACACCGGGTTCTAGTCCCGGTTGGGGCACTGGATTCTGTCCTGGTTGCCCCTCTTCCAGGCCAGCTCTCTGCTGTGGCCCAGGAGTGCAGTGGAGGATGGCCCAGGTGCTTTGGCCCTGCACCCCATGGGAGACCAGGAGAAGCACCTGGCTCCTGGCTTCAGATCAGCGCAATGCGCCAGCTGCAGTGGCCATTGGAGGGTGAACCAACGGCAAAGGAAGACCTTTCTCTCTGTCTCTCTCTCTCACTGTCCACTCTGCCTGTCAAAAAAAAAATTTAAAAAAAAAGAAAAAAAAAAAAAAAGAAACACCCCTATTTCTCAGAGCATCAGGAGCTGACGTCAGTGCTGGCCCTCGTCACCACCACTGTAACAACACCGTGACCGTGATGAACACACGGAGACTTAGGCGGGGACCCAGAGCCGTGCAGCTGCCGTCTGGGGAGTTTCAGACCAGGAGCCGGCTGGGGCCAGCGGCACTGCTCTCACATTAGTGCACTCTGTGGGGTGGGCCCAGCTCAGCGGCTCATTGCAGAGTCCTGGGCCACAGCGATGCATCTCATATCGTTTAGGGGAAGTTGGTCCTGACGGATTGGGCCCCACTCCTGCTTCTAGTCCTGGAGCTGCTTGCTCTGCTTGTGTTTGAATTGCGCTGCACATAGTGGCGTCGTGAGTGGAGGGGATGGGTGGGCGCTGTCGCACTCCTTAGTGTTGCCTGATTCACCCCTGTGCTTTGGGGGCAGAGAAACACTGCTGGTGCTCGGGGAAGAGACGGGGGGTGACGTCAGCGGCACTGACGCAACACATGCCTTAAACGCTGACGTAACTTCATGGTTTACACAGAATTTTAAGAATCTGCAGATTTGGGGGGAAAAGCATAAATGTATCTTGTCTTCAGCTCCTCTGATGCTCCTTGGGCTCAGCCTGGGCCGCTTGTTCTGGCTGAAGTCATTGTGAGCCCAGCTCCCTTTCAACTGGCATACACACGTATAAATAAAAGCACCTTTATACATTCTGCATTCCATCAGAAGCTCTATTGATTGGCCTTTTTTTTTTTTTTTCAAAATTACTTACTTATTTGAGAGGCAGAGTGAGAAAGCAGGAGTGAGAGAGTTTCCATGTGCCGGTTCAGTCCCCAGATGCCTGTAAGAGCTGGGAGACCAAAGTGGGAGCCAGGAACTGAACCCACGTCTTCCCCACCTGCGGCAGGGAAGCAGATACTGGAGTCACCAGCACTGCTCCCGCGGTCTGCACCAGCAGGAAGCTGGGGTCCGGGGCCGGAGCCACGAGTGGCGCCCAGGTGCCCTGGTGTGGATTGCAGGCTTCCTAACTGCTAAGCCAAGCACACCCTCCTCCTCAGGAGTCCTGGAGACTCGAGGGTCCTAACTGTGTTGGTCAGTGGGGTCCACTCGGCTGGGCTACGGCGCCCAGTGATTCAACCACACAGTGGGGCGAGTGTTGCCGTGCAGGGGTTTGGTGGCTGTGAGCTATCTGCAGTCAGCTGGCTTCACCACGAGGAGGTCATCCCCGACAATCTGAGTGGGTCTGATCAATCAGAAGAAGGCAGGAGGAAGTCCCCCCCAGAGTGCAGCACCCGCACCTGCCTGTGAGTTGCCAGCCGCACACCTGCACAGGTTCCCGACTGCCCAGCCCAAACCTTGAAGGCCAGGGTCCATGGTCCCTGTGAGGTCTCACAGCTGGTGAGAGCGACACAGGTGCCTCGTCTCCCCGACTTGCAGGAAGCACTGATTCAGAACCTGCTCGTGTCAGGTGCACAGCCAAACCCACCCCACCCCAGCCAAGACAGAGCCAGGCTTCCAGAGGAAGGAAGGGAATGGTCCCCTACATGCCCTCATACGGACTTTTTATCTTACACATGTGCACTCAAACACATTACACCTAAGTACACAAATGCACACACATAGCCCCGCACACATGCACACATCACAATCAAGCAAGGCAATCCATGAACACATGTGTAAGTGCCCTGCAACACACACTCATGTGCACACATACGCACGCAGGCACACACAGGTGCAGCACCTCCTCCATGGGCATGTGCACACAAAGGTACACACATGCGTATGCAAGTCAACATGCAACTCACATACTCGCACACATGTGCCTTCCCATGAACACACACACAGCTATTCACATGACACGGTAGAGTGTTGGCTTTTCCCTGGTGCTCTGCTCCCATTCCCACTCCCACACTGCGTCCTGTGGGTCTGTCGGAAATCTGAGTCTGTTCCCTAGTCACATAAAGGTCCAGTGGTCTCCTTGACTCCACTGCTGCTCAGAGCTGATGGAGCATTCATGCAGCCCATGGCCCTCTCCCTGGGAGGCCCGTCTCTCTCTTGTTGCAGGGAAGTTATTTCTACTGCTCGGTTCCATCAGCTTAAGCTGTGAAAGATTTTCTTTCTCAAAGCATTGTCGTGCTGGTTCTTGTTGCCTCCGGCTCCTGCAGAGACCAGGTCAACTCGTTTTCCCGTTGATCCTGGGCCCTGTGAAAGTCTCCCAGTCTCCCACCCTCTTCACCGCCCGATGCTTCTCCGTCCATCAGGCGTGCGCTGGCCGTCTCCAGGCTCCAGGGCTTGGGCTGCACACGTCGGGGAACTACAGCGCATGCTGGGGTGCAGGGCAAGCTGCGGCCCAGGGCCACCCCACCCTGTCCTGGCCCACAGAGAACCTGACTCTGCTTCCAGACGAGAGCGCTGGGATGGAAACGTGGGCAGGGGAGTGTGCCCTCCTCCCCTTATCTCTGCCCTTGCTTGAATCAACCAAGCCGAGGAGTGGCGAGAAGGCCCAACCTGGGCTGCAGCAGCGAGGGTGGGAATAGACGACAGAAATGTTGTGCTCTCCACCTCAACACTTTACATATCACTGCCAAGAGCTCTGCAGGTACCTCTACAGGGCTATGGAAAATAGACAAATGACAGGTATTTCTTCGAGAAGAGAGCTGCCCTCTATTTACAAATTAATACTGACCTGGGGAGATGAGGCAGGAAGGTTAGGTGGGGACATCTGAGCTGGGCTCTCTCCTCACAGTGTAGCCCTGCGCCGTAGCACGACTGCACACACTTTCCCATGATGCTCCACGACTCATCTGGGACGAGGAAGCAGGAGACGCCAGGGTGGCCGCATGGAAGTTAGACTCCACACGGAGGCACCAGGAAGCTCCCAGGAAGCCCTGTGCACACTGAACTCCACCCTGTTGGTATATTCAGCTAGGGCACCAAGCCCGACTCATAGACGGGATGGATGTACCCTTTGCTTTTTGCTTTCTGGACCTTGCTTTTGGGTCCTTGCCCGGCCTCCTCCCACTCTGTCTTCATAGGCATCTCGCGGTGTGGGGAGGCCACACTCGCACAGGGACGCGTATTCCTCTCTCTTAGAAATAAACCCTGCTCTCCCTCGTGCACCGTGTTTTTGCCTCTGCTTTGAATTCTTGTCTCTGGGTGTCGCTCCCCGTCTTCGTGGAGGAACGACACAGGACCCTGCGCTGTTCTTTTGTCTGCTCGGCCCTCCCCGGGTTTGCTGCTGGTTCTTCCCGGGTTGGCTACCGTCCCTTCCACCTCCGTGGAAGGGCGGTTCCCCCTGCCACGTTCCCCACTTCCGCGGGGGAGTGACATAATGGTGCCGTGACTCGGATATGAAGCCTAGGCAGGGTTTAGTGTCGTTCCTCCATGAAGAGGGGGAGCGACACTGGGGAGGCATAAAAATCGAGATCCTTGTGCCCAGAACAATAACCATCACACAGCTTGTGGGCCTCCTGCTCTTCAAAATCCCCACTGGCTCACATGGGTGAGCGTTTTGGCTTCCCCCTCCAATGCCACTTTTCCAATGTAGCAGAGAGGTTTTCGCATCTTCAGAGTCTCTTCTGTAATACCACATTCCATATCCCAAAGATGCAGGCAAGCATGCTCTCTCTCCCTCTCTCTCTCTCTCTCTCACACACACACCCCTCCCAGGTGCCTGCTGCTCTCTGCACCTCTGCCAGATGGACCCTGACCCTGGAGGCTCCCTTGGTCTCCCTGAGCAGCTGGCACCAGCAGCAGGAGCCACCGGCAGCTGGCACGACCACAAGACCTGGCACAAGACAGATCCTCTCCCACTGCTCTGTCCATACATCATGGCTGTTGGCTTTCCATGAGGGCCCACATGGTCACCCAGTGGGAGACGCTTTGATGGGAATTTTAGGGCTCTGTAAAAAATGTTCTTCTCCTTCCCACTGGAAGGGAACACAAGAATCAGACAGATGGAGAAGAAGACATGAGTCGCCTGTGGCCCACAGGGAGGTCATCAGACATGGCTTATGCGTGCAGGCCGATGGGGATGCCACTTCTCTGCTGGCTTGGGGATGACCCAGGAGAGGGAAGTCAGGCTGTCCAGATCAGGCGTCTGTGCAGGGTTGCTGCCTCTCACTGGTCCTGAGTGGAAAGGGGAGAAAAGAAGTCAAGGGCAGGAGCTGGTGCTGTGGCGTAGCAGGTAAAGCCACTGCCTGCAGTGCCGGCATCTCATATGATTGCCGGTTCAAGTCCCGGCTGCTCCTCTTCTGATCCAGCTCTCTGCTATGCCTGGGGAAGCAATGGAAGATGGCTCAAACTCTTGGGCCCCTGCACCCACGTGGGAGACCCAGAAGAAGCTCCTGGCTCCTGGCTTCAGATGGGTGCAGCTCCAGCTGTTGTGGCCAATTGGGAAGTGAACCAGTGGATAGAAGACCTCTCTCTCTCTCTCTCTCTCTCTCTCTCTCTGCCTCTCCTTCTCTCTCTGCATAACTCTTTCAAATAAATAAATAAATATTTTTTAAAAAGTCAAGGGCATTGCTCAGAGTCTTCTACTGACTCTGCTCCCCCCCGCCGAGGGGCACAGGAGCAGCCGCCCGCACGGGGAGCCTCAGATCTCCAGGGGGATGGACCCATCCGATGCCAACAAGAGGCCGAGAGAGCTCTCCAAGCAGCGTTCGCTCCACGAGCAAACAAGCACAGGGGCACTGTGAGCCTTTGCTCTCTTGCCGTGTCCCCTGGGCGTGCCAGCTGCTCTCAGCCCTGGGGCACCTGGAGGGCCCTTGTGGGCTGCAGGCTTGCAGGTCCCGCCCCCACCGCCAGTCTGGGCACCTCCCTGGGACGGCTGCCAGGCAGTAGGTGTCCTGCTCCCAGAATAATAAAGCATTCAAGTCAGCTGCAAGCCGCCGGAGAATCGAGGCTGGGAGTTTATTCTCTCATGTTCTTTGCATTTTTTTTCCCATCCACATCGCCCATATTGTAGCTTCTCTGAGCTTCTGCAACGTGATTAAATGTCAACGTGAAGAGGATCTGGGAAAAAAATGTCAACAACCCCAAGCTGAATATCAAGCTCCTCTTTGACGAAGTTCTGTCGCAGTAGGAAAGGTTATTCTGTTGATCGGGTGTTGTGCAGTGACAAACACTCCGGGATCACGGCAGCTGTTGCGGGAAGGCGTGTGTCCACGGACGTCCCAGCTCCGCGGGGGGCTCTGCTCTGTATCCTCGTCATCTTCACTCTGTGCCCGGCTGTGGCACAGCCCCTGAGTGGGAGGCGCCTCACCGAGCGCCACCTGGACAGTGGGGTCAGTCTTGCACGTGCCGGCGCCTTTAGCTTCCACCTGCGGGTGGCAGTGTCCCCCTGGGTCACGTTTCATAGGCAAAGCCAGTTCCACGGCAGCCCTGAGTTCAAGAGGGCACCAAAGTCCAGTTCTCCCCAGTGCCCTCTGTCGTCAAGACCGGGGCCACACTGCCTCGTTTTAAATAGACGTTCAATGACATGAAGGCCCCTTTCCATTTCCCTGTCTGCCTGCTGGGTTTTTCTTCCCACAATTGTGTGTGGACTGAGTCATGGGTGACCACAGTGGGTTTAAGGCCTTTAGAACCTCAAAGGATGAGCTGGGTCAATTTGTCTTCCCCCATTTGTTTTGTAAAAATGTGCTTATTTCTTTCTTTCTTTTTTTCTTTTCTTTTTTTTTTTTTTTGACAGGCAGAGTGGACAGTGAGAGAGAGAGACAGAGAGAAAGGTTTTCCTTTGCCGTTGGTTCACCCTCCAATGGCCACTGCGGCTGGCGTGCTGCAGCCGGCACATCGCGCTGATCTGAAGCCAGCAGCCAGGTACTTATCCTGGTCTCTGGTGCGGGTGCAGGGCCCAAGCACTTGGGCCATCCTCCACTGCACTCCCGGGCCACAACAGAGAGCTGGCCTGGAAGAGGGCCAACCGGGACGGAATCCGGCGCCCCGACCAGGACTAGAATCTGGTGTGCCGGCGCCGCAGGCGGAGGATTAGCCTAGTGAGCCGCGGCGCCGGCCAATGTGCTTATTTCTTTGAAGCAGAGTTATGGGGAGGGGAGAGAGAGAGAGAGAGAGAGAGAGAGAGAGAGAGAGAGAGAACTTCCACCTGCTGGTCCGTTTCCCAGACAACTGCAACAGCCAAGGCTGGACCAGGCTGAAGCCAGGAAGCTGGAACTCCACCGGGGTCTCCCACGTGGGTGGCAGGGACCTAAGCACTTGGGCCACCTTCTGATGCTTTCCCAGGCGAATTAGCCAGGGGCAGGGTCAGAAGTGGAACAGCTGGGATTCCACCCACCGCCCACATGGGATGCCGGCATTGCAGGTGACGGCTTACCCTGCTGTGCCACATCGCTGGTCCCTCTCCTTCCTCATTTTAAAGAGGTCGGCCGGTCCACGTGATTCTCATAGCACTGACCTTATGGAGCCAACTCTGGAGGAGCTGCCCCAAGCAAAGTGTGCCTCAGGACAGCAGCGTTGGTAAAACCTTGGGTCTGACTGTGTGTGCATCTCCTTTGCCAGGGTCGGCCCCCTGGGAGGCCTGTCGGTCCCTGTGGTCCTCCTGCACACACGCATAGCAGACACTGGGGGGCGCCAGCCTTGCCTTCCGTCTGAGTTTTCATCTCCCGGTTGGCCCGGTGCTGGCAGGCCCTCCGGCGGCTCTGCGCGTGGTGCTGTCTCTGGTGGCACTGCTGCAGCCGCATCTTGCAGCTGCGGATTTTCAGTCCTGTGTCTTGCTCCCTTTGTCTCTTGTCTGGAATTACAACAGCCTGGGAGCTGTTTCTCTCTGGTCCTCACATCGGTTTCGGTGAGAAGACCCCTTAGACCCCTTAGAAGACCCCTGGACCCAAGCTGCTGTCAGGACTTCCGAGGTCTGGGCTCGCAGGGCTGTGATTCGCGCCTTTGGCTGCAGCACTTGGGATCCCTTTGGAGGCTCAGGCTGCACCTGGCCAGTGGAGCAATGCTTGGCTCTTGGGGTCTGGGCTGGGCGTGGGCATTGGCCTGGCTGTTGCTATGAACGTGCAGGTGCTCCTTAGGTGAGCTGAACCTTTGAATCAGTGGGTGTTGAGTGGACTGGGTGAGACTCACAGAAGCAGTTGAAGGTCTTCCAAGACAAGACCGGGGTCCCCCAAGGGAGAAGGGGTCTTGCTCCCCGGTGGCCTTCAGACACCTGCTGCAGCCTCAGCTGCTCCCTGGCTCTCCAGCCTGCTGGCTTGTCCTACAGTTTTGGACTCGCCCGCTTCCCTAATGGAGGAGCCAATTCTTTAAGATCAACCTCTCTCTCTCATATCTATACACGAATTTCTCTAGATGCAGACAGCTACGTGCAAAAACCTTGGTGTGTGTTGCTCGTGTTCCTTGGAGAACTCTGCCTGATTCAGGAGGTGCTGCTGCATTAGGCATTGGTTTTTGTTGAAGGTACTTCCCGTGGCTCCCCTGTGCTGCGGGGTGGGGGCCCTCTCCCTCGGGGATCTGCAGAGACCCCCCTCCTTTGTGCTCCGTAGCCTGTCTTCTTCCCTCCACTTCTGAGTGCTCCAGGCTCCGGGGGCTCTGGCCACCCCTCCCTCCTTTGGTGGCAACAGCAGGAGCTGCCTCCCTGGGTCACTTCCCGCTCCTGCCTCAGCTCCGTTCAGGCAGCACAGTGGCATTTCTGAAAACGCGTCCCGCTGGCCTGTTCTCTCCTTTGTGTCTCCCGTACCTCGCTGGCCCATGCCTGGCTCCTTACCTGGTGCGACAGCGAGGGTGACGCTGCATTCGCTGAAGCACAGCACCTTGGGCGACTGCGTCCTCAGCTCTTCTCCTCTTCCTGGGTCCACTCCTCTCCCTTTCCCAACTGTCCCCTTTCTGCATGCCAGCGTCCTCTTCCTTTGAAAACCGTCTTTATTCGAAAAGCAGATAGAGCGAGAGATGTGGAAAGAGACAGAACAGACAATGGTTTACTCCCTAAAGCCCACAACAGCTGGATCTGAGCCAAGCTGAAGCCACGAGCCAGGACTCATCCCAGT
Organism: Oryctolagus cuniculus; assembly: GCF_051225735.1. Classification (NCBI taxonomy): domain Eukaryota; kingdom Metazoa; phylum Chordata; class Mammalia; order Lagomorpha; family Leporidae; genus Oryctolagus; species Oryctolagus cuniculus. The sequence continues at coordinate 7,014,828 of NC_142870.1, read as the reverse complement.
CTCCCGCGTGCACGTCAGAAACCTAATCACGTACCCATCGCCTGCTGCCTCCCAGGCTGCACATTAGCTGGGAGCTGGAATTGGAATTGAGCTGGGACTCAAACCCAGGTATTCCAGAATGGATGGAGGTGTCCCACATGGTGTCTTAACTGCTGCACCCGCCAGTCTCTCCCCGGCCTCCCCCCAAGGGGAAGCTCTCCTCCTAATGGAACACCCTCCGGTTTAATTAGCCAACTTCATTTTCTTTTCAGACAAAACTCTTGAACAGCTCCTTCTCTCTTAATCAAGTGAAGTACACCTTCCCGGCTTTCTAGCTTCTTCTCAATTCATCTAGCAAACCTGACACATAGAGAAGAACCCAAAAGCAAGACTGTTAAACACACGTCTACCCTTCAGGCTAACAAACACTGCATTAACTGTGTTTTTTCCCACTCCCCCAAAAAATAACAAGCAGAAGTTGTGCTCTCATTCCTTCATTATATTACTCAGAAGAGATACGGTTCCTTCTCTGTATCCTAACTGTGTAAATAATACATGGCCTCATTTCTCTTTATCTGTTGACAAATCAAATCTACTATATTTCTGTAACTAAATCCAGCCTGGCTCTGAAATCAAACATCAGGATTAGAGTTCTGGCAACTAAAAATTGCCGAGCCAACTTGAGATCACACAGTGATGATGTGAGTCATGGTGCTGGGCTGTGACTGTAACGTGGCACCGGTGGCAGTGGTGGGATACAGGGGTGGCAGGAGATGCTGGGGATGCACTGAGGATGGTGGTGATGGAGAGGTGGTGACACTGATGGTGGTGGTGATGGTGGTGGCGATGGTGGTGGTGGTGGTGATGGTGGTGATGGTGGTAATGATGGTGGTGATGGTGATGGTTATGATTGTGGTGGTGGTGGTGATGATGGTGATGATGGTGGTAATGATGGTGGTGGTGGTGGTGGTGATGGTGGTGATGATGGTGGTGGCGATGGTGATGGTGGTGGTGATGGTGGTGGTGGCAGTGGTAGTGGTGGTGATGGTTGTGGTGGTGATGGTGGTGGTGGCAGTGGTAGTGGTGGTGATGGTGGTGATGGTTGTGGTGGTGATGGTGATGGTTATGATTGTGGTGGTGATGGTGATGGTGGTGGTGATGGTGGTGGTGGCGATGGTGGTGGTGATGATGGTGGTGGTGGTGATGGTGATGGTGATGGTTATGATTGTGGTGGTGGTGGTGATGGTGGTGATGGTGGTGGTGATGATGGTGGTGGTGGTGGTGGTAATGATGGTGGTGATGGTGATGGTTATGGTTATGATTGTGGTGGTGGTGGTGATGGTGGTGGTTATGATGGTGGTGGTGGCAGTGGTAGTGGTGGTGCTGCTGGTATGGTTGAGATGTTGCTGCTGCTCACAGTGGTGGTGGTGGCAGTGCTGGTGGAGTTGATGGGGGTGATGAGAGTGGCTATGGTGAGACTGATGGTGATGGTGATGGGGGGATGGGAGTGTTAGCATTCAAGAACAAGAAAGGGTGCCAAGGAGGAATTAATCCCGATTTCTTCTCAGCACGTCCTAGAGTTTTAGGGAAGTGAAGCTGCTGCTCCTGGGGCCTGGTGCTACCAGTTTAAAACTGGATTCCAACACGCCACTGGCCCACGGAAGCCACAGAGCTTGCTGATTATGGCTTAAAATCCTTTGCCTCGTGACCAGGCTGAGAAATGCAGAAAGCATCAAATACTGCTCCCCACCAGTGCCAGGAACGCTGCCCACCCGGGCAGGTTGCACTCGAGAGCATCAGCCTGCAGCCGCTTACACAGCAACTGGCTTCCGTCGCACACTTGGGGGAGGGGACTGCTTAGGTCCTTGTTAAAATCCGCTCTGTCCCCGTCAGTGCCACCAGCCAGGCCATGGGGGTGTGTGCAGGGGCACAGCCGCGTGACCGGACTCCACCGAGAGCCTTCCCAGTGTCACCAGCACGTGCCTATTTCTCGACACTCCCAGCCCATGCACCAGACATCTGTGTGACGCCCTCGGCATATTCCATAGCCCGACTGGTGTAGGGGGTGGCTTAGGGGGCAATGCGTGAGCCCCTGTCCTGTGTCTCTCTGAGCTGGTGGCAGACAGAGCCGGTCAGGGAGGCTTGTCCTGCTGGTGCTGGGTGGGTGGCCCTGGTGTGGAGGCAGCCAGGTGGGCTGGCGTGGGTGCTCTTCTCCGTCTCTCCCTTCCCACCTCCCCAGCCCTGGCACAGCCAGCCCAGGCCTTGATTGAGTCTCCAAAGCAGATTCGCTCACCCAGGACTGCTGACTCACCCTGGCTAAGGGAGGAGAGGGAAGAATGGCCTTCATTTACCTGCACATTTCCTCCCGACAAACATTTGCTGAGCATCTTGTAACTGCACAAGAGCACGCCGGCCTGCTCCCGTGGGTGCTTCCATTTCAAGGGAGACAGCTTCTCTTTGCTTATTGCCTTTGATGGATTTGCTCTAATGACATTGACTTTCTAATCCAGGAGGAGGAGTGATGGAAGAGCACTCACTCATGGAGTCTCCTTTCAAGGGGGCAGTGGGACCCACGGCTTTCTCCCTGGCCATCCTCACAGGAAGTGATTGGATGTGTGGGTAGAGGCCGAGCAAGGGCCCCCGGCCCCCTCCCAGGTAAGAGCGGAGCAGCTCAGGTCTCTGGACCATGGGCCTCTCTGCATTCTGCTGCCGTGGCACGCGGCACAGCCAGTGGGATTGGCTTCAGACTTCCCAGCAGGGGTTCCCGGTCACCTGCTTCAGGTTGGGTCCAGTTTATGAAGGCCACCCAGGTTCTGAGCCCAGGGGTCATGCTGTATTATGCTGTTTGCAAATGGACACAGAGATATTAGACAGACATTTGGTTTTGAATGGGAAACTGGAGCGTCCAGGTTAGCCCGAGTGAGATGGTTAGGAGACGGCGTGCTGTGGTGTGGCTGGGTTTCGTGGCTCTCAGAGTACCTTTGCAGCGTTGAGATAAGAGAGAACTCTGAAAGCTCTCAGACCCAGCCTCAACAGTCGCACATTCGATCAGACCGTGAGCACGGATCTCGGTGCCTCCACTGGTTTTGAAAAAAAGGTATTTGAGAGAGAGGGTGGAAGGAAGAGCTTCCATCCACTGGTTTACTCTCCAAATACCTGCAAGAGCCGGGCTGAAGCCAGGAGCCAGGAACTCATTCCAGGTCTCCCGCATGGGTAGCAGGAACACAGTTCCTTGGGCGATGTGTGCTGCCTCCCAGGGTCCGCATTAGCAGGAAGCTGGAAGCAAGAGTCAGGGCCAGGAATGAAACCTAGGAGCAGCAATGTGTGACGTGGGCCTCTTAGCCTTTAGGGTATATGCTGGTTCCTGCTTTGCTTTTCTTTTTTTAAGCATCTCTTTAGTCCCTTAAACCCCTCATCATTCTTTTTCTTTTTTTTTTAAAGATATATTTATTTATTTGAAAGGCAGAGTTACAGAGAGGCAGAGGCAGAGAGAGAGAGAAAGAGAGAGAGAGAGGTCTTCCATCCACTGGTTCACCCCAACTGGCCACAAAGGCCAGAGCTGAGCTGATCCGAAGCCAGGAGCCACGCAGGAGCTTCTTCCATGTCTCCCACATGGGTGCAGGGACCCAAGGACTTGGGCCATCTTTCACTGCTTTCCCAGGCCACAGCAGAGAGCTGGATTGGAAGTGGAACAGCCAGGACTCAAACTGGCACCCAGAAGGGATGTTGGCACTGCAGGCAGCAGCTTTACCCATTACACCACAGTGCTGGCCCCTCCCACACATTCTTCCATTACTTGTTGGACAAATGTGATACCCTTGAGTCCAATAATGGGTGCAGCATCATTTTCCATGCAGGGACGATGCACCCTCTGAGATGTCATCAGAAGGACTCTAAGTAAATCCAGGACAGACGAAGCTAATTTGATACCAGCAAGGATGCTACCGACTCTGACGAAGGGAAAACAGAACAGCCTCGCAGGTGCAAGAGCCCAGAGCAGAACCGGGAAGGTGCTTCTGCCGCTACCTCACTCCAAGACTTGGGTTCCTTCAGGGCACGCGGCCAGGCTGTGATTTCACTCGGAAATAGCTGCCTCCATTCCTACCCTTAGGATCACCCTATGTCATTGCTGAGCCAGTGACGTTCTGTCACTTGCATGCAGATACATCACTGCCGAGTGGGAGAGCCGAGGAGGAGCACTGTGGGATTTATATCACGGGCTGGAAGTGGACATATGCTCTGGAGCTATTGTCTGAAATATGAACTCAGCTCTTTACAGGGTACCCATCCTAAACGATGCACTTTCTCAGGGTAAGAGCTCTCCACGGAGGGAAACACGCTTTAATGTACTGCATCTAAATTGCTCCTAGCGCTCGGCCCAGGGATCGCTTTGGCTCGTCTATCATCCGGACACACACTATTAATCTATGGACCCGCAGAAGGCTCATCAAAAACAGATTCCTATCTTATAGAAATTGCTGGGTCATTTCAGGTCAAAATTGTATTGGTCTTGGCTTAAAAGCTGTTGGGGAAAATTTGTAGAATGAAGAACAGCTACAAAGTGATCTTTAAATCAGATTTCAAAGGTGAACAAGACCATATCAGCTTCTGGTTGGAAAACATTATCCTTTTTTAAAAGATTGCCAAGTTAAATAGGTACACAGGTGTTTTCTCATGTAGCTGAACCTACTGGGCTTAAAGTAGTTTAACTACTCAAGTCTTAAGCAGAAAGACTTGGTAAATATTGAAACACTGGACTGTGTAGGGTTCCCTTCGGGTGTTAGCAATGTTCTTGGTGTTGTTTCTGAAAGGGTAATAAATAAAATTACCCTTTGTTCACACCAAGGGGTTTGCAGCCGGAGAGTTGCAATAAGGCAGTGCCACCAGAGCCCAGTTCCTTCAGGCTATTTTAACAAACTGCCCCAAACAGTGTGGCTTATGCAAGGGATGTTTACAAGGGTATTTCAATGAGAAATGGAATTGAAGCACAATTCTTGGCACAACTTTTTTTGGCAAATGCAGGCATAGCCTTTTCATAATACACATTTTCCATGAGCTTTTCAAAGACCCCCGAGCACTGTTCCAGGGGCTGGAAGTCCAAGGTCAAGGTGTTGGCAGGGCAGGTTCTTTTTGAGATAAAACGAACATCGACTGCCCCAGCCACTTGCTAGTGTCTGGGGGTTCCTGGGCTTGTGGCCCTGTCACTCCAGTCTCCGCCTTCGTCACCCCGGGGTGTTCTCCATGTATGCAAAGCACCCCTTCACAGGGACACCAGCCACACTGTGTCAGGAGCTCCCTATTCCCAAATGACCTCCTCCTAGCTGAATACATCCGCAATGACTGAAAAGTCACTCTCTGAGGTCTGGGGTTTGGGCCTCCAGTGAATCTGGGGGGATGCTTGGGCACTGGGGACGGGCCTGACCCAGCCGTCCCCTCACTCTGTCCACCTGACCTCCTAACCCCAACACTGCCACTTTGCTGGACTCTGCCTCACCCCTGGGAACCACCTTCTAGCCTCCCACCCCCTCACCCCGCCCCCCCCCCCCCCCCGCTGGAACCCAATCTGCCTGGGTCCCAGGTCATCCAGAAATGAAGTGTATGTTTTCTGGATAACCTCCTGTGCTGATTCTAGCCATACGGGGGAACTTCAAGCCCCAAAGAAAGAGCCAGAGGTCGGGGATGCAGCGATTCAGCCAGGTGGGCTGACGTCCTCAGAGACCAGGCTGCGGAACAAGATTTGAGCACGTTTGTGTGCACGCCGCCCTCAGGGCAGGCTGTAATAGAGTCATGTGCTGAGATCACTGTACCTTTCTCTCCCCCTGCAGCAGAACCCGGTCCAAAATACCCCACCTGCCGGACGAAGAGCTTTGTCTGAAGAATCGGTCACATGGAGAATGCCGTTGACCGAGCGAGATGAGAGTCCTCGGTGCTGGGGAGCAGGCAGCAGCGCCTGGACATTGAAAACCAGGTCCTGCTAGTTCTGAATGAGCATAATTTTTAACAGGAGGTCCTCGGTGGAGTCTTCTATTTTTTTTCTTAACATTTTGGTTGGCGGCCCGTGAGCTTGGGCTCCAAGGGGGAACACCCACCTGCTGCCTCCCAGAGCTGTGGGTGCAGGTGGGTGGATGCAGTACCTTCCCAGGTGGTTGCTTTTTCAGGGTGGCAGGCCATTTGTCTCTGCTCCCTCCACACGGCTACCTCCGCTCCGAGGAGGAATCTGGGTCACTTGGACTCCGGGGGAGTTTGGTGGAAGTTATTTAGAGCACCCCCTCCCGAGCCCCATTGTTGCATTCTTCCCGTGGCTTCTGACCTTCAAGATCGCCACATCTGCTTTCCGAGGAAAAGTTTGCTTAAAATAAATATCTACGTCCTGGGGTTCAGAATTTAGCTGTTTTTGATAAAATCTCAACTATTCAGTATCTTCTGGAAATCGGTGGTATCTTCCGGATCACCAAGCTGACCGGGGCAACCATTGTATTCACAAGATTGGTAAAATCAAAATTTTACTTTTCTATCTAATTTTTGCTAGAGGCAATTCCCCCCTTCTCTCCCCCCTCCCTTTAAAGATTTATTTATTTGTTAGCCAGAGTTACAGAAAGAGATGGAGAGATAGAGAAAGGAGGGAGAGAGAGATAGAGATAGAGAAGGAGATAGATAGAGAGAAAGGTCTTCCATCTGCTGGTTCACCCCCCCACATGGCCACAACAGCCAGGGCTGGGTCAGGCTGAAACCAGGAGCCAGGAGCTTCATCCAGGTCTCCCATGCGGGTACAGGGGCCCAAGCACTTGGGCCGTCTTCCATTGCTTTCCCAGGCCACAGCAGAGAGCTGGATAAGAAGTGGAGCAGCTGGGACACAAACCAGAGCCCATATGGGATGCCAGCGTCTCAGGTGGCGGCTTTACCAGCTGCACCATAGCACTGGTCCCTACATCCTCTCTTTTTAAACAGTACGTATCAATCACAGTTTAATCAGATCTTAATCATTTATCATGATTTCTATACACACCAGCTATTTTGAGCTGCTGGCAGGTAGGTCTAAATGTGAACAAGTTGTATGAACAGGTGCTGACCTATGTGTGAGGCAGACGCTTGATGTCTACATTCATTCAACTTACTTTCTTGCGAATCTCCTGATACTGCTTTGATTTTTTCAAGTTAAGAGAGAGGAAGAGGGAGCGCTCTCATTCGGAGACTCACTCCCCTAGATGCTTGCAACAGTAACGGCTGGGCCAGGGTGAAGCTGAGAGCTGGGAACTCGGAAACCCAAGCCGCCCACAAGGTGGCAGGGACGCAGCCACTTGAGCCATCACTGCTGCCTCCTAAGACCTGCACTGGCAGAAGCTGGACTTGTGAGCCGAGCAGGGACTCCGACCCAGGCAGTCCGATACGGGATACAGGCATCTCAGGGACATCTTTTTTTTTTTTTTTTTTTTTTTTTTTTGACAGGCAGAGTGGACAGTGAGAGAGAGACAGAGAGAAAGGTCTTCTTTTGCCGTTGGTTCACCCTCCAATGGCCGCCGTGGCCGGTGCGCTGCGGCCGGTGCACCGCGTTGATCCGAAGGCAGGAGCCAGGTGCTTCTTCTGGTCTCTCATGGGGTGCAGGGCCCAAGGACTTGGGCCATTCAGGGGACATCTTAATCGCTGGGCCAAGGGCCTGACTCCCGAGGTACTTCCCACCGAGTTTTCTTTTCACAGTGTTTAGTGAAGCACACACTGTCTCTGGTCCAGGTCATGCAGCAGTCATCCTGTAGACTGTGGGAACCAAGCCCCGAGCCCCCATCCATTGAGTGTCTCTTACCCTCCTCATTAGCTCGGTTGCCCTGGGCTTCCTGGCACAGGTGCACCTGTATCTCAGCTGCACTTTTTGGCCTCAGCTTGCATCTGCTTCCCCTCCTGGATGGTTTCTCTGTAAAGGATCAGGAGGCTGTCTCCAGCCACTAGGCTAGCTTTACTGGAAGAGTCTCGGAGGCTTACTCTAGATCAATGGTTCTCACAGGGACAGTTTTGCTCCCCTCCCAAGGGGACGTAGGACAGTGTCGGGAGACATTTTCAATTGCCATGAGGGGTGGGGGTGCCACTGGTATCTGTGAGGGAGGCCACAGATGGCGTTCAGCATCCGCCCATGCACGGGATGGTTCCCAAGATAAAGAACTCCCCAGTGCCACATGCTGACAGGGTCGCACCTGAGAAACCCTATTCTGAAGAGGATGGCAGAAGGGATGTGGAGCTACAGTCTACAAGCTCTCTTTACTTTTATGTTGGGTTGCTAATTGACAGTCCTGAGCTGTACTAACAATTGTATCTTCCAGTTGCTACAGAATGCCTCCCTGGTGTATCCACTGTTCCATATAATGACTTCCCTAACCACGGGTTGAAAAATGCACCATTCATGTGTAGGTTGAGCCTAGTCAGGGCAGGAGGGGAAGGCAGTAAGAGGATCTAAGTTAACAAGCTGGAAGGTGGACTTAGCTTGTCTAGCTTTAGTCCAGGTAACATGTTCAGGTCTCTGACTAATATCAGCTAAATTTCTGGGGCTGGTGAAATAAACTACCATAGGCTGCATGACTGACACAGCAGAAATTACTCTTCCCCAGTTCTGAAAGGCAGTACTCCAAAGTCAGAGTCAGCACTGTGCTTCCTCCCAAGGTTTGTGGAGTTGCCAGCAAGCCTTGGCACCGTCTGGTTGTGGCATCATCTCTCCGGTCTCTGCCTCCCCTGTCACACGGTCTACTTCCCGTGTGCCCGTGGGTCCCCACTTCTCTCTCCATTCAAGTCACTGGATTTAGGGCTCAGCTTAATCAAGTCTGAACTCATCTTGAGTATGCCTACAGAGACCATGCTTCTAAATAAGGTCCTACTCACAGGTACGGGAGGTTAGGGCTTGAACGTATCTGCTGCGAGGGCATGATTCAGTCCTCGGCGGTTAGCAGCAAAGAAGTAGGGCACACCATGGAAGTCTGTTGGTTCCCCATAGCTCTAAACTGGCTTTCGGTGATGGTGACTTCTTTGTGCTGAGTGAGATTGCCAACGGCATGGTTGCCACACTGCTTGCTGGTCCTCACCACTTAGCCTGCCAGCTGTGTCTTTTCCTCCTCTTTCATCTCTATCGTCATTCTTCCTTGTTTGCTTGATTTTTACAAAGATTTGTTTATTTATTTGAAAGCCAGAGTTAGAAAGAGAGAGGAAAAGAGAGAGAGAGAGAGGAAGACAGAGAGAGGGAGGGAGGGAGAGAGAGGGAGAGAGAGGGAGAGAGAGAGTGAGAGAGAGGGAGAGAGAGGGAGAGAGAGAGATCTTCCATCTGCTGGCTTGCTCTCTAGATGGCCAAGATATCCAGTGCTGGATCAGGCTGAAGCTAGGAGCCAGGAGCTTCATCTGAGTCTCCTATGTGGGTGCCAGGGGCCCAAGGATGTGGGCCATCTTCTGCTGCTTTTCCCAGGCCATAGCAGAGAGCTGCATTGGAAGTGGAGCAACCGGAACAGGAACTGGTGCCCATATGGGATGCCAGCATTGCAGGTGGTGGCTTATTCCACTACGGCACATTGCCAGCCCCTGTTGGCTTCATTTTACCATGGCAACTAGTCACGCCCCACTTTTATGGTGGTCACAACACTCCCCATTCACCGAGCATCCTATGTGAATCGTCAGGTCTTCTTGGTGGTGTTCAGTGGCTGCCTGTGGCTCAGGAGCACGTTTGTAAGTGCAGAGACATTTCCAACCATGCATGCACCAGGAGTCACCGGGGGAAACGTGGAGGGCAAACCGTGCTGCCTGCTCAGCTATGGAAGATGAGAAGTTGTAGGGACTTATTTTTCAGATGCCAGAATTCTGGCTTTTAATGTATTTGTGAGCAGAATCCTTCAGGAAGCCCTGATGCAAACACTAGTAAGAACTTATGGGCATCATCAAGACAGCAGGAGAGGGGAGCCAGTGGTGGGGAGGAAAAGGCTGGGCTAGAAGGCCTTCCTCAGTGAGGTACAGTGTGCAAGAGGAAGCACAGATACAGGAATGGTCCTCACCCTCAGGTAGTACTCAAGGGCCAGATCCCCGTCCTGCTCTAACCCTGATGACCCTGTGCAGGTAGGTCCTTGATCAGAAGCACAAACAGCCATCGACAGCAGAGTGGAGATAAGTCACACTCAGCACAGGGCACCCCAAAGCTGCATGGAAGCTGCCGTGGGTGCAGGAGCAGCCTCTCCACACATGTCGAGATCTGCAGAACCATCAGGTGTTGGTCCCGACCCTGAGCACACACGAGGGGAAGCTGTGGTCCTGTTCTCCTCAGGCTCCTCCCATGGAACCCGGAGGCCCAGGCACGCACAGAGGGAGTCCTCTGGCTCGTGTACCTCCTGCTCTGGGACCTTTTTGCCACTCCAAGCACTCATCTCCTGAAGCTGATCTCCCTCCTGCTTATAGCTTTATTTATTGCTTATTATTGGTTACTGGAGTCCAAGATGAAACTGATAATTTTTGACATATTTGAGTCATTGTTTATCTATGGATGGAGTAATGCAAAGACATTATTAAAATTTTATTCATAAAGGAATATCTGGATAAATCATAGAGTCATCCTTCCCTATGTTGAATTTCTTATTGGGTGAAATGGGAGTGAGGGGGAGAAGAAATGGTTTGTGAGTGTACTCATGTGCAAGGTTAAGGAATACGTATTGGATGGGACTAGCTTTGCTAAGGGTTATAAAACTAGCAATGATTTGCATAAATGAGTAGGAAATGACAAATTACTTTATACTCAGGAAATTCTATAAGATCTATTCTTTCAGTGAGACTATGTAATTGGGAAAAAATGAGGTTATTTAAAAAGAAAATTGATTCACATAAATGTTTTACCATGGCTTTTTATTTTGATGGAGAAGGACTGTTGATGTGTTCCTTACTTGTTAATTTCTGCAAGCCCTAGTGAACATTAAACTTTCACATGATACAAAAAAAGGACTCTGGCAAATTGGATTTGCAGCCAGAGTGGTTGATGCCTCAGTCCCAAAGACTGAGCCAAGATTTGTCAAAATGTTGGGGACAAAATGTTTGTTTACTTAATTACTTAACTCAATAAATACTGTGCTGGACTCTGGCACTGTGCTGCTTGCTAGGCATACAACGTACACCATGGCCCTTGGCCATCAAAGTGGGTTTAGCCTGAAAGAAGATGTGGAGGTGAGTACCAAGGCAGAGGTGTCTGCCTGGGGCAGCGAACCCCAGAGGAAGGGCTGGCTGCTCAGCTCTGCAAGTGGAAACAAGGTGAGGAAGAGTCACAGAAGGGATTTAGGAGGGAGAGAGAGAGGGAAAGAGAGGGAGAGAGAGAGAGAAAGGGAGAGAGAGAAAGAGAGAAAGAGAGAGGGAGAGAGAGAGAGAGATTCCCGACAGAGGCGGTAGGGTAAGAGAGCACTATAAGGTGGGGAATGGGCAGGGAAGATTAACTCATGCAAGTTCAGTGCTGTTGTCTGGATGTGTCCCCACCCACCAAGCTCCTATGCTGGGAACTTACTCCCAATGCGTGGCTGAATAGAAATTCATTAATTCACGGGTGTTCTGACCTTATGACTGGATTCGTGTTGTTACTGTGGGTGTGAGTTGGTTACTCGGAAAGTTCAGCCCTCTTCCTCTCTCCTTCTTGCCCTCTCTTGCCTTCCACTGTCCATCAGGGGATGATGCAGCACAAGCGTGCCAGGCGCTGGGATCATGCTTGTGAACTTCTCAGCTTCCAGAACCATCAGCCAAATAAGTCTGTGATCTCTATAAAGTACTAAGACGAGAGCGTTCTGTTACAGCAACAGAAAACAGGTTGAAGCCTCAGTACCATCCACGTATTGGATATGAGGATGGATGCAGAAAACAAAACTTGGAGAAGTGGACTGGATGGGATGTTGGCAGGGCCCTTAGGCCAACCCGAGGCATTTGGGATTGATCCACAGTTGCTCTGCAGCCATTAATTAGCTTAAATAATTCACTGAAATGGTCAGGTCTCTGTTTCAGGAAAGCCATTTGATAGGGGAGGGAAGCCCTCCATCAAACTAGAGTTCCAAAACCCACTAAGAGATGGCACCTGTGATTGCCGGGGAATGGGGGGATGTGAGCAGTGAGGAAGAGAGTGGATGAGGTGGATAGGGGAGATGCCAATGAGAACAATTTGACACAATTTGATGCCTGGTTTAAACTGAGATTTGGAGAGGGGCATGCATGAGAGAAGAGACCAGACTGACCCTCTGCTGGCTCACCCGCCCCCCAGATGGCTGCAATAGCCAAGTCTGGAAACCAGGAACTCCACCTGGGTCCTCTGCATGGGTGGCGGGGGCTCCAGCACTTGGGCCATCACACGCTGCCTTCCTGGGAAGCTGGGTTGGAAGCAGAGCAGCCTGGACTGGGACGGGAGCTCTGATAGGTGATGCTGAGAGTCGCAAGTGGGAGCTAAACTCACCGGAGCACAGTTCCAGCCCCAGGCCGCTAACATTTTGAGTGGCAGCGATAATCACCTTTCTCATCTCCCTCTTCAGGTCTGTGCTTCCTGTAGTCCTCCTGGTGTCCTACACCTTAGAGCTTGGTCGACAACCAGTGTCAAGGGACGGCTCCTGCAGGTGGCCACGGAATGCTCTTGAGTCAGACCAGCGCACTTTCCAAGCCCACTCGCGACCAGATTTGCTCCCGTGGAGCTGCTGTGCAATGCTAATGGAGGTGCCTGCTCTCCTGGGCCAGGTTGGTTGGGCCGTCTGCAATGACAAGGACAGTGCGTGATCTTCCGGAGTCCACAGGCACAGAGCAAGCACTGGAATCTCAATGATGGGAACTTCTTCTCTCATTCCTTCAGCATTGCTGTATGTGGTAGTGTGCACAAGATAATGCAACATAGTGCACACTATTTATGAATTTTTAAAACATCCGTGGATGGCCGGCGCCGTGGCTCACTAGGCTAATCCTCCGCCTGCGGTGCCGGCACACCAGGTTCTAGTCCTGGTTGGGCCGCCAGATTCTGTCCCGGTTGCTCCTCTTCCAGGCCAGCTCTCTGCTGTGGCCCGGGAGTGCAGTGGAGGATGGCCCAGGTCCTTGGGCCCTGCACCCACATGGGAGACCAGGAGAAGCACCTGGCTCCTGGTGCTCCAGCCGCAGCGCGCCGGCCGTAGCAGCCATTGGAGGGTGAACCAATGGCAAAGGAAGACCTTTCTCTCTGTCTCTCTCTCTCACTGTCCACTCTGCCTGTCAAAAAAAAATAATAATAATAATAAAAAATCCATGGAGTAGTGACTGATCAAAACCTTCAACCTGAGGGAGGCAGCAGGGTCGAAGCACTCTGTGGAGCGTGGTTCTAAAGAGCTACACCGGCTGACTATTTTTGCACCCCCGCTTTTCCCACTTGCAGGAATTACGGATAATTGTCAGCTGTAGTGTGGCTTTGTAACCATCCTTTACACAATAGGGTGTTCATTGTTGTCATGCCTGTTGGTGATTTGTCTTCCGAGAGTCTCACCCAAGGGGTTTGGATTGCAGAAGACCTTCCACACAGAACTGAGGGGCTGTTCATCCTCTAAGCTTAGTTGTGAGGGGCCGGCTACTGGAAAACTGGGACACCCTGCCACAAAGGGAGAAGGGACACTCAACACATCCCTCCCCGAGGGTGGTGGGAAACATGATGGAGTCCGAGAGAGAGAGAATGCTGCTCTCCCAGGTTGACGTCCTGGAGGAGAGAGCGGCTGGGTCATCGGCTCCCTGTGGGATGTCCCAGTCAGCAGCCCGAGAGCTGGTGGTTACACGGGGAAGTTGTTCTGTTCCTGGATGCTTGTCTGGCAAATTGAACACTTGTATCCTCCTTGCATCCCTCCTCAGCTCATAAAGAAAACTGTAGCAGTTACAGAAAACTAGGAATGTTGGGGCAGACATTGTAGCACAGCTGGTTAGGTTGCTGCCTGGGACAGCAGCATCCCACGTGAGAGCTCTGGTTCTAGTCCCAGCTGCTCTGCTGCCAATCCAGCTCCCTGTTAATGTGCCTAGAAAGCAGCAGAAGTCGGCCCAAGTACTTGGGAGACCAGATGGAGTTCCAGGTTCCTACCTGGCTTAGCTCTGGCCATCACAGCCATTTGGGGTGTGAATTAGTAGATGGAAGATTCTCTCTCTCTCTCACTAACTCTGTCATTCAAACAAATAAATCTTTAGACTAAAAAAGAAAACAAGGAACGTTTGTACTTCCATCTAGTGTTTGAGTTAAAATAATGGCCCTGCAGCATTGGCCCTGCCTATAAATGAACATGCGCAAGGTTATGCATGCCCGCGATGCTCTTTCTTGCAGTGAGTGGTTCAGACATGTGGCTTATTGCAGCTGCACCCTAGTCAGGTGACTGTGCCCAGGGCCCCAGGGAGACTGCTTATTTCAGGGCCCTGCATCCTCTGGTCTCCAGCAAGGCCATTGAGCTCACCAGTATCCCATCCACCTGAACCCAGAGCTTCGTGATGGGGACAGCAAGGCCCACTGTGTGCCAGGCCCTGCTCAGCACAATGTTCTCCAGCAGCGGAGGCCCAGGTGGTTTGCTCACGCTCCGTAGGGGTGGCCAGGGGTTTGGGTCCCTCTCTTCTGTCTGCAGAACCGCAGCTGGGCGTGTCTGTATTACCTATTGCACCCCGCGCTGCTGCAGCTGCCCGAGCGGCGATACCGGATCTCCAAAGCCAGTGAATGAGCACATCTCTGCGTATAGTGTGACTGCGGGAACTGCAGGTGTTTGGCAGCAAGTATGCTGCCTACTCGGATTGCTGTGGTCTCACTTTCCACGTCTTCCTGCACATGTGCGCATCTTCTCAGCTACGTCTGCAGGCTAGAATCCCCAGCCACGTGTTTAAAGGCTAGAGACCCCTGTGTGTTTAGTTTTGCTCTTGTCTTAGTGACCATGAAAGTGGGTTGTTACAGAGGAGCCTAAGGAGCTCTGCCCTGCTCTCTGTCTTCTTGCATCACCATAGCGTTCTTCCACATGCTCTGCTAACACCATCTGCCCTGAGGCGCTTTTCACAGATGATCGGCAGCTGGTGCCATGCTCCTGGCCTCCCCAGTAGGGAGCAAACCTCTCCTCTTTGTGAAGTATTCAGCTTCAGCTGTTTTGTTATAGCAATAGAGATGGCAAAAATATAAGTAAACAAAGATTGGAATATGTCCCAGGGCAGTGCCGGGGTCAGTGCCAGTGGTACTGTGCCTCCACAGGACCCAGTCATCGATGGGCTGCAGAGACCTGAGGGAGCTTCGTGGAGAGGCTCACATCCACGGGATGGAGAGTAGGAGTGGGCAGGACGTGGGGTCCTGACACTGCTGTGGTGTTGGGGGAGGGAGGTATGGAGGCAGGAGCAGCCCTGGGACAGGTCCATGCTGGATGCACACAGCCTACCTGACACCCACAGGAGATGTACAGCTCTAGGGAGCAGAAAGGTGAGTTTCATGGCTTTGGTTGGCTTCATGTAACCATAAGATCTATCTACGGTTGGTTCTCCTCGTCTGTGGGTTCTGAATCTGCTCAAAATGTTTCAAAGGATTGATTTCTTTACTTGTTTATTTGAAAGGTGGAGTTACAGAGAGGGAGAGATGAAGAGAGAAAAATCTTCCATCCTCTGATCCATTCCCCAAAAGACTGCAGTTCCAGGACTGGCCCAGGCAGAGACCAGGAGCCAGAAAATCCACTCGGTCTCCACATGGGTGGAGGGGTGCAAGCACTTGGGTCATCATCTGCTGCTTTCCCAGGCCACAAGCAGGGAGCTGGATCAGAAGTGGAGCAGCCAGGACTCAAACCAGTGCACATATGAGTCATGGTGACTCAGGCAGAGGCTTAGCCTACTATGCCAAGCGCTGGCCCACAAATATCAGTAAATTCTAAAAGACTGAAATCAGACCTGTACCTTCTCAGACCACAAAGGAGTAAAACTAGAGACCAGTAACAAGCAGAACGGCAGGACACTCATAAATCCATAGAAATTAAACAACATGCTACTGGATGACCAATGAGCCACTAACAAAATTAAAAAAGGAAATGAAAATCTTTCATTTGTAACCTGTGGGATACAACAAAAATAGCATTGTGGGAAATTTATAGCATTAAGTGCTTACATTAGAAAAGAGAAATGTCTCAAATCAATTATCTAATGATGCATCTCGAATACTTAGTAAAACAAGAATAAACCAAACCCCAAATCAACAGGAACTGAAAAATAACAAGGATCAGAGCAGAAATAAATGGAATTGAAACTAAAGAAAAAAAAATACAGAAGATCAGCAAAACAGAAGGCTGGTGTTCGAGAAGATAAAAAAGAGAGACAAACTTTTAGCCACACTAACAAAAACAAAAAGAGAAAAAACTCAAAAAATAAATTAGAAATGAAAAAGGAAATACTACTGAAGCACAATGGACCCTAAGAAAAAGCTATGAAAATCTAGATGCCAATAAACTAGAAAGCCACAAAAAACGGATACATTTCTGGATTCGTCTAACCCACCAGACTAAATCAAGAAGATTTAGACATCTGAACAGACCCGTAACAAGCAATGAGACTGAAGCAGTAATCAGAAGTCTTCTATCAAGGAAAAGTCCAGGATCTGATGGCTTTACTACTGAGTTCTACAAAAACATTTAAAGAGGAACTAATTCCCACACTTTTCAAACTATTCCAAAATACTGAACAGGATGGAACTCTGACAGATTCTTTTTGAGACCAGCACCACTCTGATACCAAAACCAAAGACACAACAAGAAAACCACAAACTGACATCCTTGTTGAACATAGACACAAATATTCTCAGCGAAATAATAGCAAATCTAACCCCAGACCACATCAAAAATGATCATGCAGCATGGTCAAATGCGATTTACCCCAGATTTGCAAGTGGGGCTGAACATTCATAATCAAATAAATGCCACAAATCACATCGATAGAATGGTGAACAAAACCCATTTGATCATCTCAATAGATGCTGAGAGAGCATTTGATAAGATTCAACACCACTTCATAAAAAAAAAAACTCCACAAATTGGGTGTAGAAGGAGCATACCTGATAAAGGCTGTATATGACAGATGGCTGGTATCATAGTGAACGGGGAAAGACTGAAAGCACTCCCCCTCGGATCTGGAACAAGCAAGGATGTGCACTTTCACTTTCTTATTCTATGTGGTACTGGAGGTATTGGCAAGAGCAGTCAGGGAGGAGGAATCAAAGGCATCACAATTGGAAAAGAAGTCAAAATACCCATGATGGCAGAGGACATGATGTTGTCCATGGAAAACCTATACACTCCACCAAAATGCTGTTAAACTGACAGACAAACCAATTCAGTGAAGTTTCAGGTTACAAAATAAACATATAAAAATAGTAGCTCTGACAGAGAAACCAAGAAAGGAATTCCATTTATAATAACCACAAAATATTGAATATTCAGGAATAAATTTAACCAAAGAAATGAAAGAGCTTTACAATGAAAATTATAAAACATTGATGAAAGAAACCATCATCAAGGGCACAAAAAATGGAAAGTTATTCCTTGCTCATGGACTGGAAGAATCAATATCATGAAAATGTCTATTCTGCCTACAGCAATCTACAGATTCAATGCAATCCCTACCAAAATACCAATGACATTCTTTACAGAATTAGAAAAAGCAACCCTAAAACTCATATAGAATCACAAAAGATCCAGAATAGCCAAAGAAATCCTGAAAGGGGAAAAAAAAAAAACAGGCTGCAGGCATCACGATACCTGACTTCAACGCATACTGCAAAGATGTAGTAATTGAAACAGCTTGGTCCTGGCATAAAAACTGACAGACGGATCAATGGAACAGGATGGAGAGCCCAGAAACTAATCTGCATCCATACAGCCAACTGATTGTTGATAAAAGGGCCTGAAACCTGCACTGGAGTAGAGATAATCTCTTCAATAACTGGATGTGGTCAGCATCACCCACCATCAGGGGAAATGCACATGAAAACCACACCCTCAGGACGACTAAAACCCAGAGCAACAAATGCTGGCGAGGATGTGGAGAACGAACACAGACACTGCAGGTGGGAGTGTGAGTTAGTGCAGCTACTGTGGGAAACCTGTGGAGGTTTCTTTAAAAAATTAGAAACACACTTGCCACAGAAGACGTGAATATACTGTAGCAAAGGAGAGCTCCCGCCACGTTTGTAGTAGCACCGCTCACAATAACCAAAGTGTGGAACCATCCAAGGTGTCTGTTAACAGATGCACCGATAGAGAACATGTTACACACACACATACACACACAAGAATACCATTCAGCTATAAAAAGGAATGAAGTTCTACCATTTGCAGCAAAATGGATGCAACTCGAGGACGTCATTTTGAGTGAAATAAGGCAAATATTGCATTTTCTCCCTTATACGTGGGAGCTAAAATTTAAAAAAAAAAAAAAAAGAAATTAAAAACCAAAAAAGAAATGACTGTGTGTTTCAGTATTGCTGTCAATATAGTTTTGCCAAACTTTGTTTTCTATCCTTATAAAACCAACGGTTAAGGATGTCATACTCCTACAGTGTTAATGATCTGTGGTTAAACTTCACTGTATATGGGTGAAATGGTCATCCCTTCTGATTGTTGTTTATAGCCTTTGCCTTTCCCTGCACTGATCTAGGGTCTTCTTACTGTTTACTTGTTTAATCCTTTATTTCTGAGAGCATTAAGCCCTTGATTGGAATGTGAATTAAAAATATGTTATCTCCAAAACTAAGAAAGAAAGAAAGAGGTAGAGAGGGATCTCTCACCTGGGAGATGTGGAAGAAGCCCCTGGCCCCTGGCTTCTGCCTGGCTCAGCCCTGGTTCTTGCTGCCACTTGGGGAGTGAACCAGCAGCTGGAAGGTCTCTCTCTGTCTTTCTCTGTCTCTTTGCCTTTCAAATAAGTAAGTTTTTTTTTTTTAAGTATTCCATACCAGCCCTTTGGCTGTTCTTATCTCAGAGAATGGCAGCAGCTCAGTGCTCCCGCTCAACTCTCTCGTTGCTGTGGGTGAGAAATGTCAGCCTGTTGGCTCCCCAAGTGCCGCCTTCCAGACCTTTACCTCCCGCGCTGGGGGTAGTTTGCTCTGAGGCTTTCCTCTTTAGTACAATAATGTCATCTTAAGGACATCACGTCATCCGAATGTGTTATTATTTTGGTTCAGCCTTTATGTGGAATAAGTCAGCCAAGTGATTAAGAGCAACACGTCCGAGCTTCCCACATTTATTTGGAAGCCCGTGGCATTTAGCTGCTATCTGCCAAGAACACGAGTGATTGCTTTAGGAAATTGAAGCCAGAGACCACAGTTTCTTGTTTAATATCTTTGCACAGTAAGAATTTGCAGCTGTATTAATGGAATTACCCTGAGAACATTTAATTACAGCAGTTCAAGAAGAGGACTCCTCTCATCACTGGGAACTCAGGACACTCTGCACATTCTCCCCCCTTTCGATTCCTGTGCAGGTGAAACTCCTGTGCACGCTGTCTTTTCATTCCCAGAGCCACACGGAAGACCGGGGCCACCTTCTCCCTGCAGATATTGCTGGGCAGGGCAGCCGCCGTGCCCCCATCAGCCTGGGGCAGGGCTGCAGTCTTATCTGAGTGGCAACAGTCAGGGGCCAGCACCATGGCTCACTTGGTTTATCCTCCACCTGCAGCGCTGGCATCCCATATGCGCGCCGGGTTCTAGTCTCGGTTGCTCCTCTTCCAGTCCAGCTCTCTGCTGTGGCCCGGGAGGGCAGTGGAGGATGGCCCAAGTGCTTGAGCCCTGCACCCACATGGGAGACCAGGAGAAGCACCTGGCTCCTGGCTTTAAATCGGCACAGCGCCAGGCATAGCAGCCATTTGGGTAGTGAACCAACGGAAGCAAGACCTTTCTCTCTCTCTCTCTTTCTCTACCTGTCAAATAAATTAAAAAAAAAAAAGACAAAGTTAAAAAAACAGTCAGTGTCACGCTTCTTTCTCAGCCACTGTGGAGTGGGCGCAGCTTCCAAAGAGGATGTACAATAGAGTTGAAATGGAGTGCAGATGTGGGTGGACATGTGTGGACGTGAGTGTGTATCAGAGAGACAGAAAGCGAGAGTGGTGGAGACAAAGACTACATCCACGCGCAGCAGGGAGGCCCCAGATGCAACTAGCTCTGCACCCAACCACGTTCTATCCTGACGTGTTGCCACTTCAAATTTTTGACATTAAAGAATCGGGGGTTTGAGTTTCCTTTTGTGCTTGTCCTGTTCTCACTCTACCTAACACAGACATTGCTGTTCATTTGCTCAGACCTGGGCCACTGATCACATAGAAATCAGGAAATCGAAGTCCCAGTAGGGGTGCTTTTCTTCGGTTCTGAAGGACAGTAGCCACCATTCAGTGTCATCAGGAACACTGCTTCTAGGGTGATGTGCCTGAGAGCAGGATTGCTTTTAAAATTTATTTATTTATTTGAAATACAGAGTTACAGAGAGAGAGAGAGAAAGAGGGAGAGAGAGAAAGAAGGAGACGGAGAGAGGGAGGGAGGGAGGAAGGGAGAGAGAGAGAGAGAGAGAGAGAGAGAGAGAGAGAGGTCTTCTACCAGCTGGTTCACTCCCCAAATGGCTTCAATGGCCAAGGCTGTGCCAGGCCAAAGCCAGGAGCCTGGAACTCCAACCAGCTTTCCCACATGGCTGGCAGGGGCCCAAATACTTGGAAAATCCTCTACTGCTTTTCTGGATGTATTAGCAGAAAGCTGGAGAGGAAGTGAAGTGACCAAGATTTGAAGCAGAGTCCATATGGATGCTGGCATTGCAAGTGGCGGTAGAACCTGTTGCACCACAATCTGGCCTCAATAAATTGATTTTGTAAATATATATATATTGCAGAGAACGAAGACACATTGAGATCTCAGGATGCCTGAGGTCTAGAGTGTCAAAGGCTTGGGCATTCTGTCTTACAGCCAAGAGGACAGCACCCTCTTGCTTCTTGCCCTACATGCTAGGTGGACATGTTCTAGCATGAAACACAGCATGAAGAGAAACATACACAGTGTGTTTCTAGTCACTTCTCACAGCAGGAGTAATATACTGAGTTACAGAATTGCTGTCCTGGACTTGCTTTATTAAGAGAAGTCTATTTTGGTCTTTTTTTTTTTAAAAGATTTATCTATTTATTTGAAAGGCAGAGATACAGAGAGGCAGAGAGACAGACCAAGAGAGAGGTCTTCCATCTGCTGGTTCACTTCCCAAATGGCTGCAATGGCCGGAGCTGAGCCAATCCAAAGCCAGGAGCCAGGAGCTTCTCCCAGGTCTCCTTTGCATGTGCAGGGGCCCAAGGACTTGGACCATCTTCTGCTGCTTTGCCAGGCCATAACAGAGAGCTGGATCTGAAGAGGAGCAGCCGGGACTAGAACTGGCACCCTTATGGGATGCTGGTACTGCAGGCAGTGGCTTTACCCACTACTCCACAGCTCCAGCCCCGGGCTTTCTTAGTTGTAAGGTTTTCCACCAGCTCCTGTGACAGCTCTCAAGGTGTCACTCTTCACCCTTCATTCCAATCCATGCTGCTCTCTATGGTTCTGCTGCCGGCTGGATGTGTCAGCAATGCTGGTGCAGGGGACGTGGCAGATGCTGGACTTCCTGTCCACGGTCTGGGACGTGAGGGACCCCTCCCTATTTGTCCCAGATGAAAATGAGCAGAGCTTCATGAACCAGCCACAGGCAGGCACATCCAATGAGGAGCACGCCGTCACAGTGCGTCTTCCCAGCACAGCCCAGCTCTGGCTGCCAGGACAGGCAGGGAGCGAGTTAGATCCTCTAAGCAGAAAGTGTCCGAGCCACACTTGGCTTGGTTCAGATCCTGAGCTGGATGCTGCTGATGGAAGCAAACACTGGTCTCAGTCTTTCCATCTTCTCCCTGACACTCACGTTCTGAAGTTCACATCGCTCCGCTCTGCCCCAGGATGCAACTCAGACACGGTTGAGAAGCCCAGTGAATCAGAGACCACCACACACTGCATCAGCAGCTATGCAGGTTCCGAAATCCCAAAAGGACACTTCTCACCGAGGCAGAAAACAAAACTCGTCTTCAAGACCTCCCCACCGACGACGAGGCTGGGGATTCATTCAGGAGACGAATCCCGAAAAACCTGCATGAAGCGCATTGCCCAGCCTCACTGTGCCGTTTGCTGGGTCTGTTCTTTGAGCAGAGCAAAATGACTCAGGAGATTAATTAGTTAATCAATCAATGCGGCTCATTTCTGCTTGTGCATTACCGGTCACCGCCTGCTATGAATATGCTTTGGCTCCAAGCGCATCCAGTACGCTAAATCCCTTACGACCCCAAAGTCATAAATTAGTAGCCCCAAGAGGGGGATACTTAGTTGATTATGGCGTTTAGGAGGTGGGAGATTTTCAGGTCACTGGCGATGCAGTGAAAGGCCGGTCTTGCAAAAGGGGTGGTTGATGAAGCTGAGCCGGCCCAGCCACCGTCTCTGCTTCCTGCCTGGTGTGTGATCCTTCCTCCACGTTGGCTTTGCCACTGCCCTCCACGGAGCTCATCAGACATCAGACCAACAGGGTCTCCTCCTGATGGACTTGAACCTCCAAAACTCTGCACTCAGTAGAGCTTTCTCTTTATTAGTCAGGTATTTCCTTGTGTGAGCTGGCTGAGCCCCCTCTGCCCCCCACTCCCCAACCTGGGGAGTTGCTAAGAGTTTGGGAAGATGCACAGGAGTTGCTTGTAACACAAAGCACCTTGGGCTGCATGGGCCACTGAGTAGATGCAGGGCTCTGGGCTCAGGAAACACCTTGCCAGAGCCCCGCAGGCTGTGTGGCTGACGCCTGCCTCACCCTACCTGGGGAGGAAGACTGTGTCTGCCAGGAGCCAAGTCACAAACACATGACACTTAGCAATCAGGAGAGAAACTGATCCCGCTGGGGGCCCCTCTGAAAGTGGGTCTGGGATCTCCTCAACACACCCTTTCCCCGAGACGGAATTGCAATTCTATCTGAAAGTTTTAATTAAGTGAATCCTGAACCAGCTGTCAGATTTCATGAGATAACAATAGCGTCTCTTGGGTCAACCACTCCATTGCTTGAAACATGAGACCTAAAGATAGGAGCCAGGGCCTGACTGCGTGCTCAGTGTGTCTGCCCATGTGGTGACGGCCGTGAACCGTGTGGGCACCGAGCTGGTGGACAACAGCCTCTCACAAAGGGAAGGATGCACTTGTTCACAGCATCAATCAGGACCTGCAGGCTGGCAGGAAGATCGGAGATGGCCCTAGGGAGAGAGAAGGCACCTCACTCAGAGATCAGTAGCTTGAAAACATTAGGACCTTTCTCATGAAAATTAACCCATTTCGTTAGACATTTAGTTAGACAGTGAGAGAGAGAGAGAGAGACAGAGAGAAAAATCTCCTTCCATTGATTCATCCCCACAAATGGCCGCCACGGCCAGTGCACTGCGCTGATCTGAAGCCAGGAGCCAGGTGCTTCCTCCTGGTCTCCCATGGGGTGCAGGGCCCAAGCACTTGGGCCATCCTCCACTGCCCTCCTGGGCCACAGCAGAGAACTGGCCTGGAAGAGAAGCAACCGGGACAGAATCCGGCGCCCTGACCGGGACTAGAACCTGGGGTGCTGGCACCTCAGGCGGAGGATTAGCCTTGTGAGCCGCGGTGCCGGCCCCCATTTCACATTGTTAACATCTGCTGCTTCTGAGATGCATTTAGATTTGTAGAAGAGTTGCAAAATTAGCACAGCCGTCTGAAATCAGGCTGACTCAGCGTCGCCTAGCGCTAACATGGAGCAAAATCCCAGGAACAAGATCACAACCAAGGTATGCTCCTTGGGACAACCCTGGGACCAATCCAAAGACCTGAGTCAAGTTCTACCAGCACATCCACTACGGTCCTTCTCCCATCACAGGTCTAGTCCAGGACACCACTTGCATCGCTGGCATGGCCTTGGTTTCTGACGACCTGGGGACAATTCCTTGTTCTCTCCTTGTCTTTCAGGACTAGGGTTTTGAAAAGTGCTAGCTGGTTATGGTGTAGACTTTCCCTCAATCTGGGTTTGTGTGGGGTTTCCTCACGCTTAGATTGACCTTGTGCTTTTAAGGGTCAAGTAGCACGCAGCCAATGGGCTCTTCTCAGTACAGCACTCTGGGGCTCACTGTATGTTTTTATTTTTTAAAGAATATTTCTTTGAAGGAAAGAGTTACAGAGAGAGAGAGAAAGAGGAGAAAGACTTCTTCCATCTGCTGGTTCACTCCCCAAATGGCTGTATTGTCTGAAGCCAGGGGCCAGGAGCCTCATTTGGGTCTCTCACATGGGGGCAGGGACCTAAGCATGTGGATCGTCTTCCACTGCTTTCCCAGACCAAAGCAGGGAGCTGGATTGGAAGTGGAGGAGCTGGGAGTCGAACCGGTGTCCATAGGAGATGCCAGCACTGCAGATGGTGACTTTACCGGCTATGCCACAGCTCCAGCCCTGTCCATGTGTTTTAGTATTGGTGATGTTACCTTGATTGACAGACTAAGGTGGACTCTCCATAGAAAGTTACTCTCATATTTTTCCTTTGTAAAATAATAAACATTTATTTTGAGCAAGGTCTTTTGAAACTATTAATACAGCTTGTTTCTCAAAACTTTTCATACCAATTTGTGAGCCTTTTTTAAAAAGATTTATTCATTTGTTTGAAATATAAGGTTACAGAAGGGGGGGGAGAGAGAGAGAGAGAGAGAGAGAGAGAGAGAGACCTTCCATCCACTGGTTCACTCCCCAGATGGCTGCAATGGGCAGGGCTGGGCCAGGCCAAAGCCAGGAACCTGGAACTCAGTCTGCACCTCCCACAGGGCACAGGGGCCCAAACATCTGAGCCATCATCCACTGCTTTTCCAGGCGCATCAGCAGGGAGCTGGATCAGAAGCAGAGCAAGTGGGACTGGACCTTATGCTCGCATTAGGGGTGCCAGCGTGCCCCTGCACCCCAACGCAGGGCCACACTGGGTAGTCTTGATGGGAGAAGCGCTTCTTTCTGTGGGAGTCTCTCCTCCTCACTCTTTCTACATTTAACACATGGGATTTCTCTAGAGGGAAATCCTAATCTTTTCCTCCTTATTTACTCATTCAGTTGTTGAGGGGCATCGGTTTGATTCGTTAATTTTATTCTTGCAGTAAGAGTGCAACAGTCCGGGGTAGAGCTGTGTATCACGCTGCTCAAGTTGCTCTGGTTCTGGCCACTCGGAGTCTTCCAGGTTGGAGGCTGCACCTGCTGCATAGCTCCACGCTTTTGTGTTCTTTCCTTGAGCACTTTATAACTTGCTGGCATTGTACACCCCCATATTCACCTGGTTTATTCTGTGCCCCAGCCTTGGAGTCACCCACTTCTCCATCAGCCCTGGTTTCTTCCAGTGCAAGATAGAGTTTAGGAAGCAAGTGCAGGGCACGAGATGTGCTCATGCTTACTAGAATGTCACTGCTTCAAGCTGTTTTCAGCAGACAGCACCAGGAAACACACACTGAAGTGACCCACATCCGTACATCCATCCAGCTATTTCTGAATATATTTCCCTGCACACATGTTGCATGAATTTTTGATTAACTTGTTTCATTTGTTTTGAGAAGCAGAAAGGGAACTCTGATGGTTCACTCCCCAAACGCCCACGACATCTAGGACTGAGCCAGGCCAAAGTCAGGTGCCCAGAACTCAATCCAAGTCTCCCACATAGATGTTGGGGACCCAAGTACTTGGGCCATGACCTGCAGCCTCCCAGGGTTCACATAAGCAGGAAGCTGGAATAGGAAGCAGAGATAAGACTCCAAGCCAAGACTCTGATATGGGATGTGGCATCCCAAGTGGTGTGTTAACCACTATCGACCACCTGCTTTTGTACACACGTTTTATAAAAATGCAAGTCCATGTTGATACCTGGACCCCAGCCTCTACCACACTCCCTCTTCTAGCCACCTCTCTCCTTGCTTCTGATTTCTTCTTCTGTCATTATGCGCCATACATTCTTTCTTGTTCAGTCAAGGTACACACATACAGAGGTTTGAAATTACTAGCCCATACTTCAGAGAGAAATGAAGTTACCAACTGAAGTAGTGCTTGGTGTACTGTCCCCAGCCTTGTGGTACCCCATCAAAACAGGGTTTCCAAAGGTGCACATCCAGGCCAGCTCTTTTCTACCCCACCCTCTGTTGGAGCTGTCGCAGACCAGCCGACCACTGTGAAGCAGCCAAAGGGCAGAGTAATGGGTGCTGAAAGAATTACAAGAAACACAAAGTAGAGAGAGGAAAGGCAGGGGTCAGGGGACTCCACACGACAGTGCAGGAGCCCAGAATGCCTCATGTTCTTCATTGTTATTGAGCTGCAATGGTTTAATCATTAATGTTCTACGTATACGGATACAATAGCATTGAAACGCAGCAAATAGTTCGAAAATCATTAGACCTATTGGAAAGAAGCAAGGTATAAACAAAACTATTAAACTTCTCTGACCAAGCATCTGAGGTGGAGGGCACTGAATTGTCTGGGGAACAATGGGCGACGCTTCCACATACGTCATCTGCAGGGAACACAGAACCCAGGTGCCATTGCACCAGGTTACCTATGGCAGTAGCCTTCCACAGCCATTGTTCTATGACTGACTTGTAAGGTTCAAGCCCGGGGCAGTCCAACACCACCAAGATGCTTGTGGTGGAGCAGCTAAAGCCGCTGCCTGCAGTGCTGGAATCCCATATGGGTGCCGGTTCGAGTCCCAGCTGCTCCACTCTGATCCAGCTCTCTGCTGTGGTCTAGGAAAGCAATAGAAGATGGCTCAAGCCCCTGGACTTCAGAATGGCCCAGCTCGGGCTGTTGCAGCCACTGGGGAGTTAACCAGCAGATGGAAGACTTCTCTCTCATTCTCTGCCTCTGTCTCTCTATAACTCTGCCTTTCAAATAAATAAGTAGCTCTTTAAAAAAAGATCCTTGAAACTTATTACTAATTTCCAATCTGTAAGTAAGCACAATTCTAAACTATGCTACCTAACAGTAAAAAACCCCAACAGTGAATTTATGTCATCCATTGGTGGTACCTTCCTCACGGCCTGAGTTCCCACCTGAGCCCCTCCGCCCATCTACCCACAGTGCTGGTTGATTTTTAACATTTAAGATTGCACACAGGAAGGTTCACTTTTCGTGACGTGTAATTTATTCTCTCCCACAGTTCCTGTGTTCCCCACTGTGGCCAGTCCTGGCCACCATCAGCCCAGGAGAGGTGGGGGGAGGTGATGGGCTGTTGTGGACATTTCCGAAGTGAATCAGTGGATGGAGGATCTCTGACTCATCCTCTAACCATGCCTTTCAAGTAAATGAGAGAGAGAGAGAGAGAGAGAGAGAGAGACCAACCACCCGGGAGGCCATTGTTCTGCTGGCCATCTTTACAACTTGGCTTCTTTCAGGACACCACGTGTACTTCTTTCACATAGCAAAGTGCATTTAGGATTCACCTGTGTTGGCCGGCGCCATGGCTCACTAGGCTAATCCTCCGACTTGCGGCGACGGCACACTGGGTTCTAGTCCCGGTAGGGGCTCCGGATTCTGTCCCGGTTGCCCCTCTTCCAGGCCAGCTCTCTGCTGTGGCCTGGGAGTGCAGTGGAGGATGGTCCAAGTACTTGGGCCCTGCACCCCATGGGAGACCAGGAGAAGTACCTGGCTCCTGCCATCAGATCAGCGCGGTGTGCTAGCCGCACCACGCCGGCCGCAGCGGCCATTGGAGGGTGAACCAACGGCAAAGGAAGACCTTTCTCTCTGTCTCTCTCTCTCTCACTATCCACTCTGCCTGTCAAAAAAAAAAAAAAAAAAAAAAAAGAGTCACCTGTGTTGCTGTGTAAGTAAATACCTTGTTCCTATTTAATGCTGTGCTGCAGTTCACTGTTTAGGGATGCCACTTTTTATCCACTGTTGTTTAAAGGTCACACTCATTGTTTCTAGCTTTTGAGAGTTACTAACGAAGGTTTTGAAAAAATTCAAATAAGGTTTCCTATTCACGGGTAAATACCTAGGAATACGATCCCTGAGTCCTGCATTAAACACTACAAGAAAATGCTGGGAGGGACTGGCACTGTGGTGTAGCGGGTGGAGCTGCCTGCTGTGCCGGCATCCCATATGGGTACAGGTTCGAGTCCTGGCTGCTCCACTTCTGATCCAGCTTCCTGCTAATGTGCCTGGGAAAGCAGCAGAAGAAAATGCTGCCACTATTTGGTAGAGTAGTTTAACATTTTGCATTGTTATCAGCAAGCCAGCCATGTGTGAGAGTTTCAAAGACTCCATACACTTGCTGGCATGTGAGATTGAAAGGGTATGGGGCCGGCACTGTGGCACAGCGAGTTAACGCCCTGGCCTGAAGTGCCAGCATCCCATATGGGTGCCAGTTCTAGTCCTGGCTGCTCCTCTTCCAATCCAGCTCTCTGTTGTGGCCTGGGAAAGCAGTGGAAGACAGCCCAAGTCCTTGGTCCCCTGCACCCAGTGGGAGACCTGGAGGAAGCTCCTGGCTCCTGGCTTCAGATTGGTGCAGCTCTGGTCATTGGGGGGTGAACCAGCAGATAGAAGACCTCTCTCTCTCTCTCTCTCTCTCTCTCTCTTTCTGCCTCTCCTCTCTCTTTGTAACTCTGACTTTCAAATAAATAAATATATCTTAAAAAAAAGAAAGGGTATGTGGTTTAGACATTCTAATAAACAAGTAGTGATATTATTGTGGTGTTATTTTCGTTCCCTAATGATTGATGATGTTAATCTTTGTATATGCTTGTAGGCTACCTTAATTACATGTATGTTGAAATAATCTATTTTTTGGCCAGCGCCTCGGCTCAATAGGCTAATCCTCCACCTTGTGGCGCCGGCACACCGGGTTCTAGTCCCAGTCAGGGCGCTGGATTCTGCCCCGGTTGCCCCTCTTCCAGGCCAGCTCTCTGCTGTGGCCCGGGAGTGCAGTGGAGGATGGCCCAAGTGCTTGGGCCCTGCACCCACATGGGAGACCAGGAGAAGCACCTGGCTCCTGCCATCGGATCAGTGCGGTGTGCCGGCCACAGCGGCCATTGGAGGGTGAACCAACGGCAAAAGGAAGACCTTTCTCTCCATCTCTGTCTCTCTCTCACTGTCCACTCTGCCTGTCAAAAAAAAAAAAAAAAAAAAAAAAGAAAGAAAGAAAGAAAGAAAGAAAGAAAGAAAGAAAGAAAGAAAAGAAATAATCTGTTTTTTTTTTTTAAATACAGGTTGCAGGGCTGAGGTGAAGGCACAAAGGATTAAGCTGTCACTTGTGATGCTGGCATCCCATATTGAGTGCCAGTTTGAGTCCTGGCTGCTCTGCTTCCAATCCAACTTCCTGCCAATGCACCTGGGGACACCGCAGATGACAGCTTCAGTAGCTGGGTCCCTGCCACCCACAAAGGAGACCCACGTGGAGTTCCAGGCTCCTGGCTTCATCCTGGTCTAGCCCTGGCTGTTGCAGCCAATTGGGAAGTAAAGCAGTGGATGAAAGACCTCTCTCTCTCTCTCTCTTGCTCCTTCCTCTCTTTCTCCTTCCTCCCTCTCTCCCTCCTACCTCTACCTGTCATTCTGCCTTTTAATAAATAAACAAAAAAATATTAAAAATAATAGGTTGCTTGCTTTCTACTTTTTTTTTTTTGACAGGCAGAGTGGACAGTGAGAGAGAGAGACAGAGAGAGAAAGGTCTTCCTTTTGCCGTTGGTTCACCCTCCAATGGCCGCCGCTGCAGTCGGCGCACCGCGCTGATCAGATGGCAGGAGCCAGGATCCAGGTGCTTTTCCTGGTCTCCCATGGGGTGCAGGGCCCAAGCACCTGGGCCATCCTCCACTGCATTCCCTGGCCATAGCAGAGAGCTGGCCTGGAAGAGGGGCAACCGGGACAGAATCCGGCGCCCCGACCGGGACTAGAACCCGGTGTGCCGGCGCCGCAAGGTGGAGGATTAGCCTATTGAGCCACGGCGCCGGCTCGCTTTCTACTTTTTTAAAACTTTTATTTAGTAAATATAATTTCCAAAGTACAGTTTATGGATTACAATGGCTTCCCCCCCCATAATTTCCCTCCCACCCACAACCCTCCCATTTCCCACTCCCTCTCCCATTCCATTCACATCAAGATTCATTTTCAATTCTCTTTATATATAGAAGATCGATTTAGTCTGTATTAAGTAAAGATTTCATCAGTTTGCACCCGCCCAGATCATAAAGTGTAAAATACTGTTTGAGTACTAGTTATAGCATTACTTCACATTGGACAACACATTAAAGACAGAGATCCCACATGAGGAGTAAGTACACAGTGACTCCTGTTGTTGACTTAACAAATTGACACTCTTGTTTATGGCATCAGAAATCTCCCTAGGCTCTTGTCATGAGTTGCCAAGGCTGTGGAAGCCTCCTGAGTTCGCTGACTTCGATCTTATTTAGACAGGGTCATAGTCAAAGTGGAAGTTCTCTCCTCCCTTCAGAGAAGGGTACCTCCTTCTTTGATGGTGCATTCTTTCTACTGGGATCTCACTCGCAGTGATCTTTCATTTAGGTTTTTTTTTGTTTGTTTGTTTGCCAGAGTGTCTTGGCTTTCCATGCCTAAAATACTCTCATGGGCTCTTCAGCCATATCCAAATGCCTTCAGGGCTGATTCTGAGGCCAGAGTGCTCTTTAGGACATCTGCTATTCGATTGCTTGCTTTCTCATGTTTTAATTTTGAGAGTTCTTTGTGTATTTTAGATACAAGTCCTTTGTCAGAATATTCCTTAAACATATTTTCTCCTGGTCTGTGGATTGTCTTTTTAACTGTTTAAGTGTGTCCTTATCAGAAAAAACATATTTAATTTTAATAAACTCCAATTTATCATTTTTATGGGTTTGCCTTGGAGTTCTATTTTAAAATTCTTTGCCTTTCCAAGGATCATTAAAATTTGCTTCTATATTTTCTTCTGGAAGTTTCATGGTTTTATAATTTAACAAGTCTGTTATCCACCTTGACTTTTTGTGTGTATAAGGGATAAGTTCAACATTCTCTTCTCTGTGTTCTGGGATGTCCCCTAATTCCAGCAGCATTTGTAGAAAAGACTGAGCTGTCAGCACTGACTTGCTTTAGTACTTGTGTCAAACATCGATGGGCTGCTCCCAGGTGGGCCTATCTCTAGGCTCTCAGATCTGTTTCATTGATCTCTGTGTCTGGCCTTTGTCAATACCAACGCTGTCTGAGTTGTTATAGATTTATAGTAAGTCTTGAAATCAGGTTGTACAAGTTTTCCAGCTCTGTTCCCCTGTTCCAAATTATTTGCTTATCCTGGTTTCCTCACTTTTCCAAGCATATATAGAATCAGCTTTTCAATAGCTATAAAAAAACGCTGCTTGGGTTTTGATTGGAATTATGTTAAATATAAAGATAAAATTAAGGAGAATTCATGTCTTAACACAGTAAATCCTCTAATTCTTAAACCTGGTATATCCATCCATTTATCAGATCTTTGATTTTTTCAGAATTTTATGGTTGTCAGCATAGAGATCCTATACTATTTTTAAAATTTATACCTGTATGTTTTATTTGGGGTTGTTCACTTTGTCTGCATCAATTAGGAGAGCCATATTTTTGGTTCCTTTTTAGTCTGTTAAAATGATTGATTTTTGAATTTAAGCCTACCTTGTAAGCTGGAGTAAGCCCCGTTTGGCCATGGTGGATTTTGTCTTTTATATATCGTGTGATGGGAACACATAGTGGTGGAGTGGATTCAATGCTGGTAGCAGTGTCTCTCTGGATTGCTCTGCTATAGCCCACAGATGGGGCCAGAGTCCATCTGGAATCAAGCTCTCTTTCCTGGGAGCCACACAGAGCAGGTGCTGTCCAGGACAGGTGTACTCACTCGACCCCTGAATTCAGAAAAGGAAGTCGGAGAGAAGGAGTGGTCGGGGGAGTGTGGAGCATGAGAAGAATGTGCTTGGCCACTGCTGCCCTTGCTGGCTGCAGCCACCAGCCAGGGACCACGTATGGCCCCTGGACACAGAACGATGCCGGACCAAGCACCAGCAGGGGAGCAGGTGGACAGTCTTCCAGCCACGTGGAGCTGAATGAGGCTGGAGGCAGATTTATCCCCAGACCTCCAGAGAGAAACACAGCTCTGCCGATGGCTTGGCCCCAGCCCCTGAGACCGGAGCAGAGAACTGGGTGAGCCACACTGAGCCGGGGCTCCTGGTCCCAGAACCGAGAGACAGTCAGTAGACGAGGACTGTCCCAGCTGCTCCATTGGTGGCAATACTCCACAGCAGCAACAGAAAATGGGTGCCTCACTTAGCCCACACGTGCCTAAGAACTGCAGGAGACAGTGCCAGAAAGATCACGGGGAATGGGAATTAAAGGAAAAGTTCGTTGGGAACAAACCATTATTGATATCTGTGCCTTGTTTTCTTGTAATATGCATTTTCCATGAGCTTTTTCAAGTCTTTTTGTGCATGTTGGGGACTGCTCTGTGAAGACGAGAGAATGGCAAGACTCTCTCCCTCCCCAAGGTGCTTGGAGGCCACAGGGACTACCTGACCACCGCGCAATGGAGGTGTTCTGTATCATTGGGTACCTGTAAATGGGAGACTTCTCCAATTCAGGATAAATAGGTGACAAACGCTGAACAAGGGGCTGTGAGCTTTGACACCGAGAGGGGAAATCCTGGAGGGTCTTAGGCAGTGGAGAAGCTTCCGGCAAGTCTGCCTTGGGGAAGGCGGGGCCAGCCCCCTCCTGGGAATCTCAGCCATGGGAGACTTTGGAGACTCTCCGGCTGTTCCTGGGACCCTGTCCCACCCACCCTGGTCTCCAGGTCTCCTTCCACGTTTCAGACTATAAGGGAGAAAGAGGCATGGGCTAGTTTGGGGTGAGCGTTTCTGGATCAAAGTGCTGAGGCCAGAGGCAAGCACTGTGCATTAGTTGGAGTTTCCAGAGCGAGAGAACCAGTGGGAGCCTGTGTGTGTGTGTGTGTGTGTGTGCGCATGCGTGGGTGGAAAGAGAGGTTTGGTCTAAGGAACTGGCTCCCCTGAATACAGCCTGGCAGGCCCAGAGCAGAGCTGATGTTGCTGATGGAACTGGAGGCCACCTGGAGGCAGAACTCCCTTTTCTTTAGAGAACCGTCTTTTTTTCACTTAACGCTTTCCATTGCTTGGATGAGACCTGCCACATTGAAGAGAATCATCTGTTTTCCTCCAAGCCCACTGATGATTTGGGGGCAATGGCACGGTGCAGCTGGTGAAGTCGTTGCTTGGGGACACCCGGATCCCACACTGGTGTGCCTGAGATCAAGTCCCACCTCTACTTCTGATCCAGCTCCCTGATATTGCACCTGGGAGAAGACGGACCAAGTGCCTGGGCCCCTGCCACCTGCGTGGGAGACCCAGATGGAGTTCCTGGCTCCTGGCTTCCACCTGGCCCAGCCCTGGCTGCTGTGTATTTGGGGAGTGAATCAGCAGTTGAGGGATCTCTTCTCTCTCAATCCCCTACCCCCTTCTCTGTCATTCTGCACTGCAACAGGTGTCCACACACCTCCCACTACTTGTCAGCCTCTCCTTGCCCTAACCTGAAGGTCACAGTGCCCACAGGTTTCTGATGCTCCGCTCAGAAGAGGGGTGTAAGGTCAAAGGTCGGGGTTCATTGGTAAGTGGTCTGCATTTGTGAGCTCTGTGCTATGCAGTCAATTGCAGAAATTTGTAAACTTTCCCATCTACATTTTGTACTTGCTGCTACAAACAAGGAAGCAATTTCTCAAGTGAGTCATCAGGAAATCCATACCCTGTCTAGGATGTCACACTCTGTTAGGAACTCTTCAGAGAAAGTCATACATAAAGAATGGACATAAAGAATGAAAGGGTGCACATCCTTCTGTTAGGGGAGGCTGTGGAGTTGTGCAGAGGCTCAGAGCGTCCCAGCCCCAAACGACGCAGACTCGCCGCTCTGTAGGACAGACACGAGACGGGGCCTCTCTACACGTCCAGGCAGGGTGAGGGAAGTTTGTGGCCCAACAGAGAGATTTCATGTTCTCTCGGCTTTTCCAGTCTTTGCTCCCTGAACTGCCACAGTCGTGTATGCAGATTCTACTTCTACAAAACTGTTGAAGCTTGAGTGAGTCCACTCAAGTATTTTATGTGCCTTTCATGCCCCACACACGCAGCCACTGAGCACCGGCAGGGCCAAGTGCTGACGGTTGCCACTATTTGTCTTTTCTTACTTAGAACTGGTCAGAATGCCAACCCTCGGTCTCCCCTCCCTCCCAATTCTCGTTCTCCTTGCAAATGTAATTTAGGGCCGGCGCCGTGGCTCACTAGGCTAATCCTCCGCCTTGCAGTGCCGGCACACCGGGTTCTAGTCCTGGTCTGGGTGCCGGATTCTGTCCCGGTTGCCCCTCTTCCAGGCCAGTTCTCTGCTGTGGCCAGGGAGTGCAGTGGAGGATGGCCCAAGTGCTTGGGCCCTGCACCCCATGGGCGACCAGGAGAAGTACCTGGCTCCTGCCATTGGATCAGCGCAGTGTGCCGGCCACAGCGCGCCAGCCACGGTGGCCATTGGAGGGTGAACAAATGACAAAGGAAGAACTTTCTCTCTGTCTCTCTCTCTCTCTCACTGTCCACTCTGCCTTTCAAAAAAATATAATTTAGGCAGATTTATAACTTCAAATTTTCTTTCTTCTTCTTTTTTTATTTGACGGGTAGAGTTATAGACAGTGAGAGAGAGAGACAGAGAGAAAGGTCTTCCTTCCGCTGGTTCACTCCCCAAATGGCCACTAGAGCCAGCACTGCACTGATCCAAAGCCAGGAGCCAGGTGCTTCCTCCTGGTCTCCCATGCAGGTGCAGGGCCCAAGCACTTGGGCCATCCTCCACTGCCCTCCCGGGCCACAGCAGAGAGCTGGACAGGATGTAGGCACTGCAGGCGGAGGATTAACGAAATGAGCCATGGGTGCAGGCCCCTTCAATTTTTTTTTTTTTAATTTCAGTTATTTAAAAGGCAGGGAGATGAGAGAGAGAGAGTCATAGAGAGTGATTTCCCACCCACTGGTTCCGCCTTAAATGCCCACAACAGCTAGGCGTGTGGGGGCTGAAGCTGGGGGCTGGGGACTTAATCCAGGTTTCCCAGGTAGCCCGCGGGAAACCGACCACTTGAGCCATCGCTGGCCGCCTCCCTGGGTCTGCATGAGCAGGAAGCTGGAGTCAGAAGTTGGAGCCTGGAGTTCCCCCAGCACTCTGAATGTCCTAACAGATCCACTGCCCGCCCCCAGAATTCTAACATGTGTGCATCCAAGTTTGGCACTGCCGCCATCATTGTGCCGAGTGCCTGTTGTCATTTCTGAGGGGTTGTATCAGGCAAAGGCACCCTTGTTCTCCCAGCCAGGGAGCCCCAGCCAGACGGTTGTCAAGGCAACAGAAAATGCACACAGCGCACCACCAACGAAGGCTGCTTCCGGCCACCGGGGGCCTGTGCATGGTTGAAGCTCAAGATTAATTTCCAGGCTTGACAGAAAAATCTCTTTGATGGCTAATTATAAAATGTGCCCGGTGGTATTAGACTGGGTGATAGGTGATTGCGTGTTAAATGTGATGTGAAAAATCCAGGGGCTTTTCAAAGTGGAGGGACCTAGATGAAGGTGCCTCCGGGATCGATGGCTTATTTTTGTCATTCTGCACAGCCTGAGCAGAACAGCTGAAGTGTGTGTGTGCTTGAGCGCTTCCAAGCCCCTATTTATTTGATTCTTGTCATACTTCTTGCTTTTAAATGTGTTCAAAACAAAGTAGGAGGTGCTCCATCCATATTTAGATTTTTTTCTCTTTGGGTGTAGGCTGACTTCAAATGAATTCCTTGCGGGTCAGCGTGAAGAGCTGTAGACTCCGCCTGGCAGGAGAGCGCCCCAGAATCAGCAGGCTGGTTTCAGGGGTTACCTGATGTGATGTCTCTGCAGCATCCTCACCGGCTTGCCAGCTCTTGTTCTCCTGCTATGCACTCGCTCGTCAGCAAACTCCGAAGGAATTTAACTGAATGAGAGGTGGGAGGAACTGAAGGGGTCAGGGTGACCTGCCTTGGTTTTTATTTTTTTAATTTAATTTATTTATTTGAAAAGTAGAGTGACAGAGATGAAGGGGGAGAGAGAGAGCGAGCGAGAGAGGGCGAGCGAGAGAGAGAGTGAGAGAGAGAGCGAGCAGATCTTTTTTCAACACACAGCTCATTGGCCGTGAAATGGACGAGTCTGTGTGTGGTCGTCTCTCAGGTGTTGAAGAGATGGAGGCTGATCTAGAAGATGAAAAAGCCGGGGGAGCAGAGCCTGCTCAACCCTTCACCGCGCGCATCGTATTGGCTCACACACGTTCAATCAGCAGGCCTCCCTCCGGGCTGCAGCGTCTTTATGCTCTGGGGACATCTAAGAGGGGAGAAGGCAGGGGAGAGGCAATTATCCGGGAAGCAGACGTGCCGACCAGGCTGGTCTGGATAACTCACAGCAATAAAGCAGGGCTTCATTTCCTCTGTTGCCTTCTGGGGTGTTGTGATTTCTCCGTACGGCATTTCCACGTGTGGGGAACCAGATCCGAAGTGTAGGTGCTCAGGATATTAAAGCCAGAGCTTTACAGACGGCACAAGCGGAATTCACTCTTGGCCTGTCTCTTTTCCATTTCTGCCTCTTGTTTGGAGGGCGTGGGACGCCGTCCAGGGGAAGAGTGGTCCCAAGTAAGAATCTGAAGGGAAGGGAAGTGGTTAAGATGTGTTGTGTGGTGCACGGGGAAGCTCAACAACACAAGTCGCCCTCACGTTGGGTTCTCACTGCCTTCCAGGGATCCTGGGCTCTCTTTGTAGTGGATGGGGCACCCGGGAAATAATCAGACGAGGAGAGCCCTGGCCCACCGCTCAAGGGACCCAAGATTCCTATGGGGCCGGCGGTGGGGGTGGGGGTGGGGGTGGTCGTGCATGGGTGTTCAGAATGCACTAAGCTCCCTGACCAGTGCACCTGCAAACCACGCAGAACACAGAGCTGGGGCCTCTCTCTGCCTTAAGGAGTCGGGCAGGTTGCACAAAGGTGACGTTTGGCTGGGTCTTGAAGAATGCATGAGAGTTCTCCACACACAGAAGCAGGGATGAGACCAAGAGGACAGTTCCTTCCCTGGCTGGGGCTCAGGCTCTGTGCAGAGGAGGGAAGGAAGGGGATTAAGAAGGAGAGGCTGGACGCAGAGCCCACGCCTCTTCTTAGGCTTCTCATAGGCAATGCCAGACAGGGGGTAGCTCTTAACCCGCCGGTCACACACGGGGCCACTGAAGGGTGTTGAGCAGGTTGGAGTGAGACTGAGAGGTGGTGCAGGCTGGGAGACTGAGGCGCATGGCCCGGGAGGGAGACCAGGACCTGCACAAAGGCAGAGGAAGTGGGGATGGAGATGGAAGGAAACACCTGGGGAGAAGGGCCAGGCCGGGGAGCGAATCTCGGCAGAGAACAGACGGTGCCCGCAGGTTGGCACGGAGCTGCTCTGGGCTGGCCGGGGCGGCCTGGCTTCCCCGGTGCCTGCTGGCATTTCCAGCCTCGAGGACTATGATTTTTTTTTTTCCAAGACAGGCAGGTCCTTCTATGCTTTCGTCAACAGACCGGCCAACACAGAATATATCTGTGCCTTAATTCATTACCTGTGTTTAGATGTATTCCATGGCAGGTGGCTCATAAGTCTGTGGTTTGAAAAATGAGAGGGGAGAGCGCTCCATTTGCTTTTTCACTCCCCAGATACAGCAGCCAGGTCAGGGCCAGGCTGAAGCCAGGAAGCAGGAGGGTTTCCCACTCGGGTACTCGGGACCCGTGAACTTGCGTCAGCACAGCTGCCATGCTAGGACGGCATTGGCAGGAAGCTGGAGTCGGCTGGGAATCAAACCCAGGCCTCCAACATGGGATGCAGGAGTCTTCACCACAGGCTGAACACCTGCTGCAGGGCGTGTAGTTTCTAACAAAATATGGGTTACAGCTGACGGTAATAGTTTAGTATGAATGATAAATACATCTTGACCAAAAAGTGGGACTTCAGTGTGGCTTTTAAATATATAGGTTTTTAATATTGGTCATAGTAATACCTACATTTGAAAAACAGCAAATGCTTAGACAATCAATGTTTGTTGTGTGTGTGTATGAATGTATGTGTGTATATATATATAAATGTTTGTGGACTTCTTGAAATGCTAATTGAGAGCTGCTAATGTGTAGAATTACTAAAAAGACTTTCAGGGGGTTTTGAAAATATTCATGCAGGAATAAGGAACAAAGTTTTAAAAGTATTAAGGTTTTTAAATAAAACTTAATTAAAAAAAAAAAAAACCCTGCCAAGTGAGGCAAAGAGAGCTCCAGAATTAACCAGTTTATTGCAAGGCCCACAAAAGCGGCGTAAGTAAAACTAAGCAAAGGGAATAGGTGGAAAGAGAGAGAAAAACTGATGGAGGAAAGTCAGGTGCAGACTGGCTCCATGCGTCCGTGGAGGGAGTTTCCCCAGTGGCCCAGGGAGCCGCCCCTCCCCCATGACACTGCACAATTTCAGGTGTTTTCAAGGCCCTGGCAATGAAGCAAAGGGCTCTGGCCCGGGCAGAGGCCCCAGGGTGGATGCCTTCTCAGAGGGAATCTTATAGGAGGTGGCGTTCAGCGAGAAGTGCCTCAAACGGCTGTTTCAACACACTGGCATTGACATATTTATTTGAAAGGCAGGGTGACAGAGAAAGAGGTAGAGAAAGAGGGAGTGATCTTCCTTCTCCTGGTTCACTTCCCCAAAAGTCTGCAACAGCCATGGCTGGGACGTGCTGAAGTCAGGAGCCAGGAACTTCGTCTGGATCTCCCTCAGGGTGGCAGGGACCCAAATACTAGGACCATCATCTACTACCTTCCCAGGTGCATTAGCAGGAAGCTGGATAGGAAGAGGATCAGCTGGGACTCGAACTCACACTCTGATATAGGTTGTTGGTGTCACAAGTGGAGACTTAACACAGTGCACCACGATGCCCGTCCTTGTCATAGCTTTCGGATGTCAAAACCCTGGGCAGGAAGAAGTCCCAGATCCAAACTATCTCACTTGCCTATGGGCACACAACTGTCAATGTTGCTATCAGCTGGAGTGAAATACTATGCCTTCTTGTAACCAGCCAGCCACTCAGTGTAGTAACAACTTGTGTAATGGGAAAAACTGGACTCGGTGCTGTCATAGCATAGCCATATTAGTCCTAAATAAAGCACGAACATACTCAGATTCATCAGGGTCAAAACACATCTAAGTGCACTAGTACCTGCATGGCCATTGGTTGCGGGTGTGTGTCTGGAGCTCACAGGCAAATCCTGGTTGGAGACACAGTCCAGTCTTTGTCCCGAGTGGACGTAAGCGTGGATTCCTGGAAATTGTGTGTTAAACGGAGATGGCACATGTACATTTCCTGGGGTATGAATCAACAGTTTCTCAAACAGCGCCTTCACTCCTGAAGGATTACCAACGGACTCAGAGCAGGAGGCTGGAAAAGAGAGATGTGAGGTTCAGGGCAGCTCCCAGAAGCAGTCACGGATACAGTCTGTCCGCAGGTGCTGGGCTGAAGTGGGTGAGCCCAGGGGCAGCGGAGGAGGAAGTGAGGCCGGTTGTCCCTTAAGCTGAGTGCTCCGTCCAGCCCTGCTCAGCTTTGGCGAGCGGCCCCTGTCTGTCTGCGTCTGCATTCTACGGTTATGTGAATCGGAGGCAATAAGAAGAATAAGGAGCTTGTGACCTCCAAAGTGTTCTAAATGTTTAGCTGTCAACTAAACAAGGAAATACGGCAACACAGCTGAGTGCCACATAAACATTTATCAGCTCCGCCCTTTGCCGGCAAAAAGATCTGTGGCTTTCGAAATGCGTGTTGATGCTCCACTTCAGGGATCCTTCGGCTCGTAAGTTATCACCTGGGGTGAACATGCCTCAGACTTCCAGATCTGCCATCAGTACGTGCCCCTGCTGCCTTGCTCCTAACTCAGAGCTGCCCTGAGCCGGCACAGATGGGTTGGTGGGTGCAGGGGTGGAGTGTGGGATGGAAACCGGCAGTGCTGTAGTCAGCTGTAAGCAGCACCCGGTTCCAGCACAGCCTGAATGGTGGTGAAGTAGCTGAGGTGTGGCCACATGATTAGGTCTCAACGCCACTGCGATAAATCTAACCAGGAGGGAAGCTCTGTGTGCAGACAGCAAGGTAGCCAGAAGACACAACAGGGTGTGGAGGGTGCGTTTCAGAACCGAAGAGAGTCAACCTACAGAAGACATAACCAGGCGTGGAGGGTGTGTTTCAGAACCAAAGAGAGTCAACCTACAGAAGACACAACCCGGCGTGGAGGGTGCGTTTCAGAACCGAAGAGAGTCAACCTAGCCCACCAACTTAAGGAAATTTGCAGTCACACTTGTAGCTGGTTTGAGAAATGTTGGCATATAACTCATAGCCCAGGTTCTCATGTGAAGTAAAATACGGGGATTCTGGATCACAGAACTGCGAACAGATTTGACGGGGCTGCCTATGAAGAGATGCTAATGGAAATAGGTTCTCTGCATTGAGACCTTCAAGACCCCCTCCCCCCCCGGCCAAGGATCTCTAACTGTCACCAAAGACAATGAGGCAGGTTATCCCCCAAAGATGAAGAGAAATGAAAGGGATCCCTTGCTGAAGTCACTTATTAAATAAATGGGTTTGATTAGTGACCTCACATGAGAAGATGAAATTAAAACGTTAGGGTGATTGAGGTAAAACCATCATGTCTCTGTTGTGCAATGTTCTTTTGACAAAAGGAAAAAGGTAACAGCAAGCAAAGCAAAATAAGAACCAACACAGGGTCATGGAATGAAATGAAGGGGACCCCCCCACCCCCTGAACCATCCAACACATAGTATGGAAACTTAGCACTAATGCGGTGGTGCTGTGAGGAGTTAAAAGGTTCATCCACAGTTAGGAAAGGCCCCTGCTGAAATGGGGAGCCAGGTGCTTCTACGAAGCCCGCCATCCACTGATTAGACAAGACGTGGCCCCAAGACAATGGAAAGTTTGATGGGGAAAACAATGGATCTCACCCCTAGGAAAACACAAGAAAATGCTCTGAGTCAGACCAGACAACCCTCAGAGCAGCTTAGCCGCTGACCAGGGCAGCACAACCTGTCTGAATCAGGTCAACAGCACGTCCCAACTGTCACATGGTCGGCAAGGCAACCTTTGTTAACTGGTCAATAACCATGACTGCTCCCTGAGAAACATGGACAGAAACAAAGCAGACCTTGAGGTACTGAACACATGAAGAAGATCTGATCAGTGGCTATGCACTCCCTATCCACGCTCCTAATACCCAGACCTTATTGGAACCCTCCATTGGGTGCCCTCCTGTGAGCAGGAGTCTGTTTCTCAACAAAACTTCACTGTTGCTCACCCTCTTTGTCTACATCATCATTCATTTAAAGATTTATTTATTGTTTGAAAGGCAGAGATACAAAGAGAGAGAGATCAAGAAATCAAGATCTTCCATCTACTGGTCCACTTCCCAAATGGCCGCAACAGCCAGGGATGGACCAGGCCAAAGCCAGGAGCCAGAAGCTTCTTCCTGATCTCCCACATGGATGCAGGGACCCAAATACTTGGGCCATCTTCTGCTGCTTTCCCAGGTACATGAGCAGGAAGCTAGTTGGGAAGTGGAGTGTCCGGGACTCGAACCCATGCCCAGATGGGATGCCGATGCTTCAGGCAGAAGCTTCGCCTTCTCTGCCACAGCTCCGGCTCCTGCATCACCACTCTTACTTGCCATGAGACAAGTACCAAGGTGGATTTCTGGAACCACGTTAGGAGGGAGGGTCCTTGGGACTGACTGGTAAGGTCACAAGAGGGGTAACCCTTCTTAATGGGATTAGAGTCCTTATAAAGGGGCCCAGGAGCCTCCTTTGTCCTCTTTCTGCTGTGTGTGGACACAACAAGAGGATGGTGTCTGTGACCCGGAAGAGGGCCCTCACCAGAGCCCAGCACAGTTGGCAACCTGACCTCAGGGTTCAGATTCCACAGCTGTGAGAAGCGGGTGTGGGTTGTTTATGGACCACCAGCCTCCCCTTTATTATAGCAACAAGAAGTGACTGAGCCATGTCAGGAATCCAAACTGGGGTTCTCTGGGTCCTGGTCCAGTGTTCAGTCGCTATGGGACAGAGGGCCCTGCCCTTTACAGGGCTGTAGCTGGACTCCTGCCCTGTAGGAGAAAGAACACAATCGCCATTCCCTGCGGACAAGGCTGCAGGATGAAGGTAAAATGAGATCATTGCGCAGGGGCACTTGATGAACAGTTACATAACTAATTCATTTAGGTATTGTCTTGAAATTAAAAAAAAACTACATGGAAATTTTCTCTGTTTATTGCCACTGTCGTCAGCCCTTACTGAACAATATTTTCATGAGCTATTTGGTTCAGCATTTAAGTGATAAAGCAGGGTGAATAATTAGTCAATGGTAATTGATGTCAAAAAAAGTTGAGAAATCTCTTATTACAGTGTGAATGACTTTATGACATCCGATGATAGCAATGCCTGGGAAAATGCTTGGTAGATTCGAGTGTCCATGGCTGATGGCATTGGTTGATCTTAATTCCTCTCATTAACTGAAGTCTGCAAACAACAGAAATCCACTATTCCTGGCTTCAGATTCCTCCTTGGAAACTGTAATTTTTTCCAGCTGTGTAGATCTGCCTTGCCTGACCAATTCCAAGGCTCTTCGGCTGGTTTCCTTGCACAAACAAGCCGTCTGTCTCGGGAACTTGCGTCTCATCTCCTGCTCACCTATTGTGTCAACTTTGCCTTTGGAAACATCAGGTCCATTTTCGTCTAAGCCAAAAGTGGTATCCAATTCTATATCATTAGGTAATTCCTTGTGATTCAAAGTGCAACTCAGGATTCTCTTTGCTGAGAAAGCTTATCTCAAGGTTCCTGGAGGGATGACAAGGATGCAATTCACTAATAGTTGTAATCCTTTATATTTGGAGAAGCAGCAAATGAAAACTGCTTCCTCATACACCATGCTGGCCTCGTTCGCTCCTCATTAATATAACGAATAAAGTAATATATATATATATAATGAAGCATTTTACATGAAATTTTTAACCACTTATTTAAAGTGAGAAAACCAATAGTGTCTGAAAGAGATAAAGTCCAGTATTTTTTGGCTAGCAAACATATCAGGGAAGACTGCATGGATAATGGGTAAACCCAAGTCTTCTTCCTTTCAAGTTTTTCTTTGTCTTTGCTTTCCTGAATGCCCTCAGCGAGGCTTTTGTCTGTTTTGTTGTAACTTGTCCGGCTTCCTGTTCTCTGAGCTCCTGGATCTGTGGTTTCATGTCTTTCATTGCCCTAGGAAGGTTCGGTCATTGTTACTTCAACTACATCTCTGCTCCATCCTCTTTCTCCCCGGCTGGTAGCCCAATCACCCCTACTCTGTCTTTTGAAGCTGTCCTACAGTTGTAAGTCTTCTGTTCTGCTAATCTTGCCTTTTGATTGTTGGTTTCTGCCTTTCCATTTGGAATGCTTTCCTTGTCCCAGCATCAAGCTTGATGGCTCTTTCCCTGGTGGTGTGAGAGCTCCCAAGGAGCCCCTCAGGGCATTCTTCATTTCTGTTAGTGTGCTTCCATTTGTAGCATTGCCTTTCCATTCTTGCTCTGAGTCTCCCTGTCTCTGCTTACACTGCCCCATCTGTCCTTTCTTGTTGTCTGCTTTGCCTCCCGTGCCCTTTTCATATCCATCACGGTTGTTTTAAATTCCCTAGTAATTTCCGCTTGTGTTGCGTATCTGAGACTACTTCTGATGTTTGTGTTGTCTCTCGTCTTGTCATGCCTTGTCACAGTTTGTGGAAAGCCAGACATCGTACAGAAACCAAGGCTGTGAGAACTGGGGTGAATAGGACTTTTCTGTGTGAGTTCATAGTTGTTCATAGCTCAGAGCTCATCTGTACTCAGTGTTTGCTTTAGTTGTGATGGAAGAGGTTTAAAATTCCACAGGTGTCTGTGGACTCCCTGAGTACCACTCCTCCAAGAGTGTCAGGGTCAGGCTCCTCAGCTGTTATTGTATCGGATCCTCACTGATGTGTTGGTGAAGTGTGGCTGAAGAGGGACAATCTATCATCTAATGGTATCTGAGAGGCAGAGAGACAGAGAGAAGTCTTCCATCTGCTGGTTTACTTCCAATGCCTGCCAACAACCAGGAATGGACCAGGCTGACGCCAGGAGCCTGGAACTCCATCTGGGTCTCCAACGTGGGTGGCTGGGACCAGGAACTTGAACCGTGCCCCTGTACCTCCAGGGGTGCACATTAGCAGGAAGCTAGACTGGATCTGGAGTAGCTGGGGCTCTAACCAGACACTTGGATGGATCCAGACAGCCCAAGTGGTGACGTCATCACTGAACCAAATGCCCATGCCTGTTCTACACTCATGAACAAATCCCCGTCTTTGAATGGGTCTGTGTTGGGGGGCTGTGAACCTCACAAGTGCTTCCCCGTTAGTGTTTCCTCCTCTCTTTCTATCCCTTTCCTGGCCACAGTCTCCCCAGGCTAGTCCCTGACCCCGGGCTCCGTGCCAACTGCAGAGTCTGTCTCCTACTGAAGGGTACAGGAAATTCGGAGGAGGCTGTCACAGGAGTGTCCTTCCCGCAGCTGGAGAGCGGTTCTG
This sequence comes from Oryctolagus cuniculus, assembly GCF_051225735.1. NCBI lineage: Eukaryota > Metazoa > Chordata > Mammalia > Lagomorpha > Leporidae > Oryctolagus > Oryctolagus cuniculus. The sequence goes on along the minus strand of NC_142870.1, from coordinate 6,970,207 downwards.
GCATCACCTCATCTCACAGCACGGATGCCTCTGCTGAGGCCACGTTTCACAGGACGGCTCATGTCCGTCTCCTGCCAGAGCCGGGAGGGACTCTCTCATCTGTTCATCGTGAGAACCTGTGAGTTTCCTCCAGTGAAAGCCAGCGATCACAGGGGATTCTCCTGAGACTGTGGCCCTGGGAGTTGCTGACGCTCAAGCTAGATCCAAATTACTACGTGAGCATTCAGACCTCTCACGGTGGTAGCAGCGTCTGCTCCAGGTACGCAGGTGTAGGCTGTGTCCGTCCACATCAGATGTGAGGGTGGCAGTTTGCCCTGAAACCTCAATTCTCTCATGGATCCAAGAGATGCTGTTGGGTTTCTGAGAAAAAGCCAAGCTGGTTCATCTTGCAAGGATGCAATGGTGACTTCCAAACTCGTTCTGTGTCAGAACTCAAGCCAGAAGGCACAAGGCATTCCCTCCTCGTCCTGAGCGCCTCCACCAGGTGCAAGGAAAGAAAAAGCAAAATGGATCGACAGTCCACCTCTGTTGTGGGGTAGAAACTCCATGTTTGCCTTATTCATAAGGGGGAGGGTAATGGCACTGCGCTGACCTCCTTGTCTGTCCATGCTGCTGGAGTGCCTTTGAGGCACGAAAGCCTGGTGCCACCACTGTGGGAGAGGACAGCAGGGCCCCTGTCTGAAGGTGGCATCCGAGGGTCTCCTGCAAGGGAGCAAAGCCTCCAGGGACCAGAGCAGCCTCCACGCATTTCCCACCGCCCAGCTCCTGAACACGGAAGTGCTCTCTGCAAATTCACGACATCCCAGAAAGTCACAAGATCACAACAAGCTCAGGCTAGAGGCTCAGACAGTTAAGCTTAGACCCCGAGGGAGCTCAGCACAGGGCCCAGAGACGCTGGGTCCAAGCCACCCCCTCGGCTGCTGTCGGCTTGGAAGGGCTCCGGGTTTAGCGTGGCCATTTGCTCCTACTTTGAATTTATCTGGATTTTTCATTCATTTCTACTCCCTGGGGCATAAGGCTGTGTACTTGTCTGCGTGTTTCTTCCCGTGCAGGGTACAAACCCATCTTTGATGTTGTTCCTTCGCACAGGTGAAAAACGTCACAAGAGAGAAACTGAGCAACAGCGAAAATGGGGACAAGCAGGCTGGCGACACCTTTTACGTCTTTGCTTCCTTGTCATTTTGTGAGCCTATCATCAGAGTCTGTGTCTCATAAATCTGCTCTTACCCCCGTCACCCTTCCATCCCATCTGAGACAGAGGAGGGAGAGAAACAAGAAGGCACCCACAGTCTTCTTGTTCAGGGGTCCAAGTGATGGGGGAGACAGACAGAGGAAGGAGACAGAGCAAGAATAAAAGTCGAGTGCCTGCCCGGGAATAACCGCACTGATGCGGGGGCTGGGTTCTCTGGCGGGAGCCCTCAGGGAGCCTTTGCAACCGCTGTGTGTGTTCTGTTTGTCTGAGATGTTGAACGGCTGGCCCTGTGCTGGGCTCTCTCGGGGTCTCAGCTGTCAGAGAAGGAAGGCGCCAGGGAGTCAGCGGAGCTTAATATTCTTCCTGCTGTTCTGGAATCAGCCGCACCTGCCCGGGGACAACTCTCCTGGACCACAGCTCCCGCCCGGCGCTGAGGCCCGCGCTCACCCCAGCACGTCTTCTGCTACCTGCCAGACTTCTGATTGTCAGAAAGTCTTTCCTCCTGTTCGACTCAATGCTCTGAGGGTATGTCAAGAAGCTCACAGAAGAGGGAATTACAAAACAAGTTTACTTTGGTGCTAAAACTTTCTGAAATCCTTATGTATCGGGGATCTTCAAAAAGTTCATGCCAAATGCATACTCTGAACAACTTGTGCATGGATTTGAAAAAACTTTTTCCACCAAAATCAACTTCTCTTTTGATTGCATTTTCCATGAACTTTCTGAGGTATTCTTATATTTCCTTGTGAATCTAGGGATCTCGCCTACTTATTGTACAAAATAAATACTTCCATGTGTGATAATTGAGCTATTAACCAAAGAACAAATTTTGTATTAATTAGACACAAATTTTTCTGAGAAGACATCTTGGAAAAAAGTTCGACTGTCTATTTTGTTTTTGTGCGTCTCATAAAACATGGAGACGGCCAGGCTCCACGACGTAGGGAGCTCAGTGAATTGATCTACCCAGGAAGCTGGGAGAGAAGAAGTCTGGGACCCAGACAGTGACATTCTATTTCTCCCCCCAGGGACCGGGAGCCCATGCCCCTGCAGCCGCTGTCCCCCGCTTGTGGGGCTTCAGGATCACCTGTTTACCATGGTGAATAAATACTAATTGGAGGAAGGGGTGAATCATATATTTTTTAAAGATTTATTTATTTGTTTGAAAGCCAGAGTTACACAGAGAGAAGGAGAGGCAGGGAGAGAGGTCTTCCCTCCACTGGTTCATCCCCAATTGGCTGTAATGGCCTTTGCCACTCCAAAGCCAGGAGCCAGGAGCTTCTTCTGGGTCTCCCAAGTGGGTGCAGGGAGTCCAAGGACTTGGGCATCTTCCACTGCTTTCCCAGGCTACAGGAGAGAGCTGGATCAGAAGTGGAGCAGCCAGGACTTGAACTGGCACCCATATGGGATGCCAGCACTGCATGTGGCGGCTTTACCCGCTGCGCCACAGCGCCGGCTCCATGAATTATATATTAAAGGAGGTAGTTTCCATCCCATGGATATGGGCAGCTGGGGTCTGTTCAGAGAGAGCACATGGCACTGCAGCTTAGAAGAAGCAGGTGCCGCACTACACTGGGACGGGTGAGAACAAATCGGCTGCCTGGGTGTCCCTGTCCCAAAGCCTCTGGAGCTTGTAGGAGAGACCACAGGCCTGGAGGTGTGGTCACCCGGAGTGTGTTTCCAGGCAGAGTCTTATCTCTCACTCCCACCCAACTCAGAGCTGCTCTGGGGGGAGGCAGCCAGCCGGGAAGCAGAAGTGGGGATGCGGGGAAAGAAGGCCTTGGGTGAAAGGACCCAAGAGGACATGTCCGTGGGAAGCAAGGCAGGGCTTCCTGGTCTCCCCCGAGTGGGGACGCATAGGAGGCGGGCAGCTGTGGTGACGAGGAGGGTGCTCCAGGCTCCAGCGCCCGGAGGGGAGAACGGAGGGAAGATGCTCGTGTCTACCACAGTACCCGAGCTCCGTGCTGTCCGTGCTGCTGGAGTAGCTTTGAGGCACAAAAGCCTGGTGCCAACACTGTGGGAGAGGACAGTCGTCCCTGCAGCCAGGGCCCCCGTCTGAAGGTGGTGTCCAAGGGTCTCCTGTGAGGGACCAAGGCCTCCAGGGACCAGAGCAGCCTCCACGCATTTCCCACCACCCAGCTCCTGAACACGGAAGTGCTCTCAGCAAATTCATGACAACCCAGAAAGTCACAAGACCACAGCTGTAAAAAGCCCAGCAGCCACGGGGACGGGACCAAGGATCCCACATCCACACCCGCAAGGGAAGCGGGAAAAACGCTGATTTACAATCCAACATTTCTAGCTTCATACACGCAGGAGGGGTGGGAAGGAATTTAGCCCTGGTCCATCCCAGAATCCCTGAGTTTATTTATCTTCAAAACTAAAACACTGAGTCAATTTTTTTAAAAAAGAAATCTTCATGTGGTATGGATAATAGTATTTTAGTGATGAGTCAAGTTTAACAATGTGTATTTGCCAGAGAAGGGCCTGAAAGAGTCATGTCTGAAAATAATGAGTGTGTGACTGAAGATAGCAATTACTTTGTGAGAAAAAGTGTGGCTCATGGCCCTGCAGAATCTCTGTCTTCGTTGAGAGAATCCCGGTTTTCAGGCTCAGCCTTGAGTGGACAGAGCAGACGTGGTCTTGGTTCCCGACTTGGTGGACTTGGTTCCCGCTTTACTAAGCAGTGAGAACCGTACCAAAGGCAAACTGGACGCCACAGAGCTGCCCTCCCCTTCTTGACTTGTTCTTGTTTTGGCCGTAACGTGTCAAGGTGTACGACCTGCTGCTTTGATGTTATATACCCAGAGAACTGACTGCTCTAGTAAGCAATGTAGCTTGCACACCATTCCCCCTGGGTACCTGTCCCCCCTGTGGTAGAGCACCTGAAATCCGCTCTTGGGAAATCCCCAGCACACAGTGTGATGTGACCCACTACAGTCCTCATTCTGTGTTTTGTGCCCTGGTACGTCCATCCTCCCCCTACTCCTGGCTGTGTCTGTAACCACTGTTCTATTCTCTGTGTACTTGGCTGTTAGCTTGCATTCCATCTGTGCGAGAGATCCTGCGGCATTTTGTGTTCTGCTCCTGGCCTACTTTACCTAGTGTGATGTCCCCAGGCTCATCCGCGTTGTTGCAAATTGCAGAATCTCCTTTTAAAAAGCTCATGTGGGGCTGCGTGGTGGAGCTGTGGGTTAAGCTGCCACAGTGGAGTGCTGGCTGGGGTCCGGGGTGCACTGCTTCCAACCCAGCTCCCTGCTACAGCCTCTGGGAAAGCAGCAGAAGGTGGCCAGGTACGGGGAACACTGCCACCCATGTCAGAGACCTGGATGGAGTTCCTGGCTCTTGGCTTTGGCCTGGGCCAACCCTGACTCTTGCAGCTATTTGGGGAGTGAGCCAGCAGGTGGAAGATTTCTCTCTCTCTGTCTCTCCCTGTCTCTGTCACTCTGCTTTCAAACAAACAAACAAACAAACAAGTTGGGTAATACTCCAAGATTTACATACACACACACACACACAATTTTAAAAGTTCATAAAAATGCATTTATGAAAAGATGATGTATACATTTCAAAATTTTTTAACCTAAAAACTTATTTTAATTTAGTTTTTCCACAATCCTTTTGAAGTACACTCATATGTATTTTTGACTTCGAATATCCAAGGGACATTTTCTATGCCTATTTTCTCTCATGGGCTGTAGAGACCGTTATCAAATGGTTTAGTCATGAATTCACAGCTGAACTAAATGAGCGTTTGATGTACCACACTGTACATCAACACAACACTAATCACAATTCGTGTCCAAGTGAGTAATTCAACTCAAAAACATACCCATAATTCTCTGTGGTCTTTATGCTGATTTCTATAGTGCATCTTCCGTGGTCATTCAGGGTTTAATGTCCTCTGGTTTAGAGGATTCTCAGCTGGGGCAGGGCCTGGCGACGGGGACAGATCCACCCTTGTTTCAGAGGGCTGAGCTTGCAGAAATGAACTTAAACAAACAAAATGGTAGAAAACTAGACTTCTGATATCTAGCGTAGTTGTGGGCTACTTATCTGAGGTGCACAGGTCGTGCCTTGATGACAGGAGTTACGTAACTTTGCCATCGGCGTAAGTAGCAGTGCCCACGCACACAACTGAAAAGCAGAGGGCAGCATTCTGGCCCCAAACAGCGTTGATCTGAGTTTGAATCTCTCCACGTGGCCTTCGGAAAGCAAACAGATAGATGAGCATAGCAGAACGTGTTGCCCATAAGCATCACTTGCAGGAAAACCAGGAGGAAGAATTAAAGCAACTGCAGTGTAATGGGGGCAAACTCCCCAATCCACAGAGCCGTGTCAGACGCCAGGCCATGAGAGAGACGGACACGCGCTGAACGGAAGAGCCGCCTGCAGGGAGGGTGTGGGAGAGAATGGTGCTCCCTCACCTCTCCTGAGCTGGGAGACACTTGAGAACAGGCACAACCCTCCAGGAACTGAGTTCTGGCTACTGAAGAATCCTTTTTATTATTTTATTTATTATTTATTTATTTGAGAAGCAGAGTTACAGGCAGAGAGAGGGAGAGACAGAGAGAGAGGTCTTCCATCTGCTGGTTCACTCCCTAAGCAGCAGCAATGGCCAGAGCTAGGCCAGTCCAAAGCCAGGAGCCAGGAGCTTCTTCTGGGTCTCCCTTGTGGGTGCAGGGGCCCAAGCACTTGGGCCATCTTCCAGCGTTTTCCCAGGTCACCAGCAGAGAGCCGGATAGGAAGAGGAGCAGTGGGGACTCCCCACTAGCCCCAGCGCCAGCCCCTACTGCAGAATTGGAAGGCAGAGGCTCAACCTGTCACAGGACCAGCATGGCGAGTCTCCCAGGAGAGAGGCAAGGGACGCAGAGGCCTGGGCAGGGAGAGGAAGAGGAGACAAAAGTCAGAAGCCACAGGGATGGAAGAACGCGGTGCATCAGAAGGCACTCGGACCACCCCACAGATGGGTGTGAAAAAGCATACTTCACTTAAACAGGCAACAAAAGAAGGAAAAAGCACTTCAAAATAAATAAGGAACTGAAAAAGTCAAATGAGGACGTTTGTAAAACACTCCTGAAAGCCGTGTGATCACCTTGAACAATCATAACAATGCCCTTGTGTTTGGACAGTCTCAACATTAAGGCTTGTCAATCTTCCCCGAGTCAATGGAAAAATGCAATAGTTATGATACAAAAGTTGTCTGTGTCTTATCCTAAAATTCTCACAGAATGCGAATGTGGGATAACAGCTAAGGACCTGAGCTGGAAGTCCCGGCCCTCTCAGATGCTTGGATTTGTCCTCAGGCTTCTCAGTTAAACCACGGTGGAACATTCCAGAACAGAATGCGAAGTGGACCCGAGCCTACAGTAGGAAACTTGAAGTAGATCCAGGTGGAAGCTATGACCTGGGGGAAATTTTAAACTTATTCATCGTTTGGAAAATTATGAACTTTCTTATAAACATGGCTGCACCAGCTGGATTCGTGTGTAAGGGAATGAAATTAGACTCCTGTTCACATTATACATAAGAAGACATTCTGAAAGTTCTGAGATACAAACATAAAACTGAAACCATCCGAGTCACCAAATAAAATATAACATTCAGGAGAAAAAAAATCTCAAAATCCAGAGACAATCAAAATAAGGGATTGACAGATTCACCTTGGGGGGCTGTGTGTTTTAAAATAGCAAGTAGAACAGAATCACTAGTAATGTCTAACTCTGGAATGTCTACACTTTGCCCTGAAGAATTTGAATCCGTCAGTCTGTGGCCCGTGTGCAGGTGAGCAGGACTCGTCCACACCGAGACTCAGCCCCGTGAAGTTTATAAATCTCAAGTGAACACCCAAGTCTTCAGGCAGGAAAGTCAGTTTATCTATAATTTAAGAAAAATAATCCTATCTGCGGCTTTCCCCTAGTATCGAGCTTTAGATATAAACAGGAGTAGCATTTGCAGAGACTTAACGGGGAAAGGTTGTAACCGGCATCTAGACTGACCAAGCTTGCACCCATTTGTAAAAGCAAATAGCGAGGGTGTTAGAAGTAGTGCGTTTCCACGCTCTCCTTGCCTGAATGTCTACTGCATCAAAGCAAACAAAACACGGGAGAGGGTGGAAATGGTAGCGGGTAAGGTAGAAATGGTCAATTCATTTGTAAAGGTCAATAATTATTGGAAATATTGCTGAAGCTCTAGGGCATAGACTTAAAAGCCATTTCTGAAACAGAAAGCCTCTCTCCCCTCTCACTATTCAGTATTTGAATCCCAGATTTCTGCAGCTAAAGCTAACAGAGAAAACAAGCACGGACAGAAAAGCCTGTCAAAGAAGCATCAGCAGGCACCGTCTCATCTTGGCAGTGGTAATGAGACAAATGGCGGTTCAGGTATGTGTTTTAAGATTTAAAGAAACTTAATAGGCAGCTAAAAATGCATTTCTAAGTATTAGAAAAAATACACAAAAAAGAGAAATAAGAAAAAAACCAAGCAAGCAGGAACATAAAGATATAAAATCCTATAACTCATAAAGTGTGGACTATAACCAATCTAGCTCACAGATTAAATTTTAATTTTAAAAATTAACAAGAGAACACTCAAAAAGTAATTGGAATGTCTGGCTCACAATCAAAGCTCAACTAAGGCTTATTATCTACGTTGTGGTGCAATATGCACCAGCTATAAAAGTAAATTTATATAGTGGAAATTTGAATGATACATTTTAATCTTTCTCATTAAAAGGAAAAGACTGTTAGGTTAAGTAAAATTTCCAATGGATTTGAATATTAAAGTGTGTAGATAATATATCAAATACACACAAAAGAAAACCAAAAAAGGATATCATTATAGAACCCAAAATAAGGAAGTATTGGATAACATAAAGGTGGTCATATGTTTCTAAGTTTACATTAAAAAGTGAAGGGGAATCACATGATGATAAATTTTGTGAAATTTAATGCTTTGAAAAATGTTTTAAATATATTAAATAAGAGCATTTGAAAATACAAGGAATAAGAAATACTGTTTAGCACATTACTCTCAATATTATCAAAGCAAGAATACCAAAAATATAGAGGGATGTAGGGAATTTCAGTAGTGTAATTCATGAGATGTAATTAATAGATATTAGACAGTGTGCCTTTGCAACTTTCTGAATAGCATTAATGAGCAGGTATCCAGTGTGAATGCAGTCTATATGATTTTTAAAATACTTTATTTTTTCATAACACAATATATCACCACGATATAATAAAAACAAAAATGAATAATAGTAAAATATTCCAAAAATCCATTTGAGAATAAAAAAAGCAAACCTTATAAGTATTATTTTAGAAAAGAAATGAAAGCTATTACTATAAACCATTTACCCCTGAATGACTGAATATTCACACACAAAAGGGTGAACTGGATCCCTATCTCTCACCATAGCCCCAAGGTAGTCACAATGTATCAACAGGAGGGGTTAAAACCACAAAACTCTAAGAACAACACGAGGGCAAAGCTTCCTGATCTTAGATTAGGCAATGATTTTCCTTCACATGACAACAAAAGTACAAACAACTAAAGAAAAAGTAGCTATACTGGAAATCATCAAAATTGAAAAACTCTTTTGTGTTTCAAAAAATGTCATCAAGGAGGTAAAAAGAAAACCCACAGAATAGGAGGAAAATTTTACAAATCACTCATCTTATAGGGGCTTACACCCGGAATATACAAAGAACCATTACAACTTGATGATAAATAGATAAAACACACTTTAAAGAATTCACGAAGGATCTGAACAAAACCGTTCTCTAAGGAAGGTGTGCAAATGACTCACAAATGCATCAAAAGATGCTTGGCACAGGGCCAATCAGAACCACAAGACCGCACCTCACGCCCTCTAGGATGGCGCTCACCCAAAAGACAGGACCAGGCGGGAGCTGGAAGGAGGCGAGGAACGGCCGTGCGGCCACTGTGGAGATCAGCTGGCCGTTGCTCAAAGGGCTACATGCCGAGTTCCAGGAACTCGCCGCGCCAGACGAATGAGGACTTGTATCCAGCCAAGGTTGTATGCAAATGGTTGCAGCAGCATTATTCATAATAGCAAGCAAGGAGGAAGCACCCAGATGTTCACCACTCGTGAAAGCATAAACAAATGTGGTGCAGCCATCTAAGGGAGTATTACTCAGCCCTGAAGAAGAATGGAGCACTGATACACGCTACAACTTGGATTCACTTAAAAAGATTATAGTAACTGGAAGAATCCAGCAACTAAAGGCTCTATAGGGTTCTGTGCATACACGATGTCTCAAGTAGAAAGACTTGTAGAAAAACAAAGTAGATTAATAATTGCATAGGGTTGAAAAGGAGGGAGTAACTGGGATGATGGCTAACTAGAATGTAACCATGATGGGTGCAGGATTTCTTTGTGGTGTGAAGAAATGGGATGACTGGACAAGTGCCTGACTCAGGCACTGAAGGTGGTGAACCGCATGGCATGTGGATGTTGTCTCACTGAAACTGGGAAGACAAGCAAACGAGTGTTGTGACTTAAACTTCCAGGCAGAGTGTCCATGTTGCAGCTAGAAAGAAACCCCATGTGCATTACAAAAGTCACCTTAAAAAGCTATTTGAGGGGCCAGCGCCGTGGCGTAGTTGGTAAAGCCGCCACCTGCAATGCCAGCATCCCATCTGGGGGCTGGTTTGAGATCCAGCTGCTCTGATTTAGCTCCTTGCTAATGGCCTGGGGAAAGCAGCAGAGGGAGGCCCAAGAGCTTGGGCGCCTGCACCCACATGGGAGACCCGGAGAAAGCTCCAGACTCCTGCTTTCAGCCTGGCCCAGCTCTGGCCATTGCAGCCATCTGGGGAGTGAACCAGCAGATAGAAGATTCCATCTCTCTCTCTCTCTCTCTCTCTCTCTGTAACTCTGACTTTCAAATAAATAATATCTTAACAATTATTTAAAAGGCAGAGAGAGCACGCGCTGCTTCACTTCTCAAACACATGCCTGCCGTGTAACTGTGTTAGACCAAAGATCAGTTCAGTTCTTCCACACTGGTGGCAGGGACCCAATGACTCAAGCCATCTCCTCTGCCTGTGGAGTCGGCATTGGCTAGGGGCAGGAATCAGAAGCTAGGGGTGGGATGGCATTCCATCTGGGGTGCGGACGTCTCAATGGATGTCTTCCTCACTAGGCTCTATGCCCACTCCATTGTAGAGCTGTGGAAACCATAATTACATGAACCGGAAACTCACAGTGAGAGACTTCTTTGTTTAAGATTCATTCATTTACTGATGTGAAAGGCAAAGCAAAGAGAGAGAGAAAGAGAGAGAGAGATCTTCCCTTCACTGGTTCACCCCCCCCCCCCCACAATGGCCACAATAGCCAGGGCTGGGCCAGGCTGAGGCCAGGAGCCAGAAACTCCAGGTTTCCCACTGAGTGGCAGGGGCCAAGCAGGTGGGCCATCCTCTGCTGCCTTCCCGGGATCTTCAGCTGGGAGCTGGACTGGAAGTGGAGCAGCCTGACTTTGGGTCAGCACCGGATATGGGATGCCAGGCCCACAAGCAGCAGGTGAGCCCCCTGCACCACGTTGCTGATCCCAAGGGGCAACGGTTAAGGCAGGACTTCTACTCAGCAGATACTTACAGTGGGAAACGGGACGTTGCAAAAAGAGGGCAGAGAAACCAGAGGGGTCTTTGTGGGTCCCCCGGGCTGGGGCTGCTGGCCAAGCACTGCAGTGGCAGGGTGGGGAGTGGGGTTCCACAGGTCTTCCCCGTGCTCAGGGGTGAATGGGGAGCCAGGCCACGGTTCCTGAGGGGCAGTGCAGAATCTGCCTTCGTCTCAAGGAGCCTGGGGGGTTATGTCCCTCCCCGGCACGGCCTGTGGATTTGACCAGATTTTAAAGGTGCAGAGAGTGAGGTCAATGGCCCAGCTGACCCCTGCAGAGGTAAGGAGAGGGTTCATGAGCATCTTCCCCGGCTGAGGGGACAGCTGAGCGTCTGCCAGTGCAGATCCCTGCAGGCCTCAGCTGAGAAGCCGGCAAGGACCAGACTGGAAAACAAACAAACCACATGGGTGCTGGGAGGAGAGGACTGGCCTGGGGCGGCTTGGGGAGAGAAAGGAGTAAAAGCCAGCGTTGATGAGACAAAGAATGAAAGTTTGCTAAAACAAAAACAAAAAACCCCACAGAATCCAGAAACCCCAAGTACTCTGCAAACCCCAAGAAGGATTGACACAAGTCATCCGTGGGCGCATCATGCAAACACTCACCCTAGGCAGATGCAGCGCATGGCTTTTCTCAAGGAAATTCATACCCTTGCCTGCCGTCACTCAGTGATAAATACTGGAAGATTTTAAGCCAGTATTCAGCATAAGAAATTAAGAAAGTAGTACTCAGACCTAAGATTCCCAGGGAATGGAAACGGGAAATGTGGAAGTTGAACTTTGATGGTCAAGACAGGGGAACACAGTTAAACCGGTAGAGCAGTAAGCCTCAAACTGCTAATTTGAATATTGAGAGCAACAGAAGACTTGCATTCACTTTCAATGTTTAATATCTTTTAAGGTTTCTTTTATGTATTTCTTAAAGATTTATTTATTTATTTGAAAGGCAGAGTGACAGAGAAAGTGGGAGGGGAGGGGAAGAGAGAGAGAGAGAGACTCTTCTATCCGCTGATTCACTCTCCAAATGGCTGGGACAGTTGGGGCTGGGCCCAGAAGAAGCCAGGAGCCTGGATCTCCAACTGGGTCTCCCATGTGGGTGGCAGGGATCCAAGCCCATGGGCCATCTTCCTCTGCCTTCCCAGGCCATCTGCAGGGAGCTGGATCAGAAGTGGAGCAGCTGGGACTCAAACCGGTGCTAATATGGGATGCCAGCGTCACAGGCTGTGAATTAATCCACTGTACCACAATGTTTACCATTTCAATAAACAAATTTATATATGTAAAATATACAAGTGTGGAGAAAACACACAAATGTGTCCCTTATAAGATGGCATGACTGTAGATTCAGAGGAACTACAAAAATAAGAGTAACCATGAAAATATACAACCTAAAAATAAATTTGATATTTTTATGAAAAGGACAATTTTCTGGCCAAGTTTAAATTATGTGATTTAGTTAAAAATAAGCAGAAAACCTGAGTAGGCCAATTACTATGCATGTTACCAAAAAGATTATTCAGAAATATGAGTTCTCTCCAAAATTACTCAAGTTCAGGTGATTTGAAATAAAGTTCTTTGTGCTGAATATAATGGAACACATATGCATAATAAACAGCTATATTTACATCTTAACTTAGTTTTAGGGCTTTAGATTTCTTCAATACCAATGCTGAGAAAGCACCAAAAGCATGCAATTAAAAAGAAGTAGCATATGAGATACTCTCATTTATGAATCTAGGTGCAAAAATCTAAATGAAATATAGTAAATCAATTCAGTGCTAAATTAAAATGGGAACACACCATGTTCAAGTGGAATTATTCTAGGAATAAAAGAATCGCTTCCCACCAGGAAGTGTCTATCAACTTAATAGAAATAGCTACCATTTAAAGGAAAAAAACCATACAACTCCCTTAATACGTGCTAAAATGCATTAAAAATTAAGATACTTTTAAAAAGTCGTAGCGTTTATCATTTAGAGAAATTGTAGGAGAGACAAGTACAGGTTTCCCCTACACTGCCTCCTCCATCGCAGTTTCTTCTGTTATTAAGGTCTTGCACTTGTATGACACATGTGTTACATCTGATGAGCCAACATTGACATGCTACTGTTAACCAAGTTCATAGTTAGCATCAGGGCTCGCTCACTGTAGCTTTGACGGATGTGTGATTACACATGGCGACCATGACAGAGGTTACACAGCAATAGCCTCACTGCTGTGAAAGTCCTGTCTGCACCTGTTCCCTTCTGTCTCCCTCCGCCCTCTGGCGAGTGTGCATCCTCTCTACCATGTCCAGCTTTGCCTTTTTCACAGTGTCACACACACACGATGGGAATTGTCCAACAAGGAACCTGTCCAGATTGGCTTCATTCACT